>NC_081405.1:181949019-182280269 GCF_030272615.1 Cryptomeria japonica
GTGGATGGTAACTATTCTCTAATCATTTCTTCTTCTTAATTGGTACATCTACTATTCTGGTAATTCGCTTATGTATTATGGTATTGATATTATGTGTTCTAGTAATACATTTCTAAATGCTTAAGCTTCCGGTAATCTAGTGAAAATAGATTCACCCCCTCTCTTAGTTGTCCTCTGGTTATTTGAATTGTCTAACATTGCTTTTATTAAAAGTAACATATTTGGTAAAGAACATGTATGTCTAATTTAATTTTGATGTGATTGATTTCTCAATTCTTCATGATTAAATTATAAATATATGATTTAATTAAATAACTAAGCATTTAATTATATACTACCTTGGTGATGTGGAAGAAAAATGTGTTAAGCTTAAGAACTATATGACTAATGTGATTTAATTAACTCTAATTAAACACATGATAAAATACCACTTAACACATAAGAATTTGTATAACATGCGAACACATGTAAAATATAAATCTATTACAATTTACATAAATGAATCCAAGACAAACCATAAACTAAAGAAACGTTCTTGTCAAGAATGGAGTAATGTAGACTAAACAATACAATATAATTTAATACTACATACTTTAATAGAGGTATGCTAACATATTATCCAATTGGAATAAATAAAAGGCACAAGTAGAGAGAGAGAGAGAGAGAGAGAGAGAGAGAGAGAGAGAGAGAGAGAGAGAGAGAGAGAGAGAGAGAGAGAGAGAGAGAGAGAGAGAGAGAGAGAGAGAGAGAGAGAGAGAGAGTAGACATAGTATTTATAGGTTCTTTGAGAGATGTACCTTCCACATCTACTATCTTATAAGCACCCAATCCATAGACTTCGACAATGATGTATTGTCCAAACCAATTAGAGCTGAATTTTCCTTTTACCCTAGGTGAGGCATTCATATTGCATTGATTCTTATAAAGTAATAAATCACCTATTAAGAAAGAATGTTGATTGACTTTATCATCATAGCTTCTTTGTAGAGTTTTATGATACACTTGAATATGCTGAAGAACATTTATGCATCATTTGTCAAGCATCTCAAGTTGTTGGAGCCTTTGTTCTCCATAGGAATCAACATCCATTATACCCTTAAGATAAACTCTTAAAGATAGAATTTCTAACTCCAAAGGTATAATAACATCAGCACCATAAATAAAATTATAAGAAGTACAACTTGTAGCAATATGTACTCTCATCTAGTAAGCCTAAAGAGCATCGATTAATTGATTGTGCCAATCCTTACCATGCTTTTCCACAATCATATGAAGGATTTGTTAGATTATTCTATTTGAAGATTCAGATGGACCATTTGATTGAGACAATAGGGTGTAGAAAATTTATGTTAAATATGATATTTCTTGAGAAAATTATTCAGGTCTTTATTTTTGAATAATGTTCCATTATCCAAAACTAAAGTGAAAGGTATTCCAAATTGGGAAATAATGTTATGCAATATGAACTGACTGATTAATTCAAAGGTACTAGATCAAAGAGGAACTACTTCTACCCACTTCATAAAGTAATCAATAGCTCAGTTATGATGAAAGTATGTCCTTGAAGATGAGGAAGGGGATATTTTACCAATGGTATGCAAACCCCATGTAGAAATGGGCCAAGACGCTACTTGAGATCAAAGTTCTTGGGCAGGAGCATGGATCAAATTGCTATGTTGCTAACACTCATGATACTTTTTAACAAACATAAATGAGTCATTTTCCCTAGTCTACTAATAATATCCCATTCGAAGCAATATTTGAACTAAGGATCTACCCCCAAAATTCCCCTCACAAGCACCTTAATGTGCTTCCTCAAGAGAAATAGTGATTTTACCTTTGTTAAGACATCAAAGGAGGAGACCATTATAACCCCTTTTATAAATAACATTAGAAAGGATAATGTATCTAGTGTCCAACTTGTGAATCCTAGCCCTAGCATTCCTTTTTGTAGAGTTGGGAAAGGTACCATCACTCAAATATCCCATAATATGTGAGTACCACTCATCAGAATCTATAGTGCAACAATATGCCACATCACTAGGATTATTCACAATGGCTGAGGTAGTGAGGTTGTCAATGGTGAATTTGTGATCTACCAAGGGGTCCTATAAAGACATAAGAGAAGCTACACATGCCATTGCATCAGCATGTCAATTATATTTTAAAAGATCACACTCCATGATATAAGAGTTTAACTTTTGGAACAAGGATATAGATAAATATCTCTATTGTGATAATTTATCTTTCTTAGCTTGATAAATTCTCATCACTTGTCTTATGATTAATTGGGAAACTTCATAGATATGTAGATGTTTCACATTTGAACCTAGAGCTACTTTAATTCCACCTATAAGAGCCTCATATTCACCAATGTTATTGGTACACAAGAAATTGAGACGATATGATAAAGGGATAGGTTTCTTCCTAGCAAAGATTAAGATAACACCTGCCCTCGATGTTGTACAACACCTAGAGCCATCAAAATATAATTTCCAAGTCTCATCAACCTCATTAGAGAGAAGGAATTCATTGGAAAAGACTCTTGGCTAGGTAGGGAGAAAGGCGAAGGAGCCTTGACCAAATGGTTCGTCAATTCTTGGACTTTTATTACCTTATGTGAAACAAACTTAAGGTAAAAATTGGTCAACATCATAACCCACTTGGCTAAGCATCCTGAAAGATTAGCTTTGGAGAAAAGATGCTTTAGAGGGTCAAATTTAATGATGACATGAACTTCAACATTGAAAAGGTAATGCATTAATTTTTTGGTTGAAAGACTAAGTCAAGACACTATATTTCTATTAGAGAATATCAGACTCCGTAATCGAGTAAAGTACAACTTATGTAATAAACCAGACATTCTCTACCATCCTTATCATATTGTTCCAATAAGGTTGCAAGAGCATGAAGGGAAGCAAATGTGTATAAAAGAAAGGACCTGGAAGGGTCAGCGGGTTGAAGAATGGGAGGATTAGTCAAATAGGTTTTTAATTATTCAAATGCTTGACAACAATCATCATTCCATTGAAAGGTAATATTATTTTTAAGTAATTGGGTGAAAGGAAAGGTGCGATCAACAAGTTGAGAAATAAACCTACGAATAGCTTGAATATTTCCGTGTAAAATTTTTAGTTGGGAAACATTTTTAGGAGGTAGCATGTCAATAATGGAATCTATCTTCTTTGTATCCAACCCAATTCCCCGATGCAAGACTATGAATCCTAATAGTTTTCCACTATCTACACCAAATACACACTTTCAAGGATTCAAGTGCATGTTGTACTTATGAATTCTTTAAAAAACTTGACAAAGGATTATAACATGATCTATGTGAAGAATGTATCTAGCTAAGATGTCATCAATGTAATCTTCCAATATTCTATACATATAATCATGGAAGATAAGTTTCATAGCATGTTGATAGGTAGCACTTGCATTTTTTAATCCAAAAGGCATCATAACCCAACAAAACATGCCCAAGGGGTGGTGAATGTAGTTTTGAATTGATCTTGAGGATTAATGAAGATTTGATTATATCCCAAGAAACCATCCATGAAGGATAACAAATAATGGCATGCTATGGAATCCGCTATCATATTGAAATTTCAAAGAGCAAAGTCATCTTTCAAAGAATTTTTATTAAGATCGTGAAAATTTATACACATCCTAATCTTGTTATCAGATTTATCCACGATCACAATGTTTGAAATCCTGGGGGAATAATCGATAGGAAAGATGAATTCGACATCGAATAAATTTTAAATCTCATCTTTAACAAGGAATTATACCTTAGGATTCATCTTTCGAATATTTTTCTTCACAGGTTTAGTATTAGAAACTAAGACAATGTTATGAGTGACGATCTTAGGATCAATTCTAGGCATATCAAAGTATATCCAGGCAAATATTTTAGGGATTTCATGTAATAATTCATAATACTATTTTTTCTTCTTCATCCAGACACTTTCCTATCTTAATGACTCTATCCTCAATACAAGGATCCATTCTGATATCAATAGTGTCGCTTATGAGGATATTGCTTAATTGACGAATGTCTTTCAATTGAGGGAATTATTTAACTATCTCATCATTATTTCTTTCTTTCCCAAAGTAAGCTTATGTATTTAAACAATAGGGAAAACCATGATTATGGTGATAATGAGGAAGGTTGTCATAGGATCCTAGGAATTCAGCTAAGGAATCATCAGTGGAAAAAACATCCAAAGCAAAAACACTAGAAGAGTTGTAGTCAATATACTCTGGATATTTTATTAAGAGAGAATTAGAGATAACATTAACACTAATAGATGGTCTCTTGGAAGATTTAGTACACTCAAAAGGATCATAGCCAAGTCCAAATGTTGTATCATGAAAGTTATTTTCCTAAGGAACTTTTACCCCTTGTTCTTGGGCACCACAACCATTACCATTATATTTTCACTTAGCTAGGACGTGAAAACTAGAACCATAAAGGTTAGACATTTTTGAAAGAGGAGGGGGGTTTTCATAAAGTAAGGGGTCAAAATCCTCTAAATCAGAAACCAAGGGAGATGAAGTCTAAGAAGTCACCACAAAGTTATTACTCAATGGCTTGGGTAAAATGGACTACTTTGTATGTTCTTCTTCTTTCTTATTTTCAACCTTTAGTTCTCTAGGGGAAATTTTTATATTCTCCTATGAAAGTAGGATTAAACTCAAGGGATCCCCAATAATCTTCTACAAGAATATTTTCATGAGAGAAGATATCCTCTATGGTAGAATCAGGTTGAGAAGGCTCCTCTTCAGTAACTTTAGGTTCATTTGAGGAACCATTGCGAGATGAAATAAAAGTAGGAGATATGCTCGAGGAGATAGAAACACTAGTAGGACAAGAGGTTTTTAAAGAATCATCTAAGAGAGTTGGGAAGGACTAGTTGAAGAGGATTTAGATGATGTTTGTAGACAAGCCTAAAGATTAGTATCACCTAGCAAGGTATATGTTGTTACAAGATAGGGTTACCGTTGCACCAAAAGATCACCCTGTCAATGCCCGATACAACCACTAGACTTATGGAATACATAGGAGGTTGTTAAACCATGTTGCAAATATTCATGAGGGATGTTGGCCCACTGCCAACAATCCCCCTCCTAGTGTCTCTAACCATGACCTACATGATTTGAACTTGTGACTAAGCTGTAATACCACTTGTTACAAGCTAGGATTGCCATTGCACAAAAAGATCAACCTATCAATGCCTAATACAACCATTAGACTTATAGAATCCACAATAGGTTGTTAAAACATGTCGTAAATCTCCATGAGGGATGCTGGCCCATTGCCAACATATGTCTTATTGTTATAAATGAATTTAACTTGCCTATATAATGTAGAAGGGACAACTTTCATGCTATGAATCCAAGGTCTCCATAATAACAAGTTATATGTCAAATTACCAGGCATGACATGAATAGGTGTGGATAAAGTAATAGGACCTACCTTAATGGACAAGGTGATGATACCTAATGAAGATTTAGCAATAGTATTGAATCCTTAGATAGTAAGAGAACCAGGCTTAATGAGAGATGTCTCAACATTTATTTTATGCAACAAGTTAATACTACAAACATCAAGGCCAAATCATTGTCCACTAATGTTCATATTATTGCACTATTGTTTATAATAACCACAATCATTAAAGGATCATATTGATGTTGGATTGCACTAGGTAACTCATCTTGTGTAAACATAATTTGACCCTTAGGAGATGTGATAGAAATAATCAAGGAACCCATATTATTCGATGCCACTAGAGGTGGGACATTCAAAGTTTTCAAGGAATCTTATAACATTCTATGATGGGTTGAAGAAGTTTGAATCAAATTCCAAATGGATATCTTGGCAGGAGTAGCCTTGATTTGTTCAATAAGATCATATTCCTTACTAAGAGTTTGTGAAATACGAGGTGGTTGAGGAAGAATAGGTTGGGGATCAGGTAGAGAAGTTGGGATAACTGGAGGAGGATTAGGTTGCCTATTATTTCTTGTGTTATAAGTGTGGGCAACTACATGATGAATCTCCTTAGTTAGTTGTTTAGCATACCTATAAGGACTCTTAGTGGGATTTCTTTCCTCCATAGTAATGATAAGTTTATTAGCAGTACTAAAGGAATCATGACTATATCCACCTTGAACAGTGAAAAGGGGTTGATTGGGAAGTTGTGAAGTTGAATAAGGATAAGCACCTTGCACTACAAGAAGAGGATTTCTATGTTCATTCATATTTATCATGCTGATTAATCTTTTAGATGTATTATTTTTGTTTGAAGATTTGGACAAAGACTAAAGTCATCAAGCACATCATTCAATAGGGCATGGTTATATTGGTTGAAAGGTTTATATTTTGATTCAAAAGGAGACATCTCCTCATAAAGGGAGTTGTTGTAGACAACCATGTTGCTAGATTTAGTGGAAAAGTTGATAAGAATGTACCCATGAGAGGAATCATTCAACTTATCTTTCTCATCTCCATGAAATAGCATAGTAATAAGGTTGATTAAGTTTTGACAAAATGAGGGTTTATAAGGCTCAAGGTTCAAAAAAGCATCTAGAGCTTCATCTAATTCATCTTGAATAAACTCATAATAAAAATAATTGCACACATCATCAAAATTATTAACATCTTGCAAATAAAAGTCTGACATTTTGAAATGGAAATTGAATGAAAAATTAAACACACAATGCAAGAAGATAAAGGAAATCTCTCTCTTTTTTTTTTGAATTTAATGTTTATAAAGAAAATTAAAGATACTAAATATAGATCTAACAATGCAATTTAATGAAACTAAGATTGATTTTCATGTTAGTTTTACCAAAGATGTGAGGGGGAAAAGTGAGACTAAGTAAACAAACACTAATCCCACTCTTGTGTACACACTCATGGAATACGAAAGAGCCTAGGGAGGTAACACACTTTGATTACTTCTTGTGAGGAAGAGATAGCCAAGGATTACCCCTTAGGGATTATATTCCTTTGTTTTAAATGAGGGGAAGAGGCAATGCAAAGTGCAGATTTGAGATATTAACCTAGAATAAAAGTATACACAAACAACACTAATCCAGAAATGGGGGACTAAAAATAACTAATATGCTGCTGAAAAGTACAAATTAAGAGATAAATTAAGAGGTGCACCTATGCTAGAAATATAAGCCAAAATGACTAGGATAGAGGTGTTGGCATTGTACACTCTAATGAGAATTGAAGGTGTTGTCATTGATGGAAACCTTGTGGAAACCATCGGAAAAATGTTGTGGCATTCATCTGGTATACCACCAGTAGGCACCAACACTGGCAGACACTTCACCGACAATGACAACAATGTATACAGGCACCCCAGCTGACAGTAACAAACTTTTGTTTATTGTATTTAATCGTAAATATATTTTGTAAAGCCGACATGGCATATTGTAATAGACTTATATATGTATGAGATCTTGTAAATCATTTGGACATGTATGGACAGATGGTGGATATGGTAGAAGTGATGAGCGAATATTAAGGAAGATTTTGTATAAGGTATATGGTTATAGTATGCAGTTAACAAGTACTGAACTTGGCATAGCAGATGTTGAATTGTAGCAGTACATTATATTGGATTCTCATAATCCATTTTGTAAGTCAGTGAGACTTCCATTTTGTAAATTGAGTAGTGAGCTCTAGGTAGTTGGCCTTCCTACACGTGCAGGCACCACATTGTAAGTAATATCTATTCATTGGCCAGTGAGTGAATATTGTGGGTCACAAATCGCATCGAGGTTTTTCCCACACCGGGTTTCCTCATTAAACATCTTGTGTTATGGTGTGTTTTCTATTCAGTCTTTATTGTTCCTATTTACTACATTAATTCTTATTTACTGGTACACTATTTTGGAATGCAAAATACTTAATAAGGTCAAATATTTTGTTAACTGGTTAGATATTGATTCACCCCCCCCTCTTAGTATCTTTGGGACTATCATTAATCCTAACAATTGGTATCAAAGCCTGGTCCTCTATTTTCAAAAGCCTAACAACTTGAGGAAGATTTTGACACTGGTACAGATGGAGAACTTAAGTAAACAATTAGAAGGAGCTCTTATGGACTATGATGCAGAGAAGTTGAAGAATATCAAACTTGAAGATGATCTAAGGACTACACAAAAATTCATTCAAGGACCTCAGGATAATCTTACTATTGCTAGAAATAAAAGAAAAGAACTTCATGAGAAGATGCATAATGATGATGATGAAAAGGAAACTTTTAATGATCTTGTGAACAAATTGAGGAAAGAAAACAGTACTATGAGGAATAAAATGCAAGATATGACTATGAGATTTTGCAAAGACATTGAAGACATAAAGAAGAATGAAGATGAATTGACTAGGAGACTCAATGATGCTAGAAATGAAAATCTAAGACTCAGTCATGAAAATGATATGTTGAAGATAGATCTAATTCACATGCAACATGATAAAACTGAACTTATGAGACAAGGAAAATTAGGGAAAATGAGTTGGCTACTACAAATCAACATAAAGAGAAATTCAAGAAAAGTTCAGAAGAACTTGATGATATGCTGAAAAGTCAAAAACTAATGGAGATACTAATGGACCTGGATTTGAAGTTGGTGAAAGTTCTAGTACTACAAACAATCATGATCATAGTAAACCAGTAAGACAAACTAATGCTTATAAATTTAATGGGAAATGCTATAACTGTAACATGTATGGTCATAGAGAAAATCAGTGTAGATCTAGAAATAATCAGAACATTAATGCACCCACCGGTCAATGTTCCAAATGCAACAAAATTGGTCATAATTTAGAAAACTACAGAATGAATGTGAGATATTATGTTTGTGAAAGATTTGGGCACTTATCTAATCAATGCAGAACACAAACCAACATAGGATATGGAAAGGCTATTCAGAAGAACAATGTGACTTGTTATGCTTGTAATAAGACTGGACATATTGCAAAATTTTATAGAAGTAAGACTTCATCGGCAAATAATAAAGGACCCAGTTTGAAAGGAAAAGAGAAGCTAGATGAAGTAAAGCAAGAATTTTTAAAATAGTGGATTAGAAAGAGAGTTCAGAATGTTGATGAGACTATTCCCTCATCAGTAGAATAGAGTATTACTCCACCAGCAGGAGATTATTCATCCAACTAAAAAGTAACCTTTTGGGGGGGTATTGCAACAAGTTGAATATCATGTTGTTTACCTTCAGTTGATGGTGAGAAGATGGATTTCTTCTTTACCAGTAGATGTGTTAAGTTTCACTTAATCGACAAGCATTTAATGCGATTGTTGGAAGAAATGACTTTATAAATCATTGATTTCCTATCTTTTTTCAATTCACCGAGCATTCAAACTTTTAGAGGGCATGAAATCCAAGCAAAGGCATCCAAGGTGAAGAATTGAAGCGATTTTTTTCAAGCACTCAAACCATTATCATTCAACTTAAGGTATTTTTTTCAATGGCTTCCTCCTCTGCTCTAGAATTTATTGCAAACCCTACTATTGTGGAAGTTGTAAAAATTCCCTAGGCCCATTTTTAAGATCATTCCCAAGATAGTGAAACAAGATGATTCCATAGGTGGTTTTTCAAAAATTCCAAAAGGTGTTTCTTATCTTGAAGACCCTTGAATTTACATTCACTACAATATTGAGGAATTAGGTTATGAGGAAGTGTTGAAGATGTTTAAAACTGTTATCTATGATAAAAATGGCAATGTAAAACCCAAGCACAAAATAATTGAAACTTTATGTTTTGTGGAAATCTTGGACATCCCTGAATTTCCTAAAGAGGTAGTGAGAATTGTCATTAGCAGGGTGCATGGAGAATTTCTTTGGCTAGATTGTGTTTGCAAAATCACCAAGGAAGAAATTAGGGTAGTGATAGGTTTACCCTCCACTGGTAGCAGGCCAGATAAGACTAAGAAGGTACCTAACAAAACTGTCATGACCTTAACAGGAGCAACATATGATAGCAAATCCCTGAGAGTAAATGACATCCAGGATGTAAATGTTAGATTCATAAGCATGATCTTAGGTTATAAGACTATACATGCAAGCTGAGTCAATTTAGTTTCCAGTCTTTGCATTAAAAGTGCTTATGATATGGTGAATAATGATGCAAAAATAGATGTATGTGAGTGGCTAAAGGATGAACTGATACATAATTTGAAAAAGATAAAAGGTGATAAGAAAGGAACATTTTGTTTTGGCAATCTTTTGGTATGTCTTATGTTGTATTTCACAAAAGAAGTTCTCGGTATTGGAAAGAAAGACTTTGGATATGATATACCGATAGGCAAAAAATTACTAAAAAACCTTCACTAGCATGGGTACTGATAAGGAAAAAAATATCACTGAGTATTTCAAAGCCTTCCAAGCAAAAATGAAAACCAGGGAGAGACTACCATAGAGTGTAGTAGACAAGTACAACAAAGAAATATGTTTTGTGATAAAAAAGGATGAAATATGGATGGAAGCAGTTCTTCCTAGAACTATATGGGTAACTGAAATGGGGTATGAGGTAGATGTAAATATTATTGAAACTTATGCTAAAGCCTTATTAGAAGCACCTAGAGAATGAAAATAAAAGGTCTTTGGTAATGTAGAAACAATTGAAAGTGGTGTACCAACATTGAAACAGAGAAAGAAAAGAGAAAAGCACATAAGGAGTGCAACCAAACAAGTGAAGGCAATAAAAGAAAACATTATGAACATCATTGGAATTAAGGAAAGTGACCTAGAAGGATTACAACCAGAGGCACATATCTCATCAGTTGGTACATCATCTGACAGTGAAATAACTGTTGAGTTTAAGAGAGTTGATAGGAAGAGAAAACCCTCACCAGTACCCTCTCCTACACCAAAGAAAACAAGGAAGAAGCAATAGGCAGTGAGACCACCGACAAATAAGTTGACACCAAAGAAGAAGCAAAAATAGGTTATACCACCTCTAGATAACTTACTAAGTGAAATCATTGATGACGACAATTTATCAAATATGAACAAACTGTATAATGCATTCACTGATTCTAAGAAGGAAAGTATTGAGAATAGCATTATTCTACATCTTTACATATACAAGAAAGTGTTAATAGAAGTTGTAGATGATTTGCCAAATGAATTGTATAGGAGGTTAGATGCAAAGAGGATTTCAGTTATACAGCTAGATAAGAAACTTAAAATTGAAAAACTTCTACCAGTACATCTGGTTGACTCTAAAGAAGAGATTGATGAACTAATTAGTGAAGCTAACAGATAATTTTTTGCAAGTGGTCACTGACATGTAAGCCTAATGGATGGTAGAGTAAATGAAATTGCAGAGGAAACATAAGAGAAAGTGGGATATCTTTTTGTAGAGAAGGAAAAATAGGAAGAGTTGAACAGACCTAAGAAAAATTTCAAAGTTTATTAGAAGGATAGAGACAAAGGAAAAGGTAAAGTTGGTGGATTACCAAACATAAAAGTAGCTCACAATCTACCACCACCCTTGGTTACTCCACCGATACATAATGAGGACATACCGGCTACTAAAAATATTTACACAACACATGAGGACACTAACCCCGAGTCAGAAATTTTATACACCATGAATATTGATACTTAGGAAGTGAACATTGTAGTGGACAAAGATACCACTGAGGTGAAAAATGATATTGCTAAAACTAAAAACATTGAGCAACTGACAGAAAATATTGCGGTTGAAACCCAAATAGAGAAAGCAGAGAAAACATAGCATTCAATGGAACCTTTGGATAGTGGAATAAATATTGGAAGTATTGATGATAGCATTGAAAAACCCATAGAGGCTGTGACAGAGACATCGACAGTAGATAATACAGAAAAACCAATAGAGAAACCAATAGGTACATAGGTACACATTGAGACAATGCAACCAGTAATCACTGAGAAGCCCAAACCATTGCTAGTTGAAATGAAAACTTAGACTGATACACCAGAGGTTGATTCAAGCAAATTGGTTGCTAGTACTACAAGCACTAAGATAGTGAAGGTAGTTGGTCAGACATCTAGTACTTCAGTGAGCGAATTCAGACCTACAAATGTGACAGAGGTACTTCTAGACTCAATAAAGAAGATAACTGACTATAATGTATTGGCCTACAAGGAAATAGATGACACTATACCTATTCTTAAAATGATTGTAGGAAAATGCAATTTAGATCATGTAAAGGATTCTTTAGGTCAATTAGACACATTGTCTAAATATATTGCTGGAAATATTTTAACAGTTGATCAAATAAATGAGGAAAAATTCAAGCAGAAAATGGAAAAGGAAAAAGAAAAATTCTTTGAGGAAACAATAAATAAGTCCATAGAATACATTGACACACTTTTACCGGCACTAAATAAAACAATTTTGGAGTATAAGGAATTGTGCAGGGACACATGCAAGCCACATCTGTTGACAATGGACATTGAAAAGGAAATAAGCAAAGTACAAAAGGAGATAGATGATATAGCTGATAATATCATTGGTTCATCTGAACCTATATCAGTTATCGAGCAAGAGATAGCAGGATTTGAGGAAAAGTTGGAGGAAGTTAGAGAAAGAAAAAGAAAGGATCAAGGCAAATGCTAGAGAGCTTAAGTACAAACTCAATCTTAAATTAGACAAACTTATCTCTCAGAGGAAAGATATCTCTAAGGCATTAATTCAAGGGAAAAAGTCACCAAAGGAGCATATGCATCATCTCACCTGTAGAATCCAAAGAACTGAGGCAACTATGATAGATAGTAATAGATTCATATAGAGCTTAAACTTGGTTTTGGCTGGCATTTTTCAAATTGTAACCAACCAGTTACAAACTTCAAGGTGAAATTTTTCACATTTGACAATTTTTTACAACCTTTGTCATTGATGTCAAAGGGGGACTAGTGGACAGAGAAAAATGGCTAATCAGAGGAAATCATTTGCTCAGGGGGAGCACACATTTTTCTTTTGGTAAAATTTTTGGACTTCATTTTTGGAATAGATTTTGGATTTTTCTCATGAGTGTTGCCATCAATGCCAAAGGGGGAGATTGTTGGCATTGTACACTCTAATGAGAATTGAAGGTGTTGTCATTGATGGAAACCTTGTGGAAACCTTTAGGAAAACCTTGTGGCATTCATCTAGTATACCATCGGCAGGCACTAGCACTAGCATGCACTTCATCGACAATGACAACAATGTATACCGGTACCCCAGCTGACAAGAACAAACTTTTGTTTATTGTATTTAATTGTAAATATCTTTTGTAAAGATGACATGACATATTGTAATAGACTCATATATGTATGAGATCTTCTAAATCATTTGGACATGTATGGATAGATGATGGATATGGTAGAAGTGATGAGCGAATATTAAGGCAGATTTTGTATAAGGTATATGGTTATAGTATGAGGTTAAATTGGTACTGAACCTGGCATAGTAGATGTTGAATTGTAGCAGTACATTATATTGGATTCTCATAATCCATTTTGTAAGTCAGTGAGACTTCCATTTTGTAAATTGAGTAGTGAGCTCTAGGCAATTGGCCTTCCTGCATGTGCAGGCACCACATTGTAAGTAATATCCATTCATTGGCCAGTGAGTGAATATTGTGGGTCACAAATCCCACTGAGGTTTTCCCATGCCAAGTTTCCTCATTAAACATCTTGTGTTATGGTGTGTTTTCTATGCTGTCTTTATTGTTCCTATTTATTGCATTAATTCTTATTTATCGATACATTGTTTTTGAATGCAAAAGACTTAATAAGGTCAAATATTTTGTTAACTGGTTAGCTACTGATTCACGCCCCCTCTTAGTATCTTTGGGACTATCATTAATCCTAGCAAGAGGTGCTATGCCCCTATCCTAATTCTATAGACTAAAAGTTCTAACTGACAGGCTAAGATCTAAAGACTGTGACTTGTTGTGCTGCCAAAATATGCCAAATTCGGGAGGACTATGGTGCCATGCCCCCTGTCTTGGGTAGGACCAGGGTGCCACATTCGTCTCCTAGTTGTTATATCCAAATTTGGTCCTTTGAACTCAGTCTATATGCTCTGCCTGTCCTGAAATTTGTAGTGATGGTCGGATCCCAAATCTGCACCTATAGTTGAGAATTGGGTTTTGGGTGGATATATGGGGTTTTGCCTTAGTCAAAGCCTTTTTTTGGTGATTTCCACCTCAACAAATAGTTGATTTGTATAGTAAGATATTGTTTTCAAGAATCTTGTGTGTGTGCAAGACCCTAAGATGAATGCAAACAATCTAGAGCAACCCTAAATAGTAAACCCCAAATGCTTGTAATTGACAAAGTAAATGCTCTAAATCAATTATGGAAAGTGATCTGAAGAATGAATGTAAATAAAATTGATGTAATTAATATGAATGTAAATCAAATTGATGTAATTAATTTCATATAAATACATGGAAACAACATGAAATCATACCCAACCCAAGGGAGAGGTACATGCCAATATTCAGTCATTGATCTCTTGTCGCTTTCCTACATCTTGAAAAGCCCCCAATTGATGAAAAAATTCTTGATGAATGCTTGATAGATATTGTTGAATGTTGTTGAAGACTTCAAAATATCTACTCTTTTGCTACATAGAAGGCTCCTTGTTATTGCTAGCTCTTAGGCCTTCAAATGAAGAAACAAAGATCTTATGCAAGAAACCCTAGATCCTAATTTTATCTTTATACCAACCTAGGTTTTAATTTCCCACCAATTTATTGGGGTTAAGAATTATAATATCATAGAATTATGCTCCCAAAATTTCAAGAAAGATGTCGGGGACCAAGTGCAAATTGCACCTGGTCCAACCAACGTTTCACCACATTTTCAACACCATTAGATATGATGATATTAGAAAGAATCGAAAAGTTACAACTGATTTCAAGATGTTTTTTTATGCGAAAATGGGCCTTAAAGGTTGAAATAGGATATAATTAGGGTTTATAATTTAATGATTTATTGGAGGAATAAAATGAAAAGGGGCATGCTTAGGGTAAAGGGCCCAACTTTATAATGTGTGAAATGAAAAAATATGAATTTAGTTTTAATTAAATTAATTAATTAAATGCTTAAAGGGAATTAGAAATGTAATATGCAAAACACACTAAGGCGGGTACTAAAACAAGCATAGAACTATACCACCATAGTAAGGGTGTACAATTTATGACGCTACACATACATCATTGGCTTACCTAATGGTTGTTGTTCTTAGATCTGATTGGTGTATATTGTTTGTGATAGATATGGATATAGATATGTATGTGGAATAAGAAAAGAAGAAGTGATCTGAGTGCGAGATGGATAGATGATTAGTAGATGAAAAGTGAGCAAGAAAAATGATTCAAAGGTGTAAACAGAAGACATATGCATGTATTTAAAGAATTTTTATAATCCACATTCTAATAAATTCTTTTTGTATATAGTTCAATTTATTATTCATGTTTCTTTATGATATTATTTTTGTATCTTACTTTTGGAGAAGTGATATTGAACTAAAAAAACTCTATTTTGTATCTTGTATGAGGTTATGCGTCTCGGTCTGCAAGTCTAGAGTAGTAAGATCTTTTTGGCAAGAAGCATTCTATATTGTAAACTTGTTATTATATATTGTGAGTTTTATTCTCACCATATTTTTTCCTAGTTTGGGTTTTCCATGTAAAAATTTGGTGTCATTGTGTGGATGTTTTTACTGTTACCATAAGTTAATTTCATCTCATTAATCTTGGTGAATGATGAAGATAGAATTATAGTAATTTGGTAATATTTTGTGAATGTTGATTCACCCCCCTCAACTTTTGGTAGTGTTCAACATACTTTATAAGATCATTTGAGCTTGATTTTATAGGTATATTTTTTGGAGTAATTTGAAAATAATTAAATGTATCCTAGAGAAAATACACCCCATCACTAAATTCAAAAGACCTTTAAAGTCATAAATTTATATATAATTTAATAAATTTTGTTATTAATACTTTCTTGTGACTACCATAACTTTTGTATACAAAAAATTACATTTGGAGTTTATTTGAAAATTTTGAAAACCATATTTTTATTTTGAAAGTATATTTTTAATACTATCATGATTGTGATTTTATTGCTAATTCTCTTTGAGTATAGCAATTATTATGAGTAAATACTTTGGTTCAAATAATTCATTCTTTTTTTTTTATTATAGAATATTATCATAAAAAAGTAAATTGAAAAAGTAAATTTCTATTAGTATGAATATATATTTTATCATGTTTAGGCTTGTATGTTCTCTTTTCATACACCTCATGTGATCTTGAGAGTTAGAATCATCTAGAACAGTTGTGTAAAATGTAAGTGTAGTTTGTATATTATTTTCTCTTCCACTTAATGTGTATATCAAAATGAATTATCCTTTTTTCTAATTTTATTTTTTTAGAAAGCTCATGTTCTAGAGGGTTATGTAGATTGAAAAGGAGGCTTCTATTTTAGGCTATGTTGGTATCCGTATTTTGATTATAAATGTTGAGGAGGAGAGGGATTAACCTCTTATATAAATAACTTTGGTAACACCCTTGTATCATGGAGTTGGCAATCATGCACCATAAGGTACCTTGAGGACTCAAAAACTTTATCCTTGTTAACTATAGATTAAGAGGCCATAATTGATTAGTAACCGTTTATGACTCCATAGGAAGTTATCCCTAGGAAATTAATCACCATGTATCATTATAAATATGATATTAGCTTATGGTTATGGTCCTAATACCCCATATTTGGCATTTTAATATATGGGATAATATAAGTTTTGACCAAGTTTGATATATTAGTGGCTTAAAATCTAAACACCTATAATTGAATAATATGCACTTTTGTTGTGCCTTTTCTATATATATTTTTTTTTAATGTTATAGATAACCAAAATCAAAGGAAATATACTTAATTTAGGGTTTTGGTAGGTGAGGAACATGTATGGGAGAATTTAGAGGGGGGTGGTGAGATAGATTATGATGGGTCGTGTTCAAGGCCCCTATTTTTTGTCTTGGAAATGGAAATTTGGTTATATTCTAGTGATAGGCATGTGTTTGATTTTGTCCAACCTTTCATGGCTTTTTCTGCATTGAGGCTCATTACCAAATGGGGTATTCTTTCCTTCTAGTTTTCCTCTACCTAGGTGGGTTGGTGTGCTTAGATCCTTCCCTTTTTGGCCCATGTGTATGCATTTTTTTGTAGATGGCTACTTTTTTGGCTACTATTTGTTGCTCTAGGATGTTTGGACCCTATGTCTAATGGTGATGCTTTAGAAAATGTGTAAATTTATTCCATGGGAGGTTGGTTTTCCTCCTATTGTCCTCATTGCTCCTTTTACTTATTTTAGCAAATTTTTCAAAATAGGTGTTACTACTTTTTTTGGTTGTGACTCTATTATTTGGCTATACTAGGTTGAAGCCTTTCTCCCTCAAATTTTGATGCCCTTATTTCCTATTTTTATTATTCGATCTCTAAGGTGTTTGGAGGATCTTTTGTACTTCTCCAATGCTGGGTATGTGTGGATTATTTTTTTGGTGACATATCCTTACACCTTGAGCCTTTTTGTTAACATGTTGTGTGTGACCATGAAATCTTTATGGGTGTTTGTTAAGGGATTGTTTGCAAAGGGTGTTGTTCAATATTAGTAGTTTAGATCGATACCTATTGGTAATGTGAAGATGGTTGTGGCCCCTAACACTAGGTTTATCTGCATATTCCATGTGCCTTCTACAATGGTCATTTTTTATTGGGGTTTTGTGTGCTTGGGGTTCCTTTTTGGGGGGGTCTTTGAGGGGTGGAGCCCTCCTTTTTCTTTGTAAGATCCTGATTGGATTGTATTTTTTTGGTTCTCTCTTTATATCTTGAAGGTTCCTTTGTGCTTTTACCACGCCTCCCTTCAAAGACTCTTTCTTAGGTGAAGTTTTCTTTTGGGGATACTCTTTGAGGTCTTTAGGGTTTTAGGAACTAAGCATTTCTTGATGGAAGATGGATTTTCTACTAAAGTTGGTTGCTTGTTGTTACTGATACATTAGATGTGGTGGCATGTTAAGGGCTAGTTACCCTATGAGTGACTAACCAAAGAGGTCTCTTCTTCCTTTTTACTTGTTCTTATGGTTATTTTCAACTTCTTTTGGGGGATGCCATTTCTTTCCTAGGTTTATACTCTTTCCCCAACTACCCCTTGTCCTCTAGTGTTTTCTCTTGAGGGACCATTATATGATCTTGTTTCTATTGGAGTTTTACTTCAAGGTATCCTCTTAGGAAAAAGGTTATGGGAAATCTTTCATTCAAAACTTGTTTTTTGTTTTCTAATCCCTTGGATACTTTGATTACAATACAGGGGGTTGTTTATGGAGGATGTTGTAGATCTCTTTCCTAAACACGTATCTTTTTATTTTTTGTTTTGGTTGTCTCAGGAACCTGGTTTCTACCTATTTAAGGCTTTTATCTTAGCCTTTTTTCAAAAAGGGTGTGCCCTTTCTTGGTTTTTGTGGTATTATTGGTGGCATTGCTTGTGAGTTCCTCTCAATGGTGAACTTTCATAACATTTTTGTAAATGTTAGGGCCTATCTCAATTTAAACTAATCGAAACTAAAATTTAAGTGAAGCATAACATGGAATTAAATAAAGAGTTCCACTTTCTCTTAGAGTCATCGTGTGTCTAAAATCATTATATTTTTTGCGGTTTTCTCAAAATCCAAAAGGAAACAAAACTAGTAGAGATAGTGATGTTGATGCCCATATAATTTGATAATTTTACCCATTAGTATCTATAGCGTTTATTTGAATGAGGATTTATCTTAATTAAATGATAATTAAAATAAAATAAAGGTAATATATTTAAATACATCATAGAATTAGGATGTATATTATCTATAAGGTACAAGATTAACATACACCAATATCATTACACTACTAACAAAAACATTAATAAAAGAAGTCTTGATCACACCTATGCAAATCAAAAGAACTCAATTAGTCAAAATAATTTAAATATTACAAATTTATATTTAACCAACCCAACAATCTACTATATCTTTAATTTATTGTATATGATTCTAGATCTAACATCATACATATTTATCCTAAAATCACCATAGATAGAAGTCTAGATGTTGCGTATGTTTAATAAATTTATTTAGAATTATACACAAGGAAACAAAAAAATAATAAATAATATGAAGGATTATATTTAAATTATTCTCAAAATATAAGAAGACACTCTTTAAGGTTATTAAATGAATCAACATGTGAAAGGATGTAAACAATGTTTAATTTTAGATCTTACCATGAAGATTATCTTTATTTGAAAAGTATGAATAAATTATCTAAGATGCAATATTAATAGACTATTATGTGTATTCATCTCTTTGATTGACTTTTTGTACTAAGAAATAAGTGAATTCAATGGCATTGTGTAATTTTTTATCAATTGTTGCTAATATATCTTATGTAAATAATCTATGATATGTAGACCAAATGGTACATGGATCCTACATAAACATCCTTAAAGGATTATTTTTCTTTTCCCTAATTTGGATTATGTGTAATAAGATATTATCATAAAGAATAAAATATCTTTATTATTATGAGTCTTGTGATATCCCTAAGGCTTATGATTATCTCCAAGGTGTTTTAATAATATTATTATAAGTTTAAATACTTTTTAATATGAATAATTAGTTAGGTAATTTTCCTAGGGAATTTTCCATGAGTTAAAAAATTAGTACAAACAATAGTGATGACCCATGTTTCTCATAGAATATATCTCTAATTCACTATACAATAACTTTCATTTCTTGCATCACGAATATTGATCCTATTCATATCTAGCTATAAAAATTACATTTTTCCTTAATACTTATAAACCATAAGGATTAATTTGAGAATAATTTTATTGATAATTAATTGGGATCTATTTGAAGTTGCTCAATCCCTTGAAATTGACATGAGAAAACTCTAAACAAGGTAGATATAAAATTCACTTTATACTTAGTTATGGAAAATTACTAACCATTGATTGAATAATATTAATGATTAACATACATTAACATACTAGTGTAATGAAGTTCATGGATATTGAAATGACTAGTGGTAATACAAAAAACCATATGAAGTGAATAAATGAGTTTGTTCATGTCCATGTCTAGGTTTGTGGTAAATCTTTGTGAAAATGATGAATGGTTGATTAGAGGTTCCTTTTTCTTGATTGAATATTCGAAGAAACAAGGGTTACTATCTATAGTTGAAAGTGTTAATTTTGAAAGTAGGGAAATAAAGACATCATTTATATTATAAATATTTGAATAGGATACCAACTAGCCACAAAGAATATTTGGTTGTTGGACTTCTTGAAAGTGTGGAAGAATAGTGATGAGTTACTAGAATTTAAAGTGGATTAAGTTCCCATATTTAGGTAACCATGCAAGAAGATCTAGATAATATTATGTAGATCCAAAATTATGCATATGCATACAATTTTGTTTCTAGGTTATGTGATGTATTTTCTTCCCATTTTCATACTAAAGGGGTGTTATGAAATTATGATAGATTCACATGGGATATAATAATAGTATGAATAGTGCTAAAATAAGAGAGAGTTGGAGTAACAACCTAAGTAGTTATTATAAGTATTAATAATATGAAGGATTTAAGGGGGAACCAAAACCCCATGTAATAGTTTTTGAAGAGACTCGAGCCCTCAAATTTTATGGTGATCCATAATCCACTTACAAAAGAAAACTACAACAAAATATTACTCAAGAAATAAAAAAACTAACCCACACACATTCAAGACAACCTAAGATTGAAAGTATAGGTTGTAAAATCAGAAGGGTGCAACCAGTAGAACAAACTACTCACAAAACCTTTGAAATAGGTTTTAACAAGGCTCCCTTAACTTATAAATTATTTTTATAGGGTCCCTTAACCTTTATAATGTGTTCTAACATGTCTCCCATTACCATATCTTCAAGAGATAAACACAAAATATAGAAAACTATTTGCAAGAAATAGAACCTCCCAAGCAACCAAACACATGAAGAGAAATGTAGGGTTTTGATAGGCTCCTTGAACCTCCCCAAAGGGTTTTTAAATGGCCTCCAAAACTAATTTGTACCAAGTCGCAGAACCCACCATACAACAAATCCACAACTCTCTTGAAAAATATTCCCACCAACCTAATAAAAGGGATTCCTGATGAACTTATAAGGCACTGAGAGGGCGAGGTGAATTAGTGCAAGTAAAAATAACACAAATCGGATTATGCACCTTAACAACTTGAAAATTGATAGGAAAAAGAGAAACACAATCACATATGAAATCAACCAATAGAACAATGACCACATAACAAAAGAAATTTATACATGGAAAACCCAAATGGGAAAAACCATGGTGGGAGTTAGTACCCAAAGATAACTATTTGTAGAATAGAAAGCTTGATCGGTTAAGGTCTTATAGTGATATGCCATGTTAGGAGTAGACCCGGTTAATATTCACTTGGTTAGGGGATTTACCTATCATCCCTCTAAGGAGCCTAATGATTTGATAGGATCAACCTTGTGTGAGGATTTATCACCCTTTTTGAGAGCTATCGTATTAGGGGACTTAAAGGTTTAAGGCCTCTTAGGACCTACCCAGTTAAGGGATTTAGCTATTGCAACTGTTAGGATAACAACAATGAGAAGATCCTCTTATAACACCTTTTGTGTGCAATAAGATCTGCTTCATAATATTACATCATCTCATAACTTCTTTAATGATCACACTATCATAGAGACAATAATTGCTAATGATTTTCTTATGGATTCAAGATCATACACTATATTTTTCATACCTCATCACAAATCTTAAAACATCATTAAGTCAGCTAGAACCTTGAAATAATTCCCTAGGTTTAATGAAACTAGTCAAACTTGCAATACACTCCTTATATAAGTCATGCACCAACTTAACACATCAAATTATGTGTCGATTAACTGATTTGAATGATTATCATCACTATTAGTTAAGTTTATATCAACTCTTATGTTCTACCAATCATAGTTCTTTCATCTGGTCAAATATGCTTGTGTGGTCATTAACATATCTTCATCTGATAGTCTACAGTGCTTCTGCAAAACCACAACAACTCATCCTTCATGAATATCGCATACTAGTTATCAAATTGTAACTTTGTCTTCCATTTACTGGTTGAAGTCCTAATTACTGGTTAAGTATTACTAGTTGTACTGCAGGACTTAGATGACTTAAGATATATAGTCTCTATCAATGACAACATACAAAATAGTCATCATATAACATTCTAACTTCATACAAGTACCGATTTCATCAAGAAAAAAAGTATTGTCAGTTAATCAAAAGATCAAATGCCAACATTCTCCTCCTTTGGCATTGATGGCAACACTTAGGAATTTTTTTTTGTCAACTAAGTGTGCAAAAAAAAGAGTGATAACTTTATGAATACATAGACTCATAATGACTCATACTACCCCTTAGCAATTACTGTTATTTACAAAAATGAAATCATTACTCCCCCTTAATAGTACATACAAAATTTTGACACATAAACTAATTCTACTTCCCCTTTGACAACAATGCCAAATAAAGAAGTAAAATACATAAATTACATCAAGATTTATTAGCAAAAATTCATGTATATATAGAGATGAAAAGTTTAAAGTCTTTACAATACAATTCTTAAGAAAATATCACTATAAATAAACTTCAACTATTTAAAATCATTCTCCCAAGTTTCTAATAGTGTCTTGGTAATCTCAACATATGTCAAGATCTGAGTATCTAACTCTTCCATAGCATCAATTGTATTCATCTAAGGAGTAGCCAAAATTTCCTCAGACTCTTTGAATGTTCTTTGAAGAATATCAACTCTTGGAAGTAGCTGAGTCCAGAGTTCTTTCATTGATCTAACCCATTTTTCTTGTTCATGTTCACAAAGTTCTAACTGGTTCTATAGATCAACAACCTTTCTACCAAAAATGATCACTGAGTTTTGTACCGATGTGAATGTTTCACTCAACTTTTCTAACTCCTCATTATCAACTCTTCTTTCTCAAGTCAACATAAAATAGTGAAAATTGGGAGATAGAAGTCAAAATTTTATAGCCGATTTCAAATCTCATCTTCAACAAATCTTTATTCACTATTAGGGCAACTTTACCTTTATCAATTTCACTTATTAATTGTTCTAACCTTTTCTTCTTGTAGTCCTTTTCAATTGAAATGTATGTTGCCTCTTCAAGAGTTTTATCCTATTCTCCGACATCAACAACTAATTTTCCAAGCTTGCCAATAGGGGTAGCCAAATATTTAGTATCATTCTCTGATAGGAGACTTGACAAAATAGCAACAACGGTCCTTATAGTCTCAAATTCTCTTTGTTCTTCCTTCATTCTTTTCTTTTGTGCATAGGATTTCATTGTAGTAGAAATCTCCATTAACTCTGAAGAACTCAAATTGTTCATATCAATAGGACCTTTAATGCTTATTGATTCATCATCATCATCATCATCATCAATTATTGTTTTCTTCTTTGATCTAGGAGATAGTGTTTTCTTCTTCTCCTTTGGTTTCTCCTTTTCCTCCTTATTCTCATTTTTCTCTTTCTCTCTCTTACATTGTTATGTCTTCTCTTCCTCAGTGGTGTCCTTGACCAGTGGTGGTTGAGTTTCCACACTTTATTCATTCATTGATGCTTCCTCTACCTTCTTTTCATCAATCTTATCCTTCTCATTGTCATCAGTAGCAACACTTATATTTACATTTGTAGTTACAATTACCAGTTTAGTCTAAGTCTCTATTGACTATGTATTCACTAGTTGCTTAGTTGTGCTTTTGTCTCAATTCCTCTCTTCTTTTGTGTTTAGTGCTTGATTCTTCTTATCAATCTCCATATCAATATCCTATATATCAATATTGAGTTGTACATATTAATAACATTTATATTATCAATAGTATTAGTAACATTATCAGTAGCATCAGCATCACCGATATAATCATCTGGTATATCTATCAATTAATTATCAATAGGATCATCATATAAGTACTTATTATTAAATTCAAACTTTGTATCCTTAACACCCTTAGGAAAATATTCACACTTATTCTTTTATGGTTCATCTTCATCATCTTGTTTGTCTTAATCATCTGGGATGAGACCTACAACCTTCTTGATCAAAATTTCAGTCTTCTTTTGGACTGACTCTGTCTCACTGAACAAAATTCTTGTCAATATTATTTTGGATCTGTATGATACCTTCACATTAACCTTTTACTATTCAATTTATTCTTCACTTGCTTCAGGTTGAATGTTCTTAAGGATATAATCATTTAATTCTTTGTCTTGGCTAATGGTAGCTTGCCATCTTGCATCAATATGATTATACAAAGAATTTGGAATCTGCCCTTATAGCTAAATAAGTGCTGTGGTAAATTTGTTTATATTGAAGATGACTGCATCTTCCATCTCCCTTTGTTGATCCACAATCAAATGAATAAACAATTAATTTAATCCTTTATAGATTCCATAGTCCTTTATTAATCTAACCATTCTCTTAAAAGAATCTTCTAAAGTCAAAGTTATAGATACTTTACCCTTACCAGTTGTTTTAGACTTCTTAACACTTTCTCTTAGTGGTCTCTTATCCTCATCAAAATTAGTAACCTCTTCATCTATTGGTTTATGGGTCTTTTCTTTCTTCCTCTTACTAGTTTGTACTAGTGCAATAAAAGTTTCAACAATTTTCCCTCTCCCGTGGAACTATATCTTAGATGGTTTCTCTCTCTATAATTCAACAAGTTTTACCTTGGTTTCTTCTTTCCTTTTCATCTCTGCTACATTGGCTACTCTCATTTTCCCAGTGGAGGAACCGGTTGGTACACTAGAGGTACGTGCTTGTTCTGTTTCATGTTTTTCTATTGCAGCTGCTATCTTCTCCTTGGTGAAACCAACCTGTTCAACAAAGGCCTCCACCTTTTTCTTCACCTTCTTAGCTATTACCAATTGTTGCAATTTAGAGTGTACTTTATGTATTTTCTCCTTATAGGTTTCAAACCTCTTAGCGGTGATATCAACCAGTTATTCCATCAAATGCTCAACATATGCAACAAGCAATACCTTATCAACTTCATATCCCATCAATAACACCCATGTTGTCCTTGGAATGACTGCTTCCATTAAGGATGTGTTAGTGTCTACCATAAAATAGATGGAATCTTAATACTGGTTAACTAGTTCTATCGGTATATGTTCTCTTGCATGCATTTTCTTTTGAAATTTCTTAAAATATCCCCATGATATATCATCAAATTGTCTTTCAGCATCCTGATGTTGTTCTTCATCTATAATAGTGTAGGGGTACCTTCTATCCATTGAACATCATCGATTCTAGGAAAAAAGTTTTGAAAATAAAAGAAGAATCCCAAAACCAGTTGTCCAAATTTAAATCTCAGCCTTTTGTCCTTCTTCATGGCTTCACGAGTTGCCATCAATTGACTTCTCATAGCTTCAGCAAGATCATAGTCCACATTTTCCTTAATCATCCGGTGGGCAGTGTAAATAGTTGTTGTTGGTATGTTGTTCATTCTACTCCTATATAAAATTCTATAACCAATCACCATAGATGCAAATTTAACAATGGGATAATTGATATTATTCACTGCCATGGATCTTCCATCCCATCTTGATCCTGTTAGCTTCTCAGCATAATTTTTAGGAACCGATATCAACAATGGCTTTCCACTAGATGAGAAGAAACTAGTTACTATATGGATTGCTTCCTTGGTAATTTTGTGAGGTCTATCTTGCCACATAAACTGATCATGGATCCAACTCAGAATAAATCTAACCAGCTCATCATCAAAAACGTCAATGAAATTGATCACATGGTGAAACCATTTGTTAGTGATGCTTCTAGAATATTCTTTCAATCTTCCTTGTTCATTATACAAAGATCTATAATTCTTATAAATAACTACAATTACCAAGTCTTCAAGTTTGCAGTGATAGTAAGATCTAACATCCTCAACATGTAAAACACCATTTGGTACACTGAATAATGCACTGATGGGGTCAATTTCTTTGGACTTATATGGATGTCTTTTAAACTCAGGTTGTGCCCTCTTAGTCACATTAATAAGATGCATAGTGTCTATATAAAATATGCAAATCACCAAGAAAATAGTAGGAATTCTCTGATAAATACCATTTCTACTTTGATACTAAGGTTTTCAACTGCCAAAAACTTTCAATACACGATCACCGATTCAAACTTTGCTTTTGATCATTTCTAACTATAGGAAAATTGATTGAATGTTGCTAGCAAATACTTTTCTCTTCTCTTCTCACTCGCCAAATGTTCTCAAGATTGTAAAGTGACAAATGAAATTCAAAATGTTCAATTTATTCACCTTCTAACTACTAAAATAAATGCATTTACCAACAAAACCCTAAAACTCTTTAAAGTATTCTAAAATATTTTACTAGTTGACAAAATTGATATGTATATGTATTGATAAAGAATCCAAAACATTTCAAAAATATCAAAATGCATTAGAATATGTAGATTCAACTTATAGTACAATGTCTTGGGGTTCATCTCAAGATTTAACAATATTCACACCCCAAGTTGTAGAAACAACTTAGTTTTCTGGAGATGGATTATCCACATTAGGTGAAGAATCAAACTCTTTTGATGATTTGTCATCACTCTTCTTATTACAAATCTTGTTCATCTTGGCTTTGGTTTCTTCAACATCCACTATCTTTTTCCCATTTGAATCTATAGAATGATTCATCAGTTGGTTCTTTTGTGTTATGCAAACCTTAGCAATGTATCCCAGTTGATTACAATGATAGCATGGCATTCTAGATTCTCTCCATGGTCTTGCATTGCCTCTACCTATTCTTCTTCTTCAATTCATTGCCACATGTCCAAATTTGTTACAAATTGAATAAATCACATTGCCTCTCCTCTCCATCTCATAGGGAATAGACCAATTAACATAAGGTCTTTGCCAATTAGTACTTCTCTAGTTATTAAAATTTCTTCTCCAATCACCAACAAATCTTGGGTTCATTTGAGGTGTTGGATTGTTTGCTCCATATCTGCATTCAACTAATCTATGCCCATACATGTTGTATGTATAACAAAACTTCAAATATTCTAGATACATATCTAGTGTTAGGTTTATAACTAGTGTTTACATCAGATTTGTACTTCTACAAACATTAGTAGTGGGTATGTGTAGGATCATGGTGTGCCAAAACAGGCCCTTAAGTGGCAATGAAATTTCAGAAAAATCACAGTTATGCAACTTGACATGAAAATTTGAATAAGTTGTGAACATTATTTTTAAAATATGTAAGAAGAGAATATATAGAAAATTGAATGTAGTTTCTAAGCTACTAGTAGTTTTTTGGAAAAAAAAAAATCCTATTTGATGAAAATTTCAAATTTCAATGCAGTGGTACTAAAATTTCAGGAAAAAAAAAAGAAGTAGACGTATGTTTGACCACCCTAATCAAAATCAAATCTTAATATTTTTTTATAATATTTATAATATAAGTATTAGACTCATGTCCGGATGTGACATATTTTTTTTTAATTTTTTATGAATTAAATAATTATTTATGATTTTTTTACTACAGCTTTTCAGAAATTCAGGAACTCCTACGTTAGACCACCTTAACTTGGTCAAAACCTTATGAAATTTAATTTTTTTTAATTTTTCCCTATAGTAGACAAACCATAGGATGTGACACATGTTTTGGTTTCAAAAAATGTTATACCATTTGAAAGTTATGAGTGTTTTTCAATCAGTATATCAATTAGGACTATTGTCAGAATTCAATTAGAAAATAAATAATAATCATTTACTAAAGTCAAAATAAGACAAGCCTTATATTTTTGGAAAGCTGGGAATGTCCTTAAAAAACCCTTTTCGTTTTATCAATTTTGGCTACAAAAAAAGTCGTCAGCCACCAGTGTAAAGTCTGGAAAACCAGGGATTACTAAAAAACACATTTTTTCAGTTGACTTTCTAGGCTTGTAACTTCCAAGCCTAATACCAAAGCATTCCCAAGGCGAAATCTGAAATTTGAAAATTTGAGTACAAAAATTGGATATCAGATTTTATTCAATATTCAATTTTTGTACAAAAATTTGCAATCCCTGATGAATGTCCCTTTGCCACCATTTATGAAGTAAACTGCCACATGGCAGAAATCTGATATCCGATTAAATTAGATATCAGATTTTTTTAGTCATATTTTAAAGAGGGAGAGAAGGAGAGGGAGAGAGGGAGAGAGAGAGAGAGAGAGAGAGAGAGAGAGAGAGAGAGAGAGAGAGAGAGAGAGAGAGAGAGAGAGAGAGAGAGAGAGAGAGAGAGAGAGAGAGAGAGAGAAGGAGGGGGAAAGAGGGAGAGAGAGAGGGAGAGAGAGAGAGGGGGGAGAGAGGGAGAGTGAGAGAGAGAGAGGGAGAGAGAGAGGGGGGGAGAGAGGGAGAGGGGGAGAGAGAGAGAGAGGAGGAGGAGAGGGAGAGAGGGAGAGAGAGAGAGAGGGAGGAAGAGAGGTAGACGGAGGAGAGGGAGAGAGAGAGAGAGAGAGAGAGAGACAAGGAGAGGGATAGAGAGAGAGGGAGGGAGGGAGAGAGAGAGAGAGGGAGGGAGAGAGAGAGAGAGAGAAGGAGAGGGAGAGAGATAGAGATAGAGACAGAGACAGAGAAAGAGAGAGAGAGACCATATGACCCCTAACGACACAATTTGGTGTCTTAAGGGGACCTATGGTGTCGTTAGGGGTCATATGGTGTCTTGGGACACCATAAGACCCCTTAAGACACCAAATCATGTCGATAGGGGTCATATTGTGTCTTACGACCCATAACTATGACCCCTAATGATAGTTATGTGATATGGTGTCCCATGAACCCTTATGACCTCTCAAGACACCATATGACCCCTAATGACACCATATTGGGTTGCTTTGGGTCATATTATGTCCTAAGGGTTCATATTGTGGTCTATGACCCCTTAGGACACCATATGTCCCCTAATGACATGATTTGGTGTCTTAAGGGGTCCTATGGTGTCGTTAGGGGTCATATGGTGTCCGTAGGGGTCATATGGTGCCTTGGGACACTATAGGACCCCTTGGGACATAATATGACCCCTTAGGACACAATATGACCCAAAGGGAGCCAATATGGTCTCATTGGGGGTCATATGATGTCCTAAGAGGTCATAAGGGTTCATGGGACACCATATGACCCCTAACAGCACCATCGGACCCCTTAAGACACCAAATCATGTTGTTAGGGGTCATATTGTGTCCTAAGGGGTCCTATGGTGTCCCAAGACACCATATAACCCCTATGGACACCATATGACCCCTAACGACACCATAGGACCCCTTAAGACACCAAATCAAGGCCTTAGGGGTCATATTGTGTCTTACGGGGTCATAGGACACAATATGACCCCTAATGACACAATTTGGTGTCTTAAGGGGTCTTATGGTGTCACAAGACACCATATGATCCCTAATGACACCATAGGACCCCTTAAGACACCAAATCATAACATTAGGGGTCATATTGTGTCCTATGACCCCGTAAGACACAATATGACCCCTAATGACATGATTTGGTGTCTTAAGGGGTCCGATGGTGTCGTTAGGGGTCATATGGTGTCCATAGGGGTCATGTGGTGTCCCATGAACCCTTATGACCTCTTAGGACACCATATGACCCATAATGACACCATATTGGGTCGCTTTGGGTCATATTGTGTTGTTAGGGATCATATTGTGTCTTAAGGGGTCCTATGGTGTCCCAAGACACCATATGACCCCTATGGACACCATATGACCCTTAACGACACCATAGGACCTCTTAAGACACCAAATCATGTCGTTAGGGGTCATATTGTGTCCTACAACCCCGTACGACACAATATGATCCCTAACAATATTATTTGGTGTCTTAAGGGGTCGTATGGTGTCGTTAGGGGTCATATGGTGTCCATAGGGGTCATATGGTGTCTTGGGACACCATAGGACCCCTTAAGACACCATATGATGCCTAATGACACCATATTGGATTACTTTGTTTCATATTGTGTCATTCTGGGTCATATTGTGTCTTAAGGGGTCCTATGGTGTCCCAAGACACTATATGACCCCTATGGACACCATATGACCCCTAACAACACCATAGGACCCCTTAAGACACCAAATCATGTCATTAGGGGTCATATTGTGTCCTACGACCCCGTACGACACAATATGATCCCTAAGGATATGATTTGGTGTCTTAAGGGGTCATATGGTGTCGTTAGGGGTCATATGGTGTCTTGGGACACCATAGGACCCCTTAAGACACCATATGACCCGTAATGACACCATATTGGGTCTCTTTGGGTCATATTGTGTCATTATGGGTCATATTGTGTCTTAAGGGGTCCTATGGTGTCCCAAGACACCATATGACCCCTATGGACAACATATGACTGCGTACGACACCATAGGACCTCTTAAGACACCAAATCATGTCGTTAGGGGTCATACTATGTCCTATGACCCCGTAGGACACAATACGATCCCTAACAATATGATTTGGTGTCTGAAGGGGTCCTATTATTTTGTTAGGGGTCATATGGTGTCTTGGGACACCATAGGACCCCTTAAGACACCATATGACCCCTAATGACACCATATTGGATTACTTTGGGTCATATTGTGTTGTTAGGGGTCATATTGTGTCTTAAGGGGTCCTATGGTGTCCCAAGACACTATATGACCCCTATGGACACCATATGACCCCTAACGACACCATAGGACCCCTTAAGACACCAAATCATGTTGTTAGGGATCATATTGTGTCATACAGGGTCGTTGGACACAATATGACCCCTAACGACATGATTTGGTGTCTTAAGGGGTCCTATGTTGTCGTTAGGGGTCATATGGTGTCGATAGGGGTCATATGGTGTCTTGGGACACCATAGGACCCCTTAAGACACAATATGACCCCTTAGGACACAATATGACCCAATGTGACCCAATATGGTGTCATTAGGGGTCATATGGTGTCCTAAGAGGTCATAAGGGCTCATGGGACACCATATGACCCCTATGGACACCATATGACCCCTAACGACACCATCAGACCCCTTAAGACACCAAATCATGTCCTTAGGGGTCATATTGTGTCCTAAGAGGTCCTATGGTGTCGCAAGACACCGTATGACCCCTATGGACACCATATGACCCCTAACGACACCATAGGACCCCTTAAGACACCAAATCATGTCGTTAGGTGTCATATTGTGTCTTACGGGGTCGTAGGACACAATATAACTCCTAACAACACAATTTGGTGTCTTAAGGGGTCTTATGGTGTCACAAGACACCATATGATCCCTAACAATACCATAAGACCCCTCAAGACACCAAATCATAACATTAGGGGTCATATTGTGTCTTATAGGGTCGTAGGACACAATATGACCCCTAACGACATGATTTGGTGTCTTAAGGAGTCTGATGGTGTCGTTAGGGGTCATATGGTGTCCATAGGGGTCATATGGTGTCCCATGAACCCTTATGACCTCTTAGGACACCATATGACCCCTAATGACACCATATTGGGTCTCTTTGGGTCATATTGTGTTGTTAGGGGTCATATTGTGTCTTAAGGGTTCCTATGGTGTCCCAAGACACTATATGACCCCTATGGACACCATATGACCCCTAACGACACCATAGGACCCCTTAAGACACCAAATCATGTCGTTAGGGATCATATTATGTCGTACAAGGTCATAGGACACAATATGACCCCTAATGACATTATTTGGTGTCTTAAGGGGTCCTATGTTGTCGTTAGGGGTCATATGGTGTCAAAAGGGGTCATATGGTGTCTTGGGACACCATAGGACCCCTTAAGACACAATATGACCCCTTAGGACATAATATGACCCAAAGTGACCCAATATGGTGTCATTAGGGGTCATATGGTGTCCTAAGAGGTCATAAGGGTTCATGGGACACCATATGACCCTTATGGACACCATATGACCCCTAACGACACCATCGGACCCCTTAAGACACCAGATCATGTCATTAGGGGTCATATTGTATCCTAAGGGGTCTTATGGTGTCCCAAGACACCGTATGACCCCTATGGACACCATATGACCCCTAACGACAGCATAGGACCCCTTAAGAGACCAAATCATGTCGTTAGGCATCATATTGTGTCTTACGGGGTCGTAGGACACAATATGACTCCTAACGACACAATTTGGTGTCTTAAGGGGTCTTATTATGTCACAAGACACCATATGATCCCTAACGACACCATAGGACCCCTTAAGACACCAAATCATAACATTAGGGGTCATATTGTGTCTTACGGGGTCGTAGGACACAATATGACCCCTAACGACATGATTTGGTGTCTTAAGGGGTCCGATGGTGTCGTTATGGGTCATATGGTGTCCATAGGGGTCATATGGTGTTTGATGAACCTTTATGACCTCTTAGGACACCATATGACCCCTAATGACACCATATTGGGTCGCTTTGGGTCATATTGTGTCGTTAGGGGTCATATTGTGTCTTAAGGGGTCCTATGGTGTCCCAAGACACTATATGACCCCTAACGACACCATATGACCCCTTAAGACACCAAATCATGTTGTTAGGGGTCATATTGTGTCCTACGACCCTGTACAACACAATATGATCCCTAACAATATTATTAGGTGTCTTAAGGGGTCCTATTGTGTCGTTAGGGGTCATATGGTTTCCATAGGGGTCATATGGTGTCCCACAAACCCTTATGACCTCTTAAGACACCATATGACCCCTAATGACACCATATTGCGTTGCTTTGGGTCATATTGTGTCGTTAGGGGTCATATTGTGTCTTAAGGGGTCCTATGGTGTTCCAAGATGCTATATGACCCCTATGGACACCATATGACCCCTAACGACACCATAGGACCTGTTAAGACACCAAATCATGTCATTAGGGATCATATTGTGTCGTATGGGGTCGTAGGACACAATATGACCCCTAGTGACATGATTTGGTGTCTTAAGGGGTCCTATGGTGTCGTTAGGGGTCATATGTTGTCCATATGGGTCATATGGTGTCTTGGGACACCATAGGACCCCTTAAGACACAATATGACCCCTTAGGACACAATATGACCCAAAGCTACCCAATATGGTGTCATTAGGGGTCATATGGTGTCCTAAGAGGTCATAAGGGTTCATGGGACACCATATGACCCCTAACGACACCATCGAACCCCTTAAGACACCAAATCATGTCGTTAGGGGTCATATTTTGTCTCTATCTCTCCCTCTCTCTCTCTCTCCTCCTCTCTCTTTCTCTCTCTCCCTCTCTCCCTCTCCTCCTCCTCTCTCTCTACTTCTCTCCCTCTCCTCCTCTCTCTCTATCTCTCTCTCTCCCTCTCTCCCTCTCCTCCTCTCTCTCCCTCTCCCTCTCCTCCTCTCTCTCTCTCCCTCTCCCTCTCTCTCTCTCTCCCTCTCTCCCTGTCCTTCTCTCTCTCTCTCTCTCCCTCTCTCCCTCTCCTCCTCTCTATCTCTCTTTCTCTCCCTCTCTCCTTCTTCTCCTCTCTCTCTCTCCCTCTCTCCCTCTCCTCCTCTCTCTCTATCTCACTCTCTCTCCCTCTCTCCCTCTCCTCCTCTCTCTCTCTCTCCCCCTCTCTCTCTCCTCCTCTCCCTCTCTCCCTCTCCTCCTCTCTCTCTCTCCCTCTCCTCTCTCTCTCTCCCTCTCTCCCTCTCCTCCTCTCTCTCTCTCTCTCTTCCTCTCCTCATCTCTCTCTCTCTCTCTCTCCCTCTCCTCCTCCTCTCTCTCTCTCTCTCTCTCTCTCTCTCTCCCTCCCTCTCCTCCTGTCTCTCTCTCTCTCTCTCCCTCTCTCCCTCTCCTCCTCCTCTCTCTCTCTCTAAAATATGACCAATAAAATCCGATATCTGATTTAATCAGATATTGGATTTCTGCCATGTGGCAATTTAGTTCATAAATGGCGGTAATGGGAATTTTTTTTGGGGACCACATATTTTTGTACTAAAATCGGATATCGAATTTTATCGGATATTTGATTTTGGTACTAAAAACCAAAAAAAAAGGGTTTGTGGGCCATTCTATTGATTCCAAGGGCCAACAGTCTGGGTCCTATGTTTTCTGTCAATGATCACGGGGTTGCAGATAGCTAGAGACAAATTAGTGCTTTTGGGAGATTCTTAAAGTGAAAACTTACATTGTCAATCATGAAGGAGCATATGTGTGGAGGGAAATGGGGAGTAGTAGTCATCGAAAGTCTAAACGCAAAAGAAAACTTTCAAATGACCAAGTTGAAGTGTATAGAGAAAGAGATAGAGAATGTCATAGGAGGAGAAGACAAGGTATGTTAAATATTGCTAATGTTACTTCAATTGAAGAGGAAATTGAAATTGAAAAAGTGCCACAAGTTATTGAAAATGAAAATGTAGATTTTGAAAGTGAAAATATTGAAAATGTTGAAAGTGATAATGAAAATGCTCAACATGTGGAAAATGTGCCACAAGTTATTGAAAATGAAAATGTAGATTTTGAAAGTGAAAATATTGAAAATTTTGAAAATGTTGAAAGTGATAATGAAAATTCTCAACATGTGGAAAATGTGCCACAAGTTATTGAAAATGAAAATGTAGATTTTGAAAGTGAAAATATTGAAAATTTTTAAAATGTTGAAAGTGATAATGAAAATGCTCAACATGTGGAAAATTTTGACATAGGAGGTGAAAATGTGGAAAACTTTAACATTGAAGGTGGAATTGCCTCACCAAGTGAACCATATGTAACACCTAATTACTTTAGAAATGAAGACCCTCTCATGGATGAAAGACAAATTCCAAATCCAAGACCTTCAAGAACCCCAAAATGGTTATTTGAAATCGATGAGAACATTATTGCGAATCTTGAAGGCAAGAGGTCAACAAGAACCGTTTGGTTGTGGGCTACAAAACTTTTCAACCAAAATTTTAGCAATAAGACATTGACCGAGCAATGCCAACTCTTTGTTCAATTGCTAAAGATGATAAAGATGAGACCATTGCCAAACAAATTGAAGATTCGTATGAACAAGAAAATGGAGAGGAATTCTATTACTGCAAAAAATCTATTTGGCACTCTCAATTCTATTGGAAAGAATACCAAAGAAAGAGATAAGAGAGTCGCTCGAAGAGTGATTACAACCTCCTCAGTAAGCCAACAATTGAGGAAGGCTCGTCAAATGAGACAAACTTGTGTTGATTTTAACATAAAACATAAAACTTTGGATAGAGCACTTGCACGAAGACAAAGACTTGACAATCCACTTCAACAAGATACATGGGCATTTGATGGGAGGCTTCCACGTGTTGATAGAAAGTTGACTGACAATGTGAAGGAAGAGATTCAACAATTTTGGCACTCTAATTCTAGAGTGTCACCCAATGTAAAGGATGTTTTGAAATTAAGAATCGGCAATCAAGACCACACACTACATCCCAAACATTTCTTGGAATCAAGCCAAACAATGTTGTACAAATTTTTTTGTGAATTACATCCAACTTTGCAAATATCACAAAGGGCCTTTGATTCTTTGAAACCATTTTATTGTGTTCCTCTTAAGATTCGCAATACCTGTTGTTGCAAGTACCATGTGTAGTTTTCAATGTACCATGAACTTTTATGTCATATTCGATCTATGATGCATACTAATGAGATGTTGCAGGAGTGTGGTGCAATGTTATTTCCAAGATCATCAAGAGACTTGCAAGATCTATTTTTATGCCCTAGAGATGATGGCTACTATTTCTATAGAAATTATTGTTTGAATGAGAAGTGCTCAGAATGTGGTGGGTTGTCAAAGTTTGTTCCATGTTTTCATGAGGGCAGCAAACACGAGTTTGGAAATAATTATGTTGAGAAAAAAAGATACGAGACAGTGAAATATATTGTGAAGAGTGGAGGTGAAGGTTCTAGATACGAATTAGTCTCAAGAGAAGTGAGTATTGCTGATTTTATTTTGGATTTTAAGGAAAATCTTTTCTACAAGTATGCAAGGCACACCCATAGGTCTCAATGGTTGGATCAACAGTTTAGGATGTGTAAGAACTCTTTCCCAATTGGCACTATTGTATCGGTGGTTGATTTTGCAATGAGAAGATTCTTTTGGTTGGTTGAGGAGGGAACAGTGGGAGATAGATTGGATTGTCAAACAATTAAAGATTCTTCAAAGATGCATTCATTTCTCAGTTCAGATGCAAGTACATGGACCATTTGGACATGAGCATTGGCTTGTTTTTGTCAGAGTTGTCTTCAGTGTGATTGGTATCAGTGTGAGTCAAGTGAGTGGGTTGATACATGGGTTCCCCACTATCTAACTCCTTTATCTCAAACAATATCCTTGTCAAACAATGACATGGAAAGTTCACTTGAATATGATCGTCTATCAGATCTTGTACAACCAGGACATGTTTTTGTAGTTGTTGCACCACAAGGGAATGAAGAGAGATTAGAATATTGGTTGGCACAATGTGTACAGGGAAAACAAAATCTAACACAACCAGTGACATATGATGATGGGTTCACATATCCTACAGGTTCAGTTGTTGTTGTGGGAACTTGGTTGCGAACATACATGATTAGAAAGAATGGCATACCTGCATTTGAAGACTATGAGAGACACAAAACCATTAGAATGTATTCACACCTTATTATAGCTGCAAATGTCAAGTTGTTGAAGCATCAAGCAAAACTGAAGACCAAAGAGCTATGGACAGTGACTACTACTAATCATGAAGCAATACTGGATACTCTTAAACAAAGAGATGACCCTTCAGGAACACTTGAGTAGTAGGTCTTTAATGGTGCCTTATTTTTTTATCATGCATTTCATTTCAAACAATGATCATTAAACCTTAATGTTCAAGTTTGTTACATGTATATTAAGGATGTGTTCAAAATGCAAGTCTATTGATGAACGTTTTTTTTTTGGCAACACGGTTTTTGCATGCACATAGCAAGTACACTCGATATAATTGGGACATATTTTTGCAACACAACTTATTATCATGCATTTGATGAGCTTTACAATTTTTGTTATTAGAGAACACTATTTGATAATTTTTTATGATATAATTATCGCATAACCTTTATGCTCATGAAGGTATTTTTTGATGATATACAACAGTATCACATTATGATTTTTGCATCAACATAGTGGGTTTTGTTGATATAATTCGAAGGGACGTATTTTTATGGTATATGATCCCACCTTTTCATTTATTATCATGCATTTTAGTTGAAGTGATTATCATAAATCCGTTATGTTCACCCATGCATTTTATGTGTAGACTAACAATTCTTAAAAATATAGGTTCATGCTAGATCATTCATTGTTGACGAGACCCTCTCTTGGTGATGGTACATATTCCTTTGTGCATTAATGAGATTAAATTGTGGGTCTTGTTGTATTTATTATCATGAAGATGATTCAAATGCATGTGGCTAGGACACATCTGTAGTGGATCAAATTGTCATGATAGATGATCTATTGAATCAAACATTTGACATTGATAGTCAGGTAAATAGGTTAATGTTGGGCCTTCAACATCAACACCTACTAGTCAAAGTGGTCATCGAACTTTCACTCAGGTAACCTTGTCTATTTTTATTCATTAATGGTTTATAAAATAAAGTCAGTTAGATTTTGGCAATTGAATAACATTGTTTCATTTTCTTTTATTCATTAATGGTTTATAAAATAAAGTCAGTTAGATTTTGGCAATTGAATAACATTGTTTCATTTTTAGATGCTGACATCAGATGCACCTAATATTCTCTCCACAATGGAGCATGGTGTTCTTTAGTAGTAGCATCTTTGATTCTTTTGATAGTAGTATGAGTCAGATCAATAAATTTCTAATTTGATGCTTTTGCAACTTTAGATTGTGAGTGTTCCCCTGTTACAAATGAATTGTACTTTAATCGACATATATGGTCTATGATGTCTTTTTTGTAAGACTATATGGTGTTATTACCTATATTGTACTTTAATCGACATATAACAATATCCAAGTGGTGGTTGGCATGAGCTTGAATATGGTAAGTTGTATGCATCTTGAAGTTGAATATGATATGTTGTATACATATTAAAGTTGAACTTTGATTAGACTTTGTCAGCATTTGATGAATCATAAATGTCATTTTATTGTTAATCTTGTGAGTGTGAGGTGTAGGAATAAATATCAATTACTTTGAAAGTCATGGATGGTTGTTCTCATATGATAACCACCAGATGGTTGTGCCTTATGAAGAAAAGTTGAATAGATAATAACTAATTGAGAACATCAATTCAAATCCATAATCTAGAGGATACTAATAATAGATCTTTGTATATTTATTTTTTCTAATAATGAAACAGGTACAACTGTATTGAGATAAAATGAAGCTTTTCTCTCATATGAAGATGTCACATTGGCAAATTGGTCTTTATTATAATACACAAGACATAAGTAAAATCAAAATGCTCTCAGGGTATAGTTTTTGACTTGAACCATATTGCATAAATCTCAAGGCTTCAACTTGATTATCATTAAAGGTTTCTGATTGTTTACAAGATATCCCTTCATATCCCTTCATGGATGTCACATGCATAGGGTATGACCCTAAGCATCAGATCAAGTGAGGGGGGGGGCAAAGCAGGAGCATGTGTAGGGTAATTATGCCTAACTAGACATGTCGAGGCTGATGGTTCATCATTGCGACGAGCTGAACGAGAAATCGACCAGATGACAACATGCCATTGAGTGAGACTGATGAATTTTTCACCAACCCAAAAATTGCTGCCCTAATAAAACCATAGGGAAACTTGAAATACTAAGATAGGATTTTGTAGGGACCCCTCTCATGGCCCCATAGGTTCAAATGGATCATTCGCAAGTGCCACAAATTCTGTGTTAGGGCCCGTCAAAGTTTGACAATTTTGAGCACTTAGGGCGCTCAAGTGACGATGCCGGTAGGGTATGACCCCGAGCGTTTGATCGAGTGGGGGGGCAAAATAGGAACATGCGTAGGGTAATTATGCCTAACTAGACATGTTAGAGCTGATGGTTCATCATTGTGATGAGCTGAATGAGAAATCGACCAGGTGACAACATTCGATTGAGTGAGACTGACGATTTTTTCAGCAACTGAAAAATTGCTACCCTAATAAAACCGTAGGGCAACTTGAAATACTAAGATAGGCTTTTGTAGGAACCCCTCTCATGGCCCCGTAGGTTCAAATTGATCATTCACAGGTGACACAAATTCTAAGTTAGGGCTCATCAAAGTTTGACAATTTTGAGCACTTAGGGTGCTCAAGGGATGACGCCGGTAGGGTATGACCTCGAGCGTTTGATCAAGTGGGGGGAAAATAGGAGCATGCATAGGGTAATTATGCCTAACTAGACATGTCAGAGCTGATGGTTCATCATTGCGACAAGCTGAATGAGAAATCAACCAGGCGACAACATTCCATTGAGTGAGACTGATGATTTTTTTGCCAACTGAAAAATTGTTGCCCTAATAAAACTATAGGGCAAATTGAAATACTGAGATAGGCTATTGTAGGGACCCCTCTCATGGCCCCGTAGGTTCAAACAGATCATTCGCAGGTGCCACAGATTCCAAGTTAGGGCCCATCAAAGTTTGACAATTTTGAGCACTTAGGGCACTCAAGGGACGATGCTGGTAGGGTATGACCCCGAGCATTCGATCGAGTGGGGGGGCCAAATAGGAGCATGCGTAGGGTAATTATGCCTAACTGGACATTTCAGAGCTGACGGTTCATCATCGCGATGAGCTGAACGAGAAATCAACCAGGTGACAACATTCCATTGAGTGAGACTGATGATTTTTTCGCCAACCAAAAAATTGCTGCGCTAATAAAACCATAGGGCAAACTGAAATACTAAGATAGGCTTTTGTAGGGACCCCTCTCATGGCCCCATAGGTTCAAATGGATCATTCACAGGTGCCACAAATTCTGAGTTAAGGCCTATCAAAGTTTGACAATTTTGAGCACTTAGGGCGCTCAAGGGACGACACCGGTAGGGTATGACCCCGAGCCTTTGATCGAGTGGGGGGGAAAAATAGGAGCATACATAGAGTAATCATGCCTAACTGGACATGTTGGAGCTGATGGTTCATCATCGCGATGAGCTGAACGAGAAATCGACCAGGCGACAACATTCCATTGAGTGAGACTGATGTTTTTTTTGCCAACTGAAAAATTGCTGCCCTAATAAAACCGTAGGGAAACATGAAATACCAAGATACGATTTTGTAGGGACCCCTCTTGTGGCCCTGTAGGTTCAAACGGATCATTCGCAGGTGCCACAAATTCTAAGTTAGGGCCCGTCAAAGTTTGACAATTTTGAGCACTTAGGGCGCTCAAGGGATGACACCAATAGGGTATGACCCCGAGTGTTCGATCAAGTGGGGGGAAAAAATAGGAGCATGCGTAGGGTAATTATGCCTAACTAGACATGTTGGAGCTGATGGTTCATCATCACAATGAGCTGAGCGAGAAATTGGCCACGCGACAACATTCCATTGAGTGAGACTGACGATTTTTCACCAACCAAAAAATTGCTGCCCTAATAAAACCGTAGGGAAACTTGAAAAATTGAGATAGGATTTTGTAGGGACCCCTCTCGTGGCCCTGTAGGTTCAAACGGATCATTCACAGGTGCCACAAATTTTGAGTTAGGGCCTGTCAAATTTTGACAATTTTTAGCACTTAGGGTGCTCAAGGGACGACGCCAGTAGGGTATGACCTCGAGCATTCGATCGAGTGGGGGGGTAAAACAGGAGCATGCGTAGGGCATTGTTAATTAATGAACTGTATTGTTTATGAATTGTATTGTTCATTGAATGGATTTTATTGTATTGTTGATCAAATGAATTGTATTGTTCATTAAATAAATTGTATTGTATTGTTCATTACATGAATTATATTGTTCATTATAAAAACAACACTTACGATGAAATGAAATGAATTGTATTGTTCATTAAATAGCCATTATTAACCATTGTTAATTATTGGAATGAAGATTAAATATTTCCATGATAACACCACACACAAATGAGCAACAATTTATATGATCGAATATCAACTTCTATATATATAAAAATGTTGAATGATTACAAATGTATGTCCATACACAAATATGGCATAAACACCAACTGAAACAAAATGTATGTCTAAATACATGAATGTATGTCCATATACAAAATATACATGCCAACTAGACATTTAAGCATCCCAAAACTATCTATAACATCCTAAGCTACTGATGGATCATCAAAATCGATCCTCTTCGCCGCACTGCTCGGCTTTGAAGGATCCTGCACAAGAAAAACAAACCACGATTAATATTAGCTATATTATATAATTCACATTCAAAAAGTTAACATAAAAATGAACTATTTAATTGAACTATTCATGTTTACCTCATCTCCACATTTTCTCTTCAACTTTGCAGGACTCTTGATGTATGTCTTCGGTAGAGGAGGTATGTTTTGAATATTTTCATAAACAACCTACATATGTTTAGAAACATGAAATTGATACAAGTTAGCATATAATTGTCACTGATAATAACAAATTATATCTACTAATCAAAAAATAAAATAAACACACATCTACTCGAGGCATCTCTTCTTCTTCTTCAGGTATACTGGGTGTAGTCATCAAGGATGTGAAGCCATGGATTCTCTGTATATATACACAACAAGTATATGAAACTATCAATCTATGTCTAGACATGTATAATCAATATAAGTTATTTAAACTATTCATTCAATCATATTTGCATTCAATTACCTTTCCCTTGTCTCCAATTTCACTACCAGATCCTAGATCACACTGCACCGCACTCGTGCTTCTTGTGCCCTACAAGAGTAAAATAAGATATACATGCAAGTTACTACATAATCTAATTGATACAAATATAAATGATGAGCATGTATGTATAATAAAACACAAACGACTAGGTGCAATAATATATGTACCGTCAAGCTATCAAGGCCAAATGAAATGGCCGACAAGGTGCCCTCCTGAATCTATCTCAACTTATCCTCGGTCATCCACTGTTAAATAGACCATGTAAATAAAAGTTAGTACTTAATATTATCTAATTTATAAATATTTAATTAAAATATAACATGAACTGTGAAAACACAAATCTTACCAATACATCCTCAATGTATGATGACGGTGCCTCCTTTCCTCTAGCATGTGAGGACTCCCTAGGGTATCCTCCAGTCAATGTAATAACCTCTGGTGCATCATGCATCTCATGCACCTCGTAATCTGCACTATCCACAACAAGATCAATGGGCTGTCCAACTGGACCCAAGCATACATGCCCAAACATGACACAACTATGTGGCATGCATATGTGTGGAGCTGAGGATGACGTGTCAGCACCACCTGATGCACCGCTACCATCAAAAGTAGGCTGAGCTACTGACGCAGCCTGAGAAACCAAAAGGCTACTCAAAGAGTGAATAGCCGATATGGTCTGTGAAGTCACCTCACAAATGATATCAGGATGCTGAACTGCAGGTGGGGGATCAACAAGAGGAGGGGGGACATATGGGCCCTAGACTACTCTGACTACCTCAGGTCTATTTTGGGGCATACCTAAACCTACACCTTGGAAAGGTTGGATGTCAAAGTAGTTCACATGTTTCTGTAAAACAAACTCAGCATACATTTTGTTTATGAAATAGAAGGGGATATCAAGATTGTTGTTGGGTGGTTTGTCGAAAACCATCCACCAACGATCCCAAAATTTTTTCACAATCCCATCATTTGTGCACCATTTGATAGAAAGTTTTGTTTTTTTGGGATCTACAGGTTGACCAGTACAAGGATTGACAAACAATGAGGAGATTTTGGCTTTAGATATCTCAAGATCCTTGATATCCTTATACGACAAGCCATCTACATATTTTTCCTTCATAGAATCTTGCCACAAAAGGGCGGCATTGTGCTCCTCAGTCATGGTTTCCATACTTTTTACGATCGATGTGAGAGGATCAAACAATGGGTTTAGATGAGGGATCCTATGATATACTTCTGCAATCCCCCTCAATTCATTCAAATTTTGTGCAATCAAATCTTGAATTGAGGGGGGGTTTGGCAAATGAGTGTTTGGTTGTTGCAGTTGTGGTTGGTCAGTGTTTTCATTTTTATCTCCCATTTTTAACCTAATTGAATGTAAACAGTTAAATTTAGTTAACAAATTTAAACAATTAGGTATTTGATTTAAAAAAAAACCATATTTTCAATGAAAAATCAAATAAACATTCACAAAAAATACAAAAAATGAATGAAAATGATTCAAAACGACAAAATTCTTACCTCTAAATCAATTTTTTAGCAATTTTTTGTCAAAAAACCAGATATCGGATGGAGCGGATATTGGATTTTGACAAATTCGTGTGACCTGTGAGTTAAAAATGACTCACGAGGCTGTCACTGTCTAAATATAAAAGTCTCAGAAAATCAGATATCTGATAAAATCAGATATCCGATTTCAACACTTAAATTATTTTTAAATAACATATATAATATAATAATATATTATATAATATATTATATATTATATAATATTGTATTATATTATATAATATTGTATTATATTATATATTATAATATAATATAATATTATATTATATTATATTATATTATAGTATAATATAACATAATGTAGCATCGTAAATTGTATGCACTTGCTAGGGTGGTACAATTTCACACCTAGTTTAGCACCTGACTTGGCACATTTTGCATTTTGCATTGCATTTCTCCTTTAGCACTTAATTAATTAAATTAATTAGGTCTAAGGTTCTATTTTATCATCTCCCATATCATAAAGTTGGGCCCTTTTCATTAAAGTGTGCCCCTTTCATTTTATTCTTCCAATACATCATTTAATCTAAAACCCTAATTAGGTCCTATTTTGAACTTTAAGGCCTGATTTTGGGGGTCAAAACATCTTGAAATCAGCTATAACTTCGGGATTCTCTCTAAAATCATCATATCTAACAGCCCTGAAAATTTGGTGAAAAGTTGTCAGGACCATGGCGCCCAGAGAGGACCATGGCACCCAGAGTGCACACGGTCCTGGACATTTTTCCTGAAATTTTAGGAGCGCGATCCAATCATAAAATAAAGCTTAACCCCAAGAAATTGGTGGGAGATTCAATCTTTAAGTCAGCCTAAAGTGAAATTAAGACCTAGGGTTTCCTATATAAAGACTCTCTTCTCTCAATTGAAGGCATATATATAAAGGACATATAAGGAAGAATCATGAATGGAGACAACAACAACAAACAACAAGAAGGAAGACATTGTAACAAAAGAGAAAGTCTTGTGGGATCTTCAATAACACTCAACATCCATTAATCAAGCATTCAATTTTATTCATCAACTTAGGGCTTTGAAGACATAGAAGAACAATAAGAGATCACCGACTGAAGATTGGCTTGTACCCCTCCCTTGGGGTTGGATATGGTTTCATGTTGTTTTCATGTCTTTGCATAAACCTCATTATATCATTTGTATTCATGCTTTAGATCACTTTGCATCTTGATTTGGAGCATTTACATTATCATTTAAGAGCAATTAGGGTTTACTTTCTAGGTTGCTCTAGTTTGCTTACTTTCATTTTAGGATCTTGCACACACACAAGGTCTACACACACAACTTTTACTATACAACTTGGCTATTTGTGGAGGTGGAAATCACCAAAGTGGGGGTTTGACTAAGGCAAAACCCTATATAGCCACCTACAACCCTTTTCAGATATAAGTGTAGATTTTCAAATTCGAAGGATGTCGCAAGTTGCAGATCCGACAGAAGTGGACCGAGATAGAATTTCACACCAAATTCCAACCCAGAAAGCTAGGACAGGGGCGTGGGGTGCCCTGGTCCTGCCAGGACAGGGGCACTGGGCGCCTTGGTCCCTGGGACAGGGGCGCTGGGCACCCTGGTCCTTGTCCATTTCAGTGAATTTTAGCAGTTTCAGAGGTAGCAGCTTCAGTATTTTAGGCTTCCGGCTTCAGCGGCAGATCTTGCAGAATCAAATCCATTCAAGGTACACATTTACATTTCTCCTCTTATCCTTACAATTGTTCATCATTAAATCTCAATTCTACAATCTTGTGCTCAAAGTTACTAGTTCATACTTACACTTTAGGGTTAATAGTTGAACTTGCATCATTCTACCTATCATTTGCAACAAAGGAATAGAAATCCTAATAGGTAGCCCGTGGCTCTCTCTTCCACAAAAAGAAGTAGCCAATTGTGTGATACCTCTAGGCTCTTTCGTATTCCACAAGTGTGTGATTGAAAGTGAGATTAGGGCATGTTTGCTTAGTGTCACTTTTTTCCCCCCCCACACATAATATTATATTATATAATATAACATTATATTATATTATATATTATATAATATTGTATTATATTATATATAATATAATACAATATTATATAATATATAATATAATATAATGTTATATTATATAATATAATATAATGTTATATTATATAATATAATATTATGTTATATTATATTATAATATAATATAATATAATATTATATTATATTATAATATAATATAATATAATATTATATTATATTATAATATATAATATAATACAATATTATATAATATAATTTAATATTATATTATATATTATAATATTATATTATATTATATATAATATAATACGTATTATATAATACGTAACATATAATATATATTTTAAATTAAAATTACAAATAAAAATCGGATATCCGATTTGCATAGGTAATTACTAGGCTAAGGTGTATTGACACCCGGGCAAGCAAAAAGTCAACATGGATTTTTGCATTTTTAGGCGAGTGAGGAAGGCTATTTTTTTCACATCACCACTTTTTGGCCCCTCTTGATCCTGCACTAACCCTAGTATGTCCTAATTTATGACACTTAAAACAAATAGGTTTATAAGCGTTCTTATCGGTAGGTTTCTAAATCTTTGGAGAAGTTTTACCTTCATGTGTGTAGTTTTTCTTTCTCAAATGTAGAGTATCCTAGTCTAGATGTATCACCATTCATTCTCTGAGATTGGATCTATTCATTTAGCATAAAGGAGTTCTTTTTGAATTTATCAAGCTTCTCATTAGCCTTAGCAAGTTCCTTGGTAAGGTCTTCATTCCTTTTCATGAGGGTCTCTCTAAGAGACATTACCATTTCAAGATTTGACTATATTCCTTCTTTTTCTTCTTTCTTCTCATGCCAATGTTCATAAAAAGTTACATTCTCCTACTTGATCTCAAATATTTCATTCTCTTTATCTCGGATTTGATCCTCAACCTTTCTTCTAGCTTCAAGTTACTCAGTCATCCGCATTATTAATGCTTCAAGTTGTCTCTTTAGGTTAGTCTTTTGACCATTCAACTTCTCTACTTCTTCAACCAGTGCATCAGTGTTTGCCTGATTTGAAGAGATATTGTTAGAGATCTCCAATAATTATTTAGTTAGTTCTTTCCTTTTATCTAGTGATTTCCTGTATTTATCTCTAAGGGTTTCAAGTTCTTCCTTGGTTTCAACAAGTTCTCTAGCCATTTCTATATATCTCATTCCTTCCCCAATATTTTCCATACGCTTAGAGATCCCTTCCAAGTGGTTAAGCCTTAAGGAAGTTAGGCTCTGATACCAATTTATAAAATTATAAGGTACTAAGGGGGAGGGGGGTTGAATCAGTGCAAGTAAAACTAACACAAATCAGATTATGCACCTTAACAACTTGAAACTTGATAGGCAAAAGATTAACACAATCACATATGAAATCAACCAATAGAATAATGACCATATAACACAAGAAATTTATACTTGAAAAACCCAAATGGAAAAAACCACGGTGGGAGTTAGTACCCACAAGATAACTATCTATAGAATAGAAATCTTGATTGGTTAAGGTCTTACAATGATATGCTATGTTAGGAGTAGACTTGGTTAAGAGTCACCCGGTTAGGGGATTTACCTATTAGCCCTATGAGGAGCCTAATGATCAATTAGGATCAACCTCATGTGAGGATTTGTCACCCTTTTTGAGAGTTGCCTTGTTAGAGGACCTAAAGGTTTAAGGCCTATTAGCACCTACCTAATTAGGGGATTAAGCTGTTGTAATTGTTAGGATAATAATAAAGAGAAAATCCTCTTATAACACATTTTGTGTTTAATAAGATCCTCTTCAAAATATTACATCATCACATATACATCTTCTTAGAACTTCTCTGATCACCACACTATCAGAGATTCAACAATCACTAATGGTTTTCTTACGGATTGAAGCTCTTACACTATTTTTTTCATACCTCATCACAATTCTTAAAAATATCATTAAGTTGGCTAAAACCTTGAAACAATTCCCTATATTTAATGAATATAGTCAAACTTACAATACAATCCTTACATAAGTTGTGCATTGACTTAACACATCAAATTTTGTGCCGGTTAACTAATCTAAGTGATTATTATCACTATTGGTTAAGTTTCTTTGAACTCTTCTATTCTACTAATCAAATCTCTTTCATATAATCAAATATTCCTATGCGTTCATGAACATATCTTCATATGATAGTCTACAATGCTTCTACAAAACCACAACACTTCATCCTTCATGAATTTTCCGTACCAGTTGTCGGATTGTAACTCTGTCTTCCATTTACCAGTTGAAGTCCTAGTTACTAGTTTTGATGAAACTGTCTCTGCTTTACTAGTTAAGTCTTACTGGTTTAACTATAGGGCTTAGATGACTTAAGATATATAGTTGCCTTTAATGACAACATACAAAATAATCATCATATAACATTTTAACTTCATACAAGTACTAGTTGCATCAAGAAAACAAACATTATCCTACTGCCAACATATCCCCCCTAAATAGGATAATAAAAGGATGAACCTACTGGAAATAAAGGCTACATCAAATCCTTTCTCATGTCCAAGAAGGAAAAGAGAAGATCAGCTCCTAGAATGGAGCCTCAAATCACTCCCACAAACAAAATTTCCACCTCCAATGGAAATTCAACCACTCCATAGGACCTATAGAAGAGGAAGAAAGGAGTAGAAAGAGCCAACCCAATCCATGGTAACAAGAACAACCTCACCTCACTAGGAGATAACTCCATCTCCGTAGAAACCACATAGAGAATGAACAATGGAATAATAACACAATCCCACAAGAAAACAAAGAAAACTAAAAAGAACCATGCACCAATAAGGCCAAGAAATGCTTCAAAGAAAAACCCAATTCTTGATCAAAAATAAGAAAAATAGACAAATAGACTGAGCCCTTGAAAATTAGCAACAATAGAATAACAAAAAAAGAACAAGGGGAAGCCAAGAAGAAACAAAAAGAGGAGAACAACCTACAGGGAAAAATACCAAGACAAAAAGTGACCATACATAGCCACCTAACGACTACAAAAAGGGGAAAAAACAAACAAATGAAAGCACAAGTCCTGCAACTCAACAAAAAGAAACACCCATGATAATATCCAATCATAGGCTAAAAAACCCAACTCAACACAAGAGGGAGAAGTAGACAAACATGCTAGATATGATAGCCAAAAAATAACCTTGACACAAAAACGGTACCTCCAACATAGGAATAAACAAAAAGAACCTCCAATATAAAAAAATAGAGAAGAGGAACTATCATAGACCCAATGGAAGAGGCAATAGTAGGGAAGAAACCTTCCAAACACACTCAAAAGGAAAGTGACAACTGTTACCTATTTTCATCATGACTCAAATAGGTAGAGCTGAATTGCATTCATTCATATTGAAAAGGTACACAAATGTTCTACTAAATATCATTGATTTAGACTTGACTACAATGGTCATTTTTAGTGTTTGTTCAATTACATAAAAAAAAAAAAATTCTACATTTTCATAAATTATGTATTTGTATTCATAATATAAAAATTGAAGTCCCACACAAGCCATGGGATTACCCTCATTTGATTCATGATGCATGAAACACATAAATAATACATTTGATAAATGTAAATGGTATAGCTAACTATAATGAAAAAAAACAAAAGGGAAGTGTCCCATCATTTCCTAGGTGAAGATATTTGAACTTCTATCTTCCTCTAGTTGTGGTTGAATGTCTCGAAGAAGGCAGCTCCAAGTTCTCCTAGTCCTGCAAAAAATGAATAAAAGAGAAAAGGTTAGAGAAACAACTCCAAAAAATGATGAAGAAAATGCAATATGTATTCTATTAGGCCCAATATGGAAAGCTAATGTACTGAGAGGGGAGGGGTGAATCAGTACTCCAAAACCTTTCTTCAATAATAGCCTTACTGTTATGCATAAATAGAATAGTGCAGTAACATAAAATAAAGTTAAAACAAACAAATAACAATCATACATGATTCACTCCATAACACATATGTTTTGGTTACACAGAAACTCTTGGTTGGAGAGAAAAACTACGGTGGGGATGGCACCCACAACTTCACTACTGCAATAATAAAGAGTGCTCAGTTAGAGCTACATATTTAGCTATTTCTGATAGCTTACCCTGCTAGGAGTAACAAGATCTGTTAGATCTACCTTGCTAAAGGATTTTACAACACTTTATCTAAATGCTACACCTAGTTAGAGGATTTACAATTTATAGACTTGGTTAGAGTCTTTTACCCTGTTAAAGGTTTCTCTTTCAACTTCACAATATTACAATAAAATCATTACAAATATTTGCAACTTTACATCTGAAATGTTATAGCAGATTCTATGTGCTCAGAATAAGATTACCTTGCTTATAGCATACCTCGGTAACCCATATAGTAACTCGGTAAACCCTTCTGTTTACTCTATTCTTTGACTATTCTCTGATAACCTTCTTGGTGACCTCTTTGTATCTCTATAATAGTCTTCCTTTATACATACATGCACACACATTTCTCATTATGTTCTAACCCTGAATACATGTTGTATAAATAGATCTCTTATGTCGATGATTTGATTCATTGCTTTGATCTTACAAACAAGATTCCTCGAATGAATAACAAAACAAAATATTTCATTGGTTAGATTGACCTTGTAATCATACACAATCTTCTGGTGCAATTTCCAATGTGATAACGGTTAGATGTGCCTCGATCTTGTAACATGTTTTCATGTGCATGTCTAGGTTCAATATATTTGATAACACGTTTCACTCGGTGAATATCAACTTAGTGTGTAAACTTTACTGCTTGGTAGCCATAAAAAGATACTCGGTAAACAACTTGGTGAATACTGCGTTCTATGACTGCTTTCTTCTGTAACCGACTAGACTATTCATACCGACTTCTCTATGGGTACTGACTACATGATTCTGTAATGCTAATTGACTAGAATATATAGTATGACTTTGAATATAAAAACTAATGGCAATTTGATAAGTAGTAACAATCTCCCCTTTTGACATTAGTTGAGATGTTTGACAAGAACTACTTTCAAAGTCATAACTCAAAAATCTATATACATTGCAAAATGACTACACTTGACAATATATAAAATAGTCAATGAAATAGTATATGCAGATATACTCCCCTTATCATTATTCTGTACATAGCTCAGATTTTGCATGCTTAGTTTTGTTCTGTGCTTGTGTGCTCTAATTGCTCTGTATATTCTACTCAGTATACTCCCTTGTATACAATACTCAAAACTGTGTCACCAAAAACTGTGTCACTCTCCAAATATAGTATTACTCCCCCTATGTAGTATCATAATATTACTCCCCCTTTTTGACAAACATCAAAAACTTAATTTCCATTCGGGGGTAGTAACTGATCAAAAATAGATTTATACTTGGTCCAGGCTTTGGTGAGGGTGACTGAGAGTGAATCCTTTACACTTTCCATTAATGAATTTTGGGCTTGAATATCAACTAATAGTGATATTAAGCCATCTAAAGTGCTTCCCTCTTGTGTAGTAGAGAGGTATGTGGCTCTGTTGATCTATTCTTGAACTGATGAAAGATGAGGAAGGAATAATGTCTGAAGGGTCATTATATCCATCCTGATCTTATGTTCTTCATTCCTGAGTTCTAACTATTGAGCCATGAGTTGTTGAAGCTTGGTATAAAATTTTTGAACTGAATTAGGCTCGGTGGTCAACTTAGTTGAGAGATCAGTGATCTCTTTCTCAATTGCATCAGTTTTATTCTTGATATCTTTAATGAATAAGGAAAATGTACAAAGTTTCTGAAATAAATAAAGAATATGCTTGAGTTGAGGGGACAACTCAGCAATGAATTTGATAAGCTTTACTTTTCCTATAGCTAGAGCTTTTTGTACCTCTTCAATCATTTTTTCTAAAAGTTGTTTATCTTTTAGCTTGCTTAAGTACTTAGATGCATCAACTCCAAATGTTTCTATTTGGGTAAGGAGTTCATCCAATTGAATGTGGTTGGTTGCATCAATTGATGCTGTTGCTGAAGGTACCATTTTTGTTAGTAGTGTCTTTACCTTCTGAAGTACTTTATTCTTCTTTTGAATAGCCAATTGTTTTTCCTTTTTGGCCTTTGGTTTGCATAGTTCACTGAAATTGGTAAGTGCTTGCCCTTTTAATTTTGAGATATCCACATTGGGCAACATGATCAGTTTAGTCAAATCAATTTTGAAATTATGCTTTCTCACCTTCTTCTCTTTTCCTTTGGTTAGTTACACTAAGACAAGTGCTTGTGAGGCTTGCTGACCCTTGGTAGGTTGCTCGGTAGATGCAACACTTTGGTCAAATCCTGTAGTTGTTGTAGTGTCCTTGGGTGTCTTAGTGCTAGGGGTCTCAGCTGTAACATTTACGGTGCTTGACGATGCTTGAGACATCTGATCTTTGGTTGCATCTTCTGCTGCTTCAAACTTGTGACCTTTGGTACCTTGATCTGTGTCCTTAGGAGCTTTGGTTGAGACAAGTGGCTTCACCAGCGGATAAGGCTGAACTTGTTCTAAAACAAATTCACTAGATACAATTTTTGCATAGGTAGTGCCTTCAATCATTTCTTGCTCCGGTGCTTCTTCATCCATAACAACTTCATCAATTTGAATAGTGTTAGTCGGGTTTGGACCTTGCTCAGTGACATCAGGATCTTGCTCGATGACATCAACAATTTCAAGGGTTTGGACCTTGCTCAGTGACATCAGGATCTTGCTCGATGACATCAACAATTTCAACTTGAGATTGTTCACCAACATCCTTTAGTTTGAAGATTTCCTGCCACTTGTCTTTTGTCTCATTTTCCACATCTATCTATAACCCATTCATCAGTTTTAAGGCTCTTTGTTTGACAAGAAACCTTGAATTGTAGGTTGTTAGATTTTCCTTTATTTCAGCTACTAACATATCAGGAAAGAGATGGACTAGACTTCTTTCTCTGATTTGTTTCTCTGAATCCATTGCATACTTCCACCTATTATCAATATGCAAATAAAGTTCATTTGGAAGTGACTTTGCTAGTTCTAATGGAGTTAACCAAAACTTTAGAAGCGTGTAGATGACAACTTCTTCAATTTGTCTCTTCTCATCATTGTTCCTGGTTTCATACTTAAAAAATCTAAATGAACTAAATCCACCATATTCTTTTAGATTTGCACAGAAGTTTTCTACACTATGTATATTTACCTTCTGGCTTTTTACAATCTGGAATTTGTTTACATCTTCAAACTCTATATCACTAGACTCTTTTTCCAAAATGAGTCTCCGAGTAGATTTCTTGTATGTTTTTGTTACCTTGGGTATAGTAACACTCTTTTGTTTCTTACTCGGTGATGCAGTTGATGCTCTAATGTTGGGTCTCTTTGTTGGTGGTGTCGGTAGGGCCTTTGAAATGTCCTGTTTCTTTCTTTTCAAAACTTTACCCTTAGGCAACTTGGTACTTAATGTTATTGCTGCCTCTTGAGCCTCTGATTCCTCTTCGGTGATGGCTAGAATGCCTTTAATAGGTGTGGAGGAAGAGTCTTCTCTGAATTTCTCTGTTAATGCCTTAATCATCTTTGATGCCTTCCTTGTAGCTTTGGGTACTACAATGTTCGTCTTTACTTTTTCTTTCACCTCTTCATAGGTTCCATACCTCAGCTCAGTAGTATGCCTTGGTAGTGTTAGAAATGCATCGATTTGCTATTGTGTGATATCAAAATCAATCTCATAACCCATTGATGGCAAAGATTGAGTCCTTGGTTCAACAACATTCAAATAACAATAATCGGTGTCTACCTCAAAACATATATCATCCTTATATTTTTCTACCAGTTGTGGTAGAAACTTGTGTTGTGCATCTTCTCTTGAAATTTGCTAAAGTAGTCATCCATGATATCATTAAAGTTATCTCCCAGTTTCTTGATAAAATCATTGATTTGATGGGTGATAGGTTGGTGTAACTCCCAAACTACTTTATCGATTGTTCGAAAAAACTTCTCAAAGTAGAAAAACATGCATATAAGAAGTGAACCAAACTTCAGTGTATTTTCTAAGTTGTTCTTCTTCGGCTTCCTTATTGTGTTCAAGTTCTCAAACAAGTTCTTCAATAGCACTTCACATAAATCTACTTTCATTCCCTTCTTCACTATTTTGTAGGCCAAGTCAACTACGACACATGGTACACTGTTTTCCCTTGTAGATTGGAAGAAACAGTAACCAATTACTCTAATTGTAAACTTGAGTTCTGCATTAGTGACATTGTTCAATTTTAGTCCTCGGTAATCAGATTCTACTCTAGTTAGACTGATTAGCTCCTTTTATGATATCATTTTCTATGCTCGTGCATGAACATAGATAGAATATCCGGTGATCACATGAATGATTTCCTTGGTGATTTTGAATGGTTTCTCTTCTAGCCACATGAAATCATCATGAATTCTACTCAAAACAAACTTAACCCACTGGGGTTTGAACACACGGGGATATGCTAGGGCTTCAATTAATCCCTTGATTTTGATATGCTTGAATTTTCTATCCATTTTGCCATCGATGCATAGCTCATCATGTGTATCACTTATCTCAACATGACCAAGTTCCTCAACATGGCATTTGGTGAAGAATCTCACTTCCTCGACTAACAAGACTCGATCCAGGATGAGTGAAAAGGCAGTTTTGTCATCTGGTTCGGATGCAATTTTGGGTGTCAAAGAGTATTTTAGTGAGGGCTTCTCTACATTCTTGACAACTACTAGATCTTGGATCTTGGGCACCATTGTAGGTTTCATGTAAAATTTAGCAAACTGTCCTTAGGGTTTACAAATGATTGACACTTCACACTCGGTAGATAATAACAATTTGAATAGATTGGAAACCAGCTTAATAGTGTGAATAGATTTGATGTAAATACCTTGAAATTCACTTTGAATGATCACCTTGATTCACTCTGCTCTGCTCTCTTGAAAACTTTGTGAATGAAAATGACCACGAAATTACCTTTAAGTACTCAAAAATACCTTATGGGACTCCGTACAAGTTAGGTCAAAACATTAAATGCACTCGGTTCACCTTTTACTGATTTACTCCTTTTTCCATTTTAACCGAGTAACCAAATTTCCTTCATATATCGACTTGATAGGCTTCCTATATACACCGACTTAACAGGTTTCCTATAAAGTACTTTTGATAAAATTTCAAACTGACTAATTGCATCTTAACTATGCAGATTTTGAATTTTGTACATAGTAGAATAGGAACTATTATGATTTAACCTTTAAAGAATGCAATCCCTTCATACCTTTACCGATTAATTTGGAATGGGAGCACCTAACTTAGTAGGTAAGGTGGTTTCTTGATTTGGCACAATTTCCTTCTTTCTCCAAATCATCTTTAATTTCTCTTTTATTTCCTCATTGTCTTCTCTAGGTTGATCTCTGCAATCTCCAGCCAAGTGTCCAACTCTATGACAATGAAAACATGCCATGCCAGGATTTCTCCATGATCTTCGGTTGTTCATTCCAAACCTTATAAAGTAGTTAGCACTTATATGTCCATATCTTCCACAACATTCACACCATATCCTTGTATTGTAATCCCATGGTACTGCTGAATATTATCGGCAAGGATGTGTGTGAGCTCGGTAACCTCTAGTATTTTCTTGGTGTGCAGACCACATGTGGTTCTTTTGCTTAGACTAGCACTTCTTGGTACTATGTCCATATCTATTACAGTTTTTACAAAACCCTTTGAATTTTGCCTTTTGATAATTGTTAACAGACTTTGTCCTACATTGATTAGATGTGTGACCATATTTATTGAAATTGTAACAATAACCATTGGACTTAGTGATATTCGGTTGCTTACCTTTTCTGATTTGGCATATGTTAGTAGTATGACCTTGATTTCCATAGTAGTAGCAAATAGGCTTCTTTCTTTTGATGTTATTTCTTTTTCTAGCTTGCTTTGATGATTCTCCTCTCTCGGTAGTATGAATTCCTTTCTCAGTTGATTCTTTTCCTTTGTAACTGAGTCTTGCATCTTTGTTGGGTCTTCTTGTATTCAATTGCTCATCCAACATCTTTGATGCTTCATAACTCCTCTTCAATGTTTCTTTGGATTTCTTCTCTATTTCAAGTTCACCAGTCAACCTTGATACTTCAAGTTTCAATGCTTGATTTTCATCATCTTTCAAATTTGCTTCATGATGTGCATAACCTAGTTGATCTGATAGATTTTGTTGAATCCCGATCAACCTTATGATTTCATCATCTTTATCCGATACTAAAGCGTCAAGTTGTTGTTTCTCTCTTTCTAGATCTCTTACTTTATCCTCGGTTGTCCTCAATGCATCAAGATTTTCAATCATCTGTGTTCTGAAATGTTCATGTTCTCTTTTCATTGCTTTTAGTTGATCAGCCAGTGCTTTGTTCTTTTCTCTCAATTGTCCAATCATTTCTTTAGTCTCTTCAAACATACTATTCTCAGATGATGTCTCAATTTGTTCCACTAACTCTTGAGAGTCCTGCAAATCATCAGATAATCTTCGTCTAACTTTCAGAGATTTTTGCATTTGCCTTTACATCTCTACAATCACTTGATTAGCATGATCCAATTCTTCTTCCAGATACACAATCCTCTGAGATTGTTTGTAACCTTCCATTGATAAGATCTTTCTCTTTAGGTAGTTAAACCCTTTTCCAAGATTCAAGCTCTAATACCAATTGTTAGGCCCAATATGGAAAGCTAATGTACTAAGAGGGGAGGGGTGAATTAGTACTCCAAAACCTTTCTTCAATAATAACCTTATTGTTATGCATAAACAGAATAATGTAGTAACATAAAATAAAGTTAAAACAAACAGATAACAATCATACATGATTCACTCCATAAAACTCTTGGTTAGAGAGAAAAACTGCAGTGGGGATGGCACCCACAACTTCACTACTGCAATAATAAAGAGTGCTCGGTTAGAGCATCATATTTAGCTATTTATGATAGCTTACCCTATTAGGAGTAACAAGATATGTTAGATCTACCTTGCTAAAGGATTTTACAACACTTTATTTGAATGCTGCACCTGTTTAGAGGATTTACAATTTATAGACTTGGTTAGAGTCTTTTACCCTGTTAAAGGTTTCTCTTTCAACTTCACAATATTACAATAAAATCATTACAAATATCTACAACTTTACATCTAAAATGTTATAGCAGATTCTATGTGCTCAGAATAAGATTACCTTGCTTATAGCATACCTCGGTAACCCATATAGTAACTCGGTAAACCCTTTTGTTTACTCTGTTCTTTGACTGTTCTCTGATAACCTTCTTGGTGACCTCTCTGTGTCTCTATAACAGTCTTCCTTTATACATACATGCACACACATTTCTCATTATGTTCTAACCCTGAATACATGTTGTATAAATAGATCTCTTATGTTAGTGATCTGATTCATTGCTTTGATCTTACAAACAAGATTCCTTGAATGAATAACTAAACAAAATATTTCATTAGTTAGATTGACCTTGTAATCATATACAATCTTCTGGTGCAATTTCCAATGTGATAACAGTTAGATGTGCCTCGATCTTGTAACACGTTTTCATGTGCATGTCTAGGTTCAATGTATCTAATAACACGTTTCACTTGGTGAATATCAACTTGGTGTGAAAACTTTACTGCTCGGTAGCCATAAAAAGATACTCGGTAAATAGCTCGGTGAATACTGCATTCTGTTACTGCTTTCTTCTATAACCGACTAGACTGTTCATAGCGACTTCTCTATGTGTACCGACTGCATGATTCTGTAATGCTAACCGACTAGAATATATAGTATGACTTTGAATATAAAAACTAATGGAAATTTGATAAGTAGTAACATATTCCTACATCAAAATTAGACATATGACATATAGTCATCAGAGGCATCCATTAAGTGTTAGTCATCAAGATCAGAAGGGAAAAAGAAGGAGTTCAAATTCATTGAGCTTTCAGCTTCATTATGTTTTTGATAATTAGTTTGTTCACTATGCAGGCATAGGAAAAGTCCTAATGCTGATTTATGAATTATGCATGTGGGGTAAAATGGGCTCCCAAAAGAGTTGAGCCTAGTGCGCAAGTAATCTAAGACAAGGATCTATAATAACACACCACTGTTCAAAAATGTGACAATACTTGCAATACAAAATAGAATGTTACTGTCCAAAACGTGACAAGAAGGAAGGAAATGCAATATATATAACATTCAAATGTGTAGTAAAGATAAAACATGTTATAGTGAGCATGACACAGTCAACAATGAAAAATAACTAAGAAAGTAATAGCTAGAGTCATCATAAAGAGGAAAGACACAGTGTCTAATAATAGGCACAACAACTACAGTAAAGAAATCAGAGGAGATACAACACCTTACTACTATATGCAACAGTAGCAGCACATGAACATGAAGGTATTATGATTTGAGGGTAGAAATTCCAATGAAATGATTAAAGAAAAGTGCAGCTCTTTCACAGTCACCACAAAAGCATTCAATGAACAAGAAAATGATAAAGGCTTGGAATGCAATGCATCAATTCAACATATCCAAAGAGCAAAGAGGGAAAATCTGATTGAAGAGATGTCACATTGACATCACAGAGAGCTATAACAAGGCACAATATATCAAAAACACAAAGTAGTCATGCGGCCTGAAATATACCAATGAGAAATATCATAAAATCCATCATCGTGAAGATAATGTATGGAGCATTTATAGATTAGAGTAAATAACAGAGCTTGTAATAGCATATCCATACACAAAAACCTTAAACAATAAACAAGAGCTTCTTTACATAGTAGACTATTTTCAAAGTAAGGGAGAGATAGATAAAATATTAAAACATAGCTAGAGTCCGAGATCATGCACAAGAGGTGCACATGTAAAATTTTATTTTCTGAAAACCCTATGAATGCATAGATTTAAAACGAAGAAAGATTTTTCAATAAATCTCTTTGCAAACAAAAAAATTGATGAAGACAGAAGCATACAATCCACTTCAAATTTCAAAGCCTCAGATCAAGTCCTACTTTGAGCTCTCGTAGCAAGCATGGCAGCCAGGCTTCCCATGAAGCTTCTTGAACAACAAGTGTTCAAATGAGTGATTTTAGGGTTTAAAAACCCTTTTCTTCACTTGAGTTTTCTTTTAGAGAATAAGCTTTCTCAAGATACAATGACTCAACCATGGGGTGGCTTTAAAACCCTTAAGTCTTTTAAGGCTTAAACTTTGTAAACAATGCTTTATTTTATTATACGTAAATTATTAATTTATATTAATATTGGCAAATAAAACAACAAATCATGAGCCAATATTAATATAGTAATTAATAATTATTATTAATTATTTTCACACACATATATAGGAATATTTTTAATTTCTATATATATATATGTGTGTGTGAAGATAGTTAACATTAGCATCTTAATAGGCACTTTGAGTTTGATCTTTTACCATGTAGACACAATATGAAAAATTGTAAAATAAATATCTAAGTTGGATAAATTATGAATCCACTTAGTGTTTATTATGATGTCTTAGATATTTATTTTTAGAAGTCTTCCTAGGATGCATACATGATAAAAGATCAAACTCATCATGCTCGGAGAAGTCATCATGCACTTTGGGGTCGGATTTGAGCTTAAGTGCAGGTTTACATGATTTTTTCTCATGATTTTGAGGTGATAAGGCTTGATTTTGAGTGCCATGTGAGTCAACCTGTATTTGACCAAGAGTTTGAGCTGACTTATCTACATTTTTGCATGTTTTGAAGCCGATTTTGGTCGCTTTTCATTTATGCTCGAGGATCAGTTTTCAGAGAAGATATTTTTAATGGGGGTTCATCTTTAGTTTATTTGGAGTCATCTTACCTCTACCTTTTGGAGGTTTTTTGTATAAACTGAAAATGTTTAATTTTTTTCACTAATTCTTGATCATTTTCTTGCTAGTTTAGGAAAGGAATACTTTCTTGTAGCTCTTGTGTAGTTTTATGATAAAATACTGAGTAAAATTATCAGCCTATGCCTTATATATTTGAAGTTCATTTTATTAAATTCATGATTGAGAGTTAGTTTATTGTGTTATTGTCTAGATAACCTTTAAAGTTTTTGTCTCATTTGTAAGTCACAGGTTGTGCATTGTGATTAATTGATTCATTTGGTTGATTGTGAAAGTTTTCTTTCATTTCAATTTCTTGAGTTTAAATCCTTTATATGAAATATTTATGTGTTGTGAACCAGAAGTCTATTTGTATAGATTAGTGTTTTTAGGAGTGTATTTCTGTCATTTTGAGATACCATATTGGTGCATCACCTTAGTTTAGCATTCACAAAGTCATTTGAGTTTCATTTTTCTTGTTCCTATCCTTTTTCTTGGTAAATAATTTAGAGTTATTCAAACGGAATCAACACTTCATCTAGAGGTTAATTCTCACTATAGGCAACCCACGTGCCTTATAATTATCCCATGTGTCTCCAAATTGCTTGAGCTTTCACCTTGCACATTACGGGTGCAATTTGAGTGATAACAATTTTTTGCACACTCGGTGGGACACGTTTGAGCTATCTTAGCTCAACAAATATTCACTCTTGCTACTATTTTGGTGTGAAAAGAAGCAATTCCAACCTCCAAAGGCAACAATTTTCATACCTAGTGACTCATTTTCATGGTTTCTATGCAGATTCAGTTACATTGTAGCTTATGATAAAGGTTCAAACTAGGTCAAGTAAAGATCCTATTGAGCATTCTCATCTGTCACCACTAAAGATGAAGACTATGGCAGAAAAGAAGTTTTCAAATCCATCAAACCCTTCTAATTCATTAGTTCCATTTTTTCCTACTCCTCCCATTGTCCAACCTCCAGTTACAACCTACAATAATCCTTTGTTTTCAAACTACTCATCTCAAGCATAAGTAAATCCACCTGTTATCCCAATGGCTCTACCAAGAGCTTAGCCTTTTGTGCCTTTCAATCAGGGTAGCCCTTTGAATCTTACACATTATGATGATATTCCTATAGCAGAATTGAAAAGTCTACCCTTTTTCACAGGAGAAGTTTAGACCACTCCCGTTGAACATATCAGGGATGTAGCTTCATTGTGTGCTATACATCATATCACACAAGATAATGTTGTGCTCAAACTCTTGGCTGCCTCTCTTCAAGGGAAAGTGCTTCAGTAGTTCAAAGGACTACCTATAAACTCAATTGCTACCTAGGATCAGCTGGGTGACAGATTAAATTCGCAGTTTAAGACAAATCTGACCATTTGTCACTATTAGAAAAGCTAAGTACCATAAAGAGAGCCCCTCAAGAGAAAATGACCAACTTCAATTTTTGTTTCCAAAAGACTTGGAATAGAATCCCTGTCATGGTAAGGCCTACTCCGGCACATGTGTTTCTATCTTATCTTAGAGCCCTTAATATTGACATTTCAATCATGATTCAGTCTATGGGTGCAAATACTCTACCAAATGCATTTGATGTTGCTATTAGAGAAACAAAATTATCCAATTCAGGCTAGTAAAATAGGCCCTAGGCCCCAATGCCTATATTTCTAGAAATACAACCTATCATACCTCTTTTAGAGCCTCCTCTAGTTGTTGTCCCACCTTTACCAACACTGAATTATCAAGTTGCAGCCCAAGCAAACACTGTCACACTCCCAAATCAAGAGTTTTAGGAGTTTAAAAGTGAGATGAAGACCATTTTCCAATGCTTTGGGAACAAAATGACCAATATTGAGAAACAAGTTTCCTAGAACACTAAGCCTTATCAAGCCTCTTATCAGAATAACTAGCAGAACATGCCTCCTTATCAAGCTGACCTTTAGGGTCAAAGAAGAAATTATAACTGAAGATCCAATATACCTTACAATCCAAACACTACTAGTACATCTTGAGATATTGTCCCAACCCAAAACAACATGGCATTAGATTATGATTGTTGTTATCCTTGCAACCAACCTCATAATCAGACCACTTATTTGAATGATATGCTACATCAAGAACTCATGGTTCAAAATGATGTTGTTATCTTAGAAGATAACACTCAAGGAACTCATGATCAACAAGTTTCTCATTCTAAACAAGGCCCAAATGTCACCTTGGTCAACTGGAAAGGTGAAGAATTTTGTGGAGTGAATCAGCCACAAGCTCAGAATCAGTCCTACACTTCTATTGCAGCCAATACACAGTCCAAAAAGAGAGCCATTGATATAGGACAACAAGCTGATAAAGGCACCAATTAGGCTTCTACAATCCAACAAGAACCAACTGGACCTCAACCCACTCTGAATACACAAATCCTACCAAAAGGGAAACCAATGGTCAACAAAGATCATCCAAGAGGTCAATTACAAACAACACAAGTTCAAGAGGATGTTGTTGTTAAAAGAGGATAGAAGCAGGTTAGTACAAGTTCATTTAACATTTTGGATCAAATGAAAAAGACACATGTTAGTGTCTCATTGTCAGATTCATTATCTCTCCTAGGGAAAAAGGACTTGCTTAAAAACGCCTTGTCTAACCTCTCTTTGTCACAAGAGCTTCCTAATGAGAAGCCCAAAGCTGTCTTATTGAATTACCCTCAAGAAAAGAAGGATGAACAACAAAATCAAAAGATTAAACCCCCTCCTTTTTATCTGACTCTTATCATAGGTCAGCACCTAGTGCGTAATTGTATGATTGATTCAGGGGTAAGTAGTTTTGTCATGCCAAAGAAGATAGATGATAGGTTGGGTTTGATATATGAGCCTCTTTCAAAAGGGGTAGTCCAACTAGATGGGACAATAGTAAACACAATAGGTGTGATTAAAAATTTTGGTCTCATAATGCATGCATGCCCAAACTTATCAATTCCACAAGATGTCTACATCATAGATCTTCTGCCTCACTTTTTTTTATGCTTGTCCAGAGATTTCACAACCAAGTTGGGTAGGTATTTGACTTATTATTGGTCACACATTTTCTTGAAAGCAAGATATGGTACCAAAGTGACCATAACATCATAATTTTTAGCTAATGATCATATAGAACCATATATCCCAAGTGCTATTAATGTGAATTTGTCTATACAAGAACTTGATGAATAACCCAATATCCAAGATCCAAACACCCCAATAGAAGGGATACCTAATGTAGTATTAGATGAATGGGTAGTAGAGAATGATGAGGAAGATTCATTCAAGAATATGGAAGAGTTAGATCTACTTGTCTACATGATCCATGAAGAAGGTGTTGATGTCCCTAATCTTGAAAAGGGTGACAATTAGTTGTCCAATCAGCAGGGTGAACACTAGAACAATGAATTGTGGTAACTCTATTTTGATGGCTCGAGGAGAAAAGTTGGTTCCGGAGGTGGTGTTATGTTGATCTCTCTTGAAGGTAAGAAATACTTTTTAGCCTTTAGATTTTATTTCAGTTGTACTAATAATACAACTGAATATAAATCACTTGCACATGGATTGGAATGGGCTAGAAAAAGAAATGTAAAGTGTTTGAAAGTATTTGGGGATAGTGAGCTAGTGGTAAATCATGTAAGAGGTGTCAACGTAACTAAGAATGGTGCCCTTAAAATGTATGAGCATAAGATATGAGACTTAGTTGAAGCATTTGATGCTTTTAATCTATTATCTGTGCCCAAAAATCAGAATAAGGAAGCAAATAGGTGGCTTCCTTGGGTGCTCAATTTGACATCCCAGATGAGGTAAGCAATATTAAAGGACAATAGTATGTCAAAGTGGTTGTTAGGCCTTCAATTCAAGATAATAATGTCAATTGGCAAGTATTTGATTCAGATGAACAAATTGTTAATTTTCTTATTGAAGAGGCTGAATTTGCAAGTGGTAATTAGGATACATTTGTAAAACAATATGAAAATTAGATACTTCAATTAAAAAGTAATAAGCTTCCAAAGGGATTGGTAACCCTTGAGTCAATTTGTAACACCAATGATCAGGTTAGAAAGGAAAAGGGAACCATTCTAGTTAAAGAGGAGCACTATGAACCTATTGAGATCTTCAAAGATAAGTTATTAAAGCTTGGCAAGGTATATACCGCCGAAGAGAAACATGCATTTGTTTTGCTTTATCAAGAGTTCAATGACATGTTTGCATGGAAATATGAAGATTTGAAGAGATTTAACCCCGCATTAGCCCAACACACCATAGAGTTGGAAGCTAATGTCAAGCCTATGAGACAAAAGCAAAGGCACCTTAATCCAAAACTTGAGCATCTCATGAAGATAGAACTAAACAAGCCAATCCAAGGTAATAACATCTTTCCTATAAAGCATATATCTTGGGTTTGAAATTTGGTTCCCGTAAGAAAGAAGAATGGTGAGCTTAGGCTTTGTGTTGACTTTAGAGATCTTAATAGAGCTTCTCTAAAAGATCATTACCCACTACCCTCAACAGACCAAATCTTACAAGTAATTTCAGGTTTAGATATATTTTCACTACTTGATGGTTATTCTGGTTATAATCAAATTCTAGTAAAAGAGGATGACCAATTTAAGACAGGCTTTACTGCAAAATGGGGGACAATGGCATATAGGAAAATGTCTTTTGGTTTATCAATGCAGGAGCGACCTTTCAGAGGGAAATGGATATGGCCTTCCAAGGTCTTATAAATAAATTTTTTTTGGTTTATCTTGATGACATAACCATTTTTTCAAAGCATGCGGAAGAGAACTTTTCTCATTTAAGGAAGATTTTGGAAAGGTGTAGAGAATATGGAGTATCTTTAAATCCCAAAAGTGCATCTTTACTATGCATGAGGGTAAGTTGTTGGGCTATATTATCTCCAAACATGGAATAACCATAGATATGGAGAGGGTAAGTGTTATTTTATCTTTTCTTTTACCTGCACATAAGAAGGGCCTTCAAATATTTATAGGCAAAATCAATTTTGTAAGGAAATTCATCCCCAATATAGCATTTCTTATGAAGCCTTTGACTAGCACGCTTAAGAAAAATATTACTTTCAGCTGGTCCAAAGAGACTAAGAATAATTTTGAAGAAATTAAGAATGCCATTGCATCAGCATGTACCTTGATTAATCCAGACATTGCAAAATATTTTATATTATATTCTTTGGGTACTTTTGACACTATTTCAGCTATGTTGATTCAATAGAATGATGAGGGATTCGAGTAGCCAATAGCATTCTTCAGTCAAGGCCTAGAAGGGTATGAACAAAATTATTCTTTGGTTGAGAAACATGCATTTGTAGTCATTAGAAGTCTAAATAAATTTAGACCCATGCTTTCAAATAACCAAATTCACCTAATTGTTGCTCATCCTAGTATAAAGGAATTTTCGTTGAATAGAGATCTTAGTGACAAAAGAGCTAGTTCGATCAGGATGGAGTATGATGTCAATATCAAGATAACCAAGCTGATTAGAGGTAAGGGACTATGTGAATAGCTTGTTGATCACACATAAAATAGAAAACATGAGAATGAATAAATTGTCCTAGTTCATGAAGATGATGAACCAACTATTGTAGAAAAACCTCCTACAAGTTGGGTGCATGAAATGATGAATTTTCTCCAAACTGGTGATTGTCCTAAGTGTTTGAACAATGCTAAACGAAGCTACTATAGACTTCAAGCTATCCCTTATATCATTTTAGATGGAATTTTATTTAGAAATGATTTTAATGGTGCATTCTTAAGATGCACAGATTTAGATCAAACTGACATAATATTAGAGGAATTCCATAATGGTCCAGCTGGTGGTCACTTTGCACCAAGAACTATAGCATTGAAGATCATGAGGGAAAGATATTTTTGGCCTGATTTGGATAAAGATGCACATTATTGCGTAAGAAAATGTAAGAATTACGCAATATTTGTAGGCAAATAGAAGATGACAGCTTTACCCCTACAACCTTTTCAAATTGAACAACCATTCATGAAGTGGGGTCTTGATTTTATTAGAGTTATCAATCCATCTTCAAGTTCTTGGCATAAGTGGATCCTGACAGCCACTGATTACTTTACCAAGTGGACTGAAGTTGTACCCTTGAAGGAGGCAAATGAATGTGTAGTCCTAACCTTTTATCAGGACTTGGTAGCAAGGTTTGGTATCCTTGATTCTATTATTTCAAACAATGCATTAGCTTTTGTAGGATTTAAGAATACTATTTGGGCTGTTAAAAGCACCATATTTTTTAGTACTTCATCCAATTATTACCCTCAGGGTAATGGACAAGCTAAGTCTACTAATTAGAACTTGATTAGGATAATCAAGAGGATAATATAAGATAATCAAATAACTTGGCACACTCACCTAAAGCATCCATTGTGGGTTGACAGAATCACCCCTAAGAGAGCTATAGGTATATCGCCCTATGTCCTGATTTATGGTAAAGAGGAAAGATTTAAATAAAAGAAAGCTTATTTACAAAGTTTAAGTCTTAAAAGACTTAAGGGTTTTAAAGCCACCCCATGGTTGACTCGTCATATCATGTGAAAGCTTATTCTCTAAAAGAAAACTGAAGTGAATAAAAGGGTTTTCAAACCCTAAAATCACTCATTCAAACACTTGTTGTTCATGAGAAGCTTCACGGGAAGCCTAGCCACCATGCTTGCTATGAGAGCTCAAAGTAGGACTTGATCTAAGGCTTTGAAAGTTGAACTAGATGATATGATTCTCTCTTCATCAATTTTGTCATTTGCAAAGAGATTTATTGAAAAAGTTGTCTTTGTTTTAAATCTATGCATGCATAGCATTTTTAGAAAATAAACTTTTACATGTACACCTCCTGTGCATGATCTTGGACTGTAGCTATGTTTTGATATTTTATCTATCTATCCTTTGCTTCGAAAATAGTCTGTTGTGTAAAGAAGCTCTTGTTTATTGTTTGAGGCTTTTGTGCATCGATACACTTTTACAAGCTCTGTTATTTATAGTAATCTATAAATGCTCCATACATTATCTTCACGATGATGAATTTCATGATATTGTTCATTGTTATATTTTAGGCCACGTGACTACTTTGTGTTTTCGATATATTGTGCCTTGTTATAGCTATATGTGATGTCGATGTTACATCTCTTCAATGATATTTTCCCTCTTTTCTCTTTGGATATGCTGTATTGGCGCATTGCCTTCCAAGCCTTTATCATTTTGTTGTTCATTGAATGCTTTTGGGGTGACTTTGAAAGAGATGCACTTTTCTTTAATCAGTTCATTGGCATTTGTGCCCTCAAATCATAATGTCTTCCTGTTCATGTCTTTCTACTATTGCATAAGGCAGTAAGGTTTTGTATCTCCTTCGATTTCTTTACTATAGTTGTTGCTTTTTTTATTAGACATTGTGTGTTTCCTCTTTATGATGACTGTAGCTATTACTTTCTCAGTCATTTTCCATTGTTGATTATGTCATTCTCACTGTAACATATATCTCTTTGTAGTTGTTGTTTTATCTTTACTCCATATTTGAATTTTGTATATGCTATATTTTTGTCCTTCCTATCAGACGTTGGACAATAACATTCTATTTCGTATTGCAGCTCCTGTAACATTTTTGGACAGTGATATGTTATTGTAGCTCCTTGTCTTAGATTACTTGCACGCTAGGCTCAACCCTTGTGGAGCCCATTTTACCCCACATGCATAATTCATAGATCAGAATTAGGACTTTCCCTATGCCTGCATAGTGAACAAAAAAATTAGCAAAAACATGATGAAGTTGAAAGCTTAGTGAATTTGATCTCCTTATTTTTCCCTTTTGATCTTGATGACTAACACTTCATGGATGCCTTTGATGACTATATGTGATATGTCTAATTTTGATGTAGAAATGAAGATTGCATTTGCTTCATCATTGCTTGGATTTTTTTCTCTAACCTTTTCTCTTTTATTCATTTTTTGTAGGACTAGGAGAACCTAGAGCTGCCTTCTTCGAGACATTCAACCACAACTAGAGGAAGATAGAAGTTCTGATATCATTGCACAGGCAATGATGGAACACTTCCCTTCTATCTTTTTTCATTATAGTTATATATACCATTTAAATTTATCAAATCTATTATTTACTTGTTTCATGCATCATGAATTAAATGAGGCTAATCCCATGGCTTGTGTGGGACTCCGATTTTTATATTATGAACACAAATACAAAATTTATGCAAATGTAGAATATCCTTTTGTTTTATGTATTTGCACAAAAATTGATAATGACAACTTTAATCAAATCTAAATCAATTATGTTGAATAGAAAATTTGTGTACCTTTTCAATATGAATGAATGCAATTTATCTCTACCTATTTGAGTTGTGATGAAAATAGGTAACAAATTTGGTGACCTCTATAGAGTGTTTTCCTGCTAAATACTATAGACCAATCATGGCTTATCCATTGGGCATATGGAGTCATGTCAGCCCTCTTTTAAGTGGAACTTCATGAAACTCAGCTGCTCTGCAACATGACAACAAAACAAAAAACAAAAATGGGAAACTACAAGTGGTGCTGCCTAAAATAGAAACCACAAACTATCCATGAGCACTTCTTGAAACCCATAAAAACAAAACAAAAAACAAATGTGCATTAGTACTTATTAACTTAAATGAAAATGTCAAAGGCAAGCTTTGAGATGAATCCCATTAACTGGGATTGGAAGGATTCCACCCTTCAACTTTGAAAGCTGAAAAGAATTATGGTGTTTTTTCTCAGTAATGATGTATGGGCCATCCCATATGGCATCAAATTTAGTGTTTTGTCTAGGATTACTTTTTAATTCATCCCACTTCAAAACCAAACCTCCCTCATTGAAAACTCTCAGAGTTGCGTTCCTATCGAAAGTCTTCTTCATCTGAGCTTGGTGATTCTCAAAAGTCAATAATGCTTGCTTTCTTACCTCCTCCAACTCCATTAGTTTTGCCAACCTAACTTGCATAGGTTCTTGTTACAAGATTTCTAGCTCTCTAATCAGAGTTAGTGTAGGTATTCCTAACAATTCTGATTTTATGGTCACTTTGGTACCATATCTTATTTTGAAGAAAATGTGTGACAAATAATAACACAAAATCTGCCCAACTTGGCTATTAAATATTTGGATAAGCATAAAGAAAAGTGAGGCAGAAGATCAATGATGTAGACATCTTGTGTAATTGAGAAGTTTGGGCATGCATGCAATATGAGACCCAAATTTTTAATCACACCTATTGTGTTTACTATTGTCCCATCTAGTTGGACCACCCCTTTTGAAAGAGGCTCATATATATCAAACCCAACCTATCAACTATCTTCTTTGGCATGAAAAAAATACTTACACCTAAATGAATCATACAATTATGCACTAGGTTCTAACCTATGATCAAAGTTAGGTAAAAAGGAGGGGGTTTAATCTTTTGAGTTTGTTGTTCATCCTTAATTTATGGTAAAGAGGCAAGATGTCCTCATCTTCTATGCCATCAAACCGACAAACCCTAGCATGACTATCACTAACTCTCCTACTCAAGTGCTTCATTGAAGTCATCAATTAGTCACATTCACCTTATTTCCTCTCATGCTTGCCATGACTTTTTTCTCTTTCTTTGTTATCTTCTTGTTGTGCTATGGTGATTTAAGAAATTAAATTAGAGAATATATCAAGGTTATACAAATCATTGTTTGTTTTGAGTTTACTAAATATTATGTGTAAGATAATATATCAAGGTTATACAAATCATTGTTTGTTTTGAGTTTTTTTAACAACCTATATATTTATAGGAGTGGTTATAGAGGGTAAAATAATCCTTCCATGATTAAAGATGTGAAAATCTTATATAATTATGTGTGCAATTTTTTTATTTAACATCTATTATTTTTTCTCATTTTTATCTCAATTATGTGATACCACATCAGTGTGCTGATAAATGTAAATTATTACAAAATAATGGGTCTTACTATTGTTTGGGACCATTTCCCACATCACATAAAAAAATGCTAATATGACATCATAATTGACCATTTGGACTCAAAACCAATTTTTTAAAGTAGGGGACTTATAAAGTAGTTGTACAAAATTGATAGTAATTCAAAACTTCAACAAAAGATTTTTGGAGATATAGAGTTAGAGTGCTCCATTATAGGGACTTCTCCCGTAATGATTGGATGACCTCAAAATTAAAAACAATGTAACATTATGATAAATATGATTATTATTTATAATAATAATATACACTTCTAAAACATACTATCCAATTAATTTGCATCATTTATTGTAGCTAAATACATTATTAAAATATTAATAAATAATTATTGAATGGATTAACTATTGCAACTAAATATTTATAAACAAACATACAATGATTGAGTTATAGATTGATTTAGTAAAGAGGAGCCAATGGTTGTACAAGGTACAATTGTTGTACACTCACTTTTGCTTAAAATATCTAGTCTTGACACATATTTATACTTTGTATTGTAATTAAATAGTCCAAATGTAAATTAAAAATGATTTGAAATGTTTGTCAAAATGGATTTATAATTGAACAAATGAGAATCTATGAATTCTATATTAAAAAAGAAAATACATTCTATAATAAATGATACTAATGCTTTTCCAAATAAAATAAAATATTCCAACTATCTACTATATGTAATTCATTTATAAAATAAGATGTTCTTTTAAATAAGTATAGTTAGGTAGTAAAAGATATTATTCCTATGTGTAAAACTGTTATGGTAGCAATGTATAAGTATTGAAATATTTCCTATCGATAATTTTTCCCATCATAAATATAAAAGGTTGATATAATAAATACCTTGTATTTTTGTATTTTTCATAAAATGTGATGGATTTTAAAGATGTTTTAATGTCAAATTACTGGTCCTTTTGTATTGGATATAAGTTGTATTTTTGTTACACTAAAGGCATTCATTATGTGAGCTTGACAATATCAATTGGATGATCCATGGTTGATATCATTTTAGAGGCTTGCAAGATGAGTGAAATGTTTACAACTATTAGATGAAAAAGAAACATAAATCCCATAAAATTTTATTTAAACTTGCCCAATATATTAAATCCTACATTTTTATTTCAAAACAATGATATTTAATAGAATATAATTTTTTTTTTAAAAAAGGGGTAAAGATTCATTCAGAAATAACAGAAATACAAAGATTAGGTCATAGGCCCACCAAGACAATAGCCAAAACTAAAATGATCCAAAGAGAACCACTTAAACCACCACTATAAAGTCCACTTTCCATAGAATTAGATCCGATCGTCTGATTTTTCATGATAATACCTTTTTAGAAAGCCCTCAAAAAGATGATGTGGGGGTCAAAGGCTAACTACTTTGTTATTATATCGAAAACTAGGCTCATCCAGAGCCTTGAAGGGCCTCAAAATTGACAATGAAAATGAAACAAACATAAAAGGGAAATTGATCCTACACCATTGGGTGCTCTTGTATCATCCTCTCTTCTAGCATTAACCTATCTAAAGTTTAAAGATAATCAAAAGGTAGACCATCCCTTCCACTATAATCGCAACCATCAACATGCTCTAAAGCCCACTTGGCCAAACAATCAGCCACTCTATTCCACTCCTTGGGAATATGACAAAAGGAGACAAATTCCAATGTATTACACAATTGTAAAATTTGTCTAACCACAAAAGATAATTGCCAACTCACATCATTTAGATTTTGTTTGTTCAACATGTCCACAACAATATGAGAATCCGACTCACAGATAATCTTTATCCATCCTAAAGAACAACATTGCTCAACAACAAGATTAATAGCTAGGGCCTCCATAAGATTGTTAGAGTGCTACCCAATATAAATAGAGAATAAAGAAACTACATAATGATCATCACCTCTACCTATACCTCCAATACCTACATGTCCAGGATTCCCATGGGAAGAGCCATTTGTATTAATTTTTAAGATTTTCATAGGAGGGGGAATCCACCTTCCATCTCTACTTATCTGCTGCTTTGCATGTTGAGATCTATTTCCAGCAGCACAATCCATTTTAATGTTTTCCAGTTGTAGATTCCTTCCAATAGCATAATCACCTAGACCAACATTTTTAGACAAATTGCTCTTAGCTGAGATTGTCTCCTCAAGCCTATTAAATATCTTCTGCTATAACTGAGGACTCCCTATATGTGAATCACAAAAGACCCTTTGATTCCTTTCTAGCCACAAATTCTAGATAATAAGGGTTGGCCCAATAGCCCAAGACACTTGAAGAAAAAGGGTCTTTGTTGGGGGTCTTCCCAAGCTATCCCAAAATTCAATTAAGGGGGTAGCATGAAAAAAACCATGTTGCCAAGCCTCCGACCACTTGTGCCAAATATCCCTAGAGAAAGGGCATAGAAAAAACAAGTGGGAGTAGTCTTCCTTATTATGCATACAAAGATAACAGATAGATGGTCCCTAGAAGCCTCTCTTAGGAAGATTCTACCACATGAGGCATTTCCTCTGAGAAACCAACCATAAGAAGAAATTACATTTCGGCCAAGAGAAGCTATTCCAAACCTTCTTCCACTAGGGGACATTTGTCAGGCCATGCAATTGCCTATCAAGCTAAGCATAACCTTCAGCAATAGAAAAATTCCCTTTTGGCTTAGGACCCCAAGCCAAAACATCTCTCCTTTATATTAGCCAACACGACATGATCTTCATTCAAGCCACCCAAGGGCCATTCAAGAGGGTCCTTCTAGCAACTCACCTCGACTTGTCCAATGTGCCTAAATGTTTAAAAATTCTTGACTGTAACCCATCCAGCATCAGTGAAAATGTTACAAAGAGGTTGAAGCTATGGATAACTAGACAGAATAGGAGGGTGACCATCCCAAGAGTCTTGCCAAAAAAGAGCTTCAGAGCCTCTATTATAAATCTAGAAAAGGCCATCTTTAATAAGATGGGCACCTTTTTTAAGGGTATCCCAAATATAAGAGCCCCTGCCCACTAAATTAAGATGAGGCACCTCATTATCATTAGCATCGGGGAGATACTTGTGGGTTAAAATCTTGGCCCAGTTCTAATCCTAACTTTTACACCACCTCCAATATAGCTTAGCCGCCAAGGCCTTGCTAACCAAATCAATAGATTTGAGGCCAAGACCCCCAATATGTCTTGGTCTACAAACATATTCCTATTTAACTAAACTCCACTTAAAAGAAAGAAAGCTACCAAACCAAAGAAATTGACAGGAAAGAGAATCGAACTCTCTCACAAATCCGGAGGGGGGAGCCTGGACAAAACACCTATAAATGGGAAGCGCTTGCACCACAATCTTTATAAGAATTACTCTTCCAATAGAGGATAACCACCTGTAAGTCTAATGGTTAAGCTTGCAACAAAATTTATCCAAAATTCCTTGCAAAAAATCTCCGCACTGAACCCCCAAATCTAAAGGAATCCTGAGGTACAACAAAGGAAGGGACCCCATCTGAAATATGAGGATCCTAGAAATCCTATTTTGAATAAGAGGAGGAGTATTAAAGAAGTATATGGATGATTTATCTTCATTAATTTTCTGACCTAAGGCTTTTCAATAGATATCCAAAGCTCTCCTGAAATTCACTACCTCATTAATTTTGACCCTGCCCATCAAACCTATGTCATCCACAAACTGAAGATGAGAGTAGGGAAGTAGAGAATTGCTACAACTCCAGCCCTGAATAAGACCATGTCTCACCTATGAAGTGAGAAATCTACCAAGACCTTTAGCCATAAGAATAAAGAAGTAGAGAGATAAAGGTTCCCCTTGTGGAATCCCCCACAAAGCGCTAAACAGTTCTGAGGGCTCCCCATTAATAAGAACTATGAAAGAGGTAGAAGTCACACAAATAAAAACCCAATTCACCCACTCTTGTCTAATACCAAAAGCCAAAAGGATCTTCTATAATAAATCCCAACTCACCCTATCATAAGATTTGGCCATGTCAAGTTTAATAAACATAGCCTTGTCCTTAGAGGATGCCATCATATTAATAGCCTCCATTGATATCACAACTCCATCGAGGATCTATCTTCCAACAATGAAACCACCTTGTTGCTTAGAAACCAAAGTGCAGAGGAGAGGTTTGAGTCGTTCAACAATCAATTTAGTGACTATTCTATAGACAACATTACATAAAGCAATAGGCCTCTACTGATCCATGCTATTAGCCCCCTCCTTATCAGGAATGAGACAGAAGAAGGTATAATTTATATATTTGAGAATTTATTTATTCCTATGAGCTTCTTGATCCAAATCTAGAAGATCATACTTTATAATCTCCAAAAATTCTTGAAAAACTCAATACAAAACTGGTCAGGGCCAAGAGCCTTGCCTTTTTTCATTTTAAACACAACCCCCTCAAGTTCAGACAACAAAATGGGTCACAAGAGAGCATAATTCATTTCAATAGAGACAAGAGGGGGAATACAGTTCAAGATGGTCCTCTCTTCCATCATAGCTTTAGGATCCTCTTTGGTAAACAAATTAGAAAAAAATGACAACTTCCATAGTAATTTCTTCTTTAGATGAAAGATGAACCCCTTCTAAAGATATGAGAGAGGTAATAGAGTTACCACACCTCCAATCCTTAACAAAATTATAAAAAAAGAAGTGTTTCTATCACCTTCTTGGAGCCAATCCATGTGAGACTTTTGTTTCCAGGAAATCTCCTCACGTAATTCCCAGTCTTCTAAGTCCTTTAGAGAAAGGGACTCGATCATATTGAGCTCCATAGTCATCACTTGATCCCTAATTTAACACATAACCTCATCCATCTTGGATTGAGCTGCCATCTTGTGTCTATGCAAATTCCCAAAACATTTTTTATTCCACCTCTTCGGCCTATATTTCACATGTTGTAATATCTTCTCAAAGGTGTACATAGTTGGCTCGTGTGTAGGAAACCCTTCATACTACCAATCAACCATAAAATCCCTTAATGACTGATCACGAAGCCACATCAATTGAAATTTGAAAGAGGGATTTTTGGAGGTTCTAAAAGATGTAATAGAAAGCTTAGTAGGCCAATGATCAAAACCCCTTCAATCAAGAATTTCAGAACCGATGGACCACCTATCATGCACCCAATAGCGACAAACCAAAAATTAATCAAGCCTTTCAGAGATAGCCTCAACACAACTCCTCCTATTATTCCATGTAAAGACACTATTAATTGGCTTCAGATCAATGAGATTGAAGAGACCAATATTATCTCTGAGTAAATTTGAGGAAGGATCAAGCCTGAATAACCCACCTCACTTTTCCTCCAAACTAGTAACAACATGAAAATCTCCGACCAAAATAAAAGGGAGAAAAAGATCTTAAGCCCGAACAAGATTGATGTGAGCCCAAAGATGAGACTTACCCACAAGATCAGTAGGAGAATAAATATTAGAGAAGAGGCATCTTTCTCCAATCTCAAAGCTAGAAGCGACCATAGAAATGGAAGACCTTCTAGAAAACCACCAAAAAGGGGAAGCTTTGCTTGGATTTGAGAAGCAAGCAACCCCCCTTGAACTTCCATGAGAGCTCACTCCCTATCAAAGGCCTTGGGGCCAGACACGCAAAGCACAACTAGCCAAACCACCCACTGAAGCTTGGTTTCCTGAATAAAAACAACATCAGGAGACTCAGTGTTAATTAATCTATGAACAACCTTTTTTCTAGGGATGTTGTTCAACCCCCTTACATTCCATGACAGAACAATCATTTATGTGATTGATAAAAGTGGGAATCAATGGGCTTCATAGACCATGACTCAACCAAAGTATCACGATTAAGCTTAACCATTTCTTGATCCATTTTTCGTTCACTCCTTAAAGGTTTGTCTAAAGAACCCTTTTTAAGGGTCTTTTGTTGTAAGCCTAATACAGGTGAGGCTTTGTTACTCTTCACAGAACCTGAGGCCACTATAGTGGAAGGAGTTATAGACGCCATGACCACTGCACCTTCAAGGACCTATGACCCACTAAGATCTTTGTTGCCCTAAACATGGGAAGGCAAATCCATAACCATTTGAACATCTTGTTGATTCTCCAAAGATAGGGCTCGACTTTCTTTCTTGGAATCCCCATCTAGCACCTCATGTTGAAATTGGTCACCCAAAGATATTTCAACTAGAACTCCTTCATCTTGTCTGACCAAAACCTCTAGAACATCAAACCTATTTAGGGTGACATCATTTTGCCTATCTAACCAGGTTCTCTTCTTTCCTTTGTCTTTATTCTGAGGTTTGATAGGAATGAAGCCATCTATATTAGCAAGGCCATTAGGCATAGGGGCTTTCCCCTTATCTTCCCTCATAATAGAGTGAGGAGGATCGGGCACAACTAGTTTAGACTATTTATTTCTAGGACATCTCTGCTGTAAATGACCATATTCATGACAAATTTTGCATATAAATGTTAGGGTCTCATAGTCCAACTGTTGGATCCAAGAAGATGTCCCCAAACAGATTTCCATAGAGTTTGGCAAAGGATTATTTAAATCAACTTCTACACATATATGAGCATAGAAAATTACCTTTTGATCTTGAGTTTGTGAAGCCAAACCCACAGGTTTACCAAGAAGCAGTGAGATTGAGTGAAGAATATTTTCTCTCCAGAATTCCAACGGAAGCCTCGATAATCGGATCCACACAAGCACACAAGAGGGAAGATCCTTAGTAGAATTAAAGCCAATATGCCAAGGTTTGATAAAGAGTCCTACTTGGTTGAAAAAATAAGGGCCACCCTCAAAAGCCTTGTTCCTGTCTGGTAGGTTGGAAAAATAACCAGAAAATAGTTATTGGCTGCAATAAGTAGCTCCATGTCTCCTTCAAGATTCCAGACATGATGTGGACAAGACTCTAAAATAGGTATAGAGAGGCAAAGACCGATAAATTTGCATATGAGAGCATGATTACACCGATATTCAACATCCTCTGAAATTTGCTAAGGTTGAATAACTAGAATTGGATGATCTTGGGATCTCTCCAAACAACCATTCACCTTTTTCATGCAAAAAGTCTCTTTCTAAGAAGAGATGCCTAAAACATCCTCTATTCTCTATGGACCCAGAGAAAATTCCAAAAAAAAAAAAAGAAGAGGGGTGGAAAACCCAACCCTAAAACCCTACACACCCCAACGCCACTCAGAGCAGAAGAAATAGAAAAGGGTTGCAAAAAAACCCTGCGGCAGCTCAAAAAGCTCGACCATGGGCAACCAAAAATTGACCCCTAGCAAACAAGAACCACCCCCCCCTTGGAACGAAGCAATCAAAGAACATGACACAGGATAGGGCACATCGGCCCTAGCACAACACCCATGCAGACGCAGAGGCAATTTAATTTAAAATATTTAAAATATTTATTATTAAAAATTTAAATTCTTTTTTTTATTAATATTTGGATTTTCATGTATTTTGACTTTGCATTTAGTTTATTGTATTCATTTTAGGTTTAAGTTTGAACTTCATTTTTAATTAGTTATTTCTTTTTAGAAAATTACAAATGATAATTAAAAATTATTTTAGAGTTAATTTAATTCATAATTATTTATCTTATTAATTTTTTTTGTTTTGTAGAACATATATTTTTAATTTTTCCTTTAATTTATATAATACATTTAATTTCCCTCGATCTCTCTATTTACCCCGCTCCCCCCCCCCCTCTCTCTCTCTCTCTCTCTCCCCCTCCCTATCTATATCTCTCCCAGTATTTCCTCTTTGTGATGCTTCCTCTTTCTATATCTCTTTATTTTTCAATCCTCTATCTATCTATCTCTCTAAATATTGTTCACACACTCCTTGTTACTCCTCTCCATGTCTATCTAAATATCTCTCACACTTTCGCACATACTCCTTGTTTCCACCTCTCTATTCTTCTCTCTATTACCTCCTTTATAGCTCTCTTTCTCCCTCTAGCTCTATCTTCCCATCTCTTCCTCTCCCTCTCTATCTATATCTCAGTATCTCCATCTTTCTTTTTAACTCATATTTGGATCCATATAACTAGATGCATAATTCATTTTAAGCTATCACTTCTTGATTGAGACCTTGGCTTCCAAAACATCAATTTTTAAATTCCTTACCAATAGAACTCACACATTGAACAAATGCATGCAAAATACACCAAAATTTTCCCTTGTTGACCTTCCACACCTTTTCGGCATACCCATTAAATTGTGATTGCTAGTATATAATAATATGTTGTTTTTATATCAATGGATAGTTTTTAATGTTCAACTATTGGTTCACTTGTGTTGGATATAAATTTTTAAAATAACAAAGATTATGGCTATTTATAGGTATATAGTCCACTTAAGTTGCACATAAGCTATAGTTTATATAAAAATATGATATTCGAGTAACAACAAATGATATTTTTTCATAAGTACTAGATATTTTTAGATTAACTTTTCGTTGAATTTGTAAAAACTAGTTTTAGAACAATGTCCACTAGATATGCTATTTTAATGAGTTTCATAATGAAATGTACTTTCAAACCTTAATTATAATTAGATAAATATATATTTTATATTTACAAAAAAAAAATGAAAGTCTTATGATATTCCATTGTTTGAATGACTCCACTGCTGATCATTTTTTGAAATCCATGAAATCCATATTGTTAGTATTGATTTGTATTGATTTGTAGTCAAGTTTATGGTTTAATACATCTAGTAGAAATTTCTTGTAATATTCACCACATTAGTGTCATTTGTATGAGTGTACTTTTTTACTTGAATTCTATTTCTTCGTTTACATGTTTACATGAAATTGAGAATGAGATTGTGAAGTGTGTGTGAACTGGACTAAATAATAAAAAAAAATGACTTTCAAGAATAATAGTAATTGCAAAACAAAAAATCAATACAATAGAAAGAGGAACTTGGATCTGCAATTTGTTTCTGTACGTTGCGATCCTAGGCTTTGGAGTTCTACAACAACATGGTATTGGAGCTGATTGAGTAATTAATCGAAATCCAATATTTAACTACCCACAGTCTTGGTTGCAGATTCGATATCATTCCGATATAAAAAAATCTCAAAATTTTTAGCAGTCACCTCCATTCAATTTGTCAGTACTCTTGTGGCGATATTATTTCCTGTTCACAGCGATATTTTCACATGATAACAGCGATATTCATCTTATTATTCTTCCTGTAGTGATTATTTGAGTTTACCTACAGCCGAAAATAATTACTCTTTTTTGTAACACCCAATTTGATGTGTATGTATTAAACAGCCGAAAACAATTATCTAAACCGGACTTTCCTTGTTCGTTTTAAAAACGAGCAGAGAAAACACATGATAAAGAACATAAAACAATCTAGCTTCAATGAATATTAATTTGAAGATAGAAAGGTGATGATCTAAGACATTATCATGTTATATTTCAACTTTAAATGTATTTTTTATATTTTTATGAATAGTTTACATTTAATTATATTTAACTAATATTTTTTAAGATGATTTTTTTTTGATATAATGATTATGATTAAATATTATGATAAAAAATTAATTGCTTTTGAATGTTAATATAGTTCAAATATATACATACATATGCTTATATAAAAATCAATATAGACTAAATGATAATTAGAGATTGATAATATTAGAATAAGCATTAATTTAAAAAAATTAATATGAATGAATTAGTTATTTAGATTTGAATAAAAAAAATAATGATAAATAATATGTAATAATCCAGGAATAAGAGATTAAAAATAAGGAGAAGATTTCACGAATATGATCAAAATCAATCAAATGTATTAGCTTATGAGCACATATAAATAGAAAGTAGAAAAAACATCCGATCTCCATGAAATGAGGATAGGACTTCTCAAACATGGAGTAGTGGCAACTTTCCTATCACAAAGCTAGAGTGAGGTCCTAACTGATTTGACATCTTATATGAACAAGTGTCAAGTGTAAATGGATGACAAAGTAGGCTTAAGTAAGCCTAAGTGTACATAAATAAAATCATTACACTAGCAACCCCCTTTAGGTATAACTTAGGAGGACAATAAGAAAAATGGGCCCCAAGTACTAGTGTGGTGAGGTACCCATGTACAATGAAATCTCTCATAAAGTGGAGTAAGAAAGAAAATCCAATGGAAAAAAATTTCCTCCAAACAAGAGACGATAAAACAATGAATGTACAAGTGAAGAAGATATGTTATACAAGAAAGGATTGATTAGGACCCCTCAAGAGCTACTTCTAGGCACAAGTACAATGAAACTTCCCTCCATATGAGAGAAATGAGGGACTATGCAACACCTCATAACATGATGTAGATTCTTTGAAAATGGATGCTAAAATTGATCCATACTTGTTAAAAAACACCACAAATGTTCGGAAGATGACTTCCCATTCCGGATGTGTAAGGTTTTATGTGGCTATCTTTAAAGTTTGCACATGATCCAAAGACTGAACCTCATCATACTAGTTTGTAAACCTACAGTGTTGAAAACTAGTATGCATATTTTGTTGCAAAGAATCATGCATGCTTTTTTTCTAGATTCATAAGTATCAACAAGTAAGGAGATCACAATGATTGTCATATGACTACATTGTACATCCCCATAATGATCAAGAAGTTATACCCCCCTTTGATTTAAATATCCCCTTTTTTTTGGCACTTTATAGAAGGAGTTCTTTGTAACCAAACCCCAAAAAACACACAAATTGGCACTTTATACTGAGAGTATCCTAGTTGGATTTGTGGCAAAAAAAAATGCACTTTTGCAAAAAACAACACTCAATTTTGAGTAGGCGAGAAAAAGTTATGAGGAAAACATTTTTTCCTTATTACAAAATTAATCCTCCAAATAAAAAAAATTCAATTAGAGAAAATTTGTCCTAGAAAAATAAGGAGTAGATTAAGCACCCTTGGCTCGGAAAGAACTAGGCGCTAGTAAACCATGTGACTAGAGGATAGAGTCTACAAATTTTGAACGGCTCCCTCTCTTGGCTTAAAAAAATATCTAACAACTATGATACCATGTAATAATTTAGGAATATGAGATTAACAATATGCACAAGATTGAGGAAGATGAGCGAGAAAGGGTGTTCTATAGGTGGAGGGCGTGCTAGGGATTATATCACCATGGCCATAGATGAATAAGATGAGGAATACAATGCAGATGAAGATGACTTGGGTGTGAGCCCCTCTTTGGCCGGTCTTATGCCTCAGGCCCTATATAAGGTGCTTGGTGCCTGTGGTTGGGCGTGTGGGGGTTGTGGTGGTTGTGTTGATGTTGTTCTTGATGGTATTGGCCCATACTTTATGTGCTGGTATGTTTTTTATTTTACCAAAAGATCAAGCTATCAATGACCATCACAAACACCAGACTTACCCAGGTGCATGGGAGGTAGTTAAACCATGTTGCGAACTGCAAAGGAGGTGCTGACCACCAAGAATGTACCCCTCAGCATTGATTGAGGGTTCTGCACCAACGGAATGAACGAGAACTCCTAGGATTTGAAACCATGATTCAAGGCTTTGATACCAATTGTTGGTATGTTTGTCGTTATGCCAAAAGCTCGAGCTATCAATGAATGTCACAAACAGCAAACTTACCTAGATCCACGGGAGGCCGTTAAGCCATGTCGCGAACCTTGAAGGAGGTGTTGACTACCAAGTCAACATTGCGGTGGTTTTTTTTCTTTTGTGTCCTATTTTTGAGGGGGTTGTTTGTTTCCTTCTTAGTTGTGAAGTTTCTATCATTCGTGGATATGGTGGGTGGTTTCAGTTTGTTTCTTTTCACCCTATTCCTTTGGTTATTAGCTGGGCCATTCATAACTTGGTCTGGCTTTGGGTCTGCAACTTCTTCTCACCCTCTTTGGCCTTTGTAGGCAATTGTGTTGATGGCTGCAACGTTTCCTATACAGGCCCTTCTTTTCTCTTCAACTTTGGGTGCTTTCATGTCTTTTCCTTTTGGGTGTTAATGGGGAAGCAACATGTGGTCTTTTGTCTTGTGACTTTTCTTGGTGATGGGGGTGATCCCGTCCTCTTCCACTTTTGTGGAAAGTTTCATGGTTTTTTTCTATGGATTCTGAGGGTGGGGATCTATTTTTCTGGGGGTGAGAAGATCCTTTGTTCTTCTCATGATTTATCTTTGGTTACGGTTTATTCTTCTCTTATACCCTATTTTCTTGATTCTCTCCCTCTGATGGATTGCACTTTTGTGGTGTTTGCGAGATGGTTTTCTTCCTCGAGAGTCTGTATGTTCTCCTTCTAAGGATATTGAGGCGACCCTTTCTCCTTTTGAGGTGGAGATGAGGATTGAGGGAGGGGTCTGGCGAGTGTTGTTTGTTGCATCAAAATTTATATTTGATATTCTAGTATGTATTCCTCTTTTCCTTATTGAGGTGGACCTATCTCCTATTGAGGTGGGGAGTTTGGGTGAGGGTGCATTCAGGTTGTTTTTGTTCATGATGTTGGCATTATGGGTTGAAGGAGCTCGTAAAAACCCTCTTTTTCCCTCTTGTAGATGCATGTAGATTGTTGCTTAGATTGAATTTTCTAATTTATTGGTATGCATTCCTCCTTGTCTTATTGAGGTAAGCCTATCTCATTTTTTAGGTGGAGAGTTGCAGTGAGGAAGCATTTTGGTTGCTTTTGTTTATGCCGCTATTTCTACGGGTTGAGGGAGCCCGTAAAAACCATCTTCGTTTCCTTTTTCATTGGTTTCAAAATGGCAAGCTGGATGTTGGCAATTTTCAAGGGCCCAGGCTGGCCAGTTGTGGTTTTTAGTTAAGGGTTAGGTGTTCTATTGGTGGGCTAATTACTTTGTCATAGGTTGAGGGAGCATGGGAAAAATATTGCTTGTTCGTTCTTGGAGCTAGTTTCAAACCCATGATGAAGGTTAGAGGAGTCTTTCTGAACCCCATTTGTCCAGATTGTGAATATATGTTGATCTATTGTAATATGGTGTTCTTAAATGTGATAGGTGCCTAGATACACCTATGAAAACATTTGTAGGTTAAGGGAACCTTGTAAAACCCTTCTTTATGTGTTAGGGACATTTTTATGTCCATTTTGTGGTTTGGATATTGGTATGTTGATGTTCTTTTCTTTAAGAAACATTGTACTGTGGGTTCTAAATCCTAGTAAAATTCGAGGATTTTGGGTCCCCTCAAAACCTATTGTTCGGGGTTTTTGGTCCCCTCTAATCATGTTTAACCTTAATAAAAATTAATAAGAACAATATTTCATGAATGTGACCAAAATTGACCAAATGTATTATCTTATGAGAACATATAAATAGTAAGTAGAAAAGACACCTGATCTCCTAGAAATGAGGATAGGACATCTCAAACATGGAGTGGTGGTAGGTTTCTTACCACAAAGGTAGCATGAGGTGTCCAAACTAAGTTAGCACCTCTCTAACAACTTCTAACCAACTTGACATCTTCTATGAAAAAGTGTCAAGCGTAAATCAACAATTAAGTAGGCTTAAGTAAGCCTAAGTGTAAATAAATAAAATAATTACACTAACATAATATCTTGTAGAAATTGATTTTCCTTTATTTCAATGTTTGAAGATGAGGGAATTTTGAACTGTAGTCTATTACCGAATTTGTGTAGGTTAAATTACCCCTTTGAAATTGAATTTATGACCTTGCATCAATCCTATGATGTGAATATCTAGTCTATAACTCTTCCAATTAATTTAGTTAAATTTATACTCTATTTATTTTATTCATTAGATTCTTTGCTCCTAATTATGAAGGATAAGTGATATTTTACAAACATTATCAAATGATAAGGGCCAAATTGTCTAGGACAACTCTATTGCTTAGATCATCTTTAGGGTCACAATAAACATATAGGTATGAGAGAATGCAAGTGATTTAGATATATAATTTATTATAATTATTTCATTGTTTTTAGTGTTTTGTTTAAAATATGTCATTCAATGCACTTAGAATTCTTTACAGTTTTTAATTTTAATTAGATAGAATAAATTTCTATATATATATGTATTTAAATAACAAGATGTAACATTTTGTTAAGAAACTATGTACCTATTGAAACTACATACATCAATTCTATGAGTAAAAAGCTCCAACAAAATAATAACTTTTACTTTCGTAGTTGAAGATAAAGAATTTGATTTGACATCCTTTGTGTTCAAGATAAAGGTATTATTTCTAATTAGAAAAATGTTTTAATATAAAATTAATATATTATATTAATGTTTAGATGTTACACCATAAATTAACATGCTTAATCTATTCCATTTCCCCTTGAAAAAGTATTTATTAAATATAGGATTGACATCCTAAAACTCATAAATCCATACATAATTTAAAAATAATTGAAAATTTGTTATTAGTTATTTTTAACATACTTAAATTAAATATAGAATTTAAAGTGAAAAGTTTAATTATTTTTTGAAATCTGAATAGTATGGTTTTTTTAACCATATTCCACTACTAATCGAAAATTGAATAAAATAAATGTTACCATACCTACACCGGTCAAAAAAATTCATTCAATCAAAATAACTCAAAAAGTTAATTTCCAACACTCCTACAGGTACTTTGGCTTTACTGTTTTGTATTAAGTGAACTACATCTAGAATCATACATAGTTATCCTAGATTGACCCTAAATAGAGTTATAGATGTTGTCTATACTTAATATGTAAAATGTCCTTATTGGTGTAATGTGGGAAAATTGGAGGATGATGGATCAAGAGGAAAAATACCATTTCCCTCAAAGAGAGATGGGAGTTTCACTATTGATTACCCTTCAAACACTCTTCATCAAATTACATTTGGAAGAGGAGAGGAGAATTTACTAGATTCAACCCTCTAGGGAGGAAGATTGAATTTTGAATGAAGTGGGAATGATAAGTTGATCCTCTCTTCCTTGTTTGAAATGGAAATGAGTTGATTGAAATATGTAGTGCAAAAGTGAAAAAAAAATGATTATAACTTAATATTAGGATATGGAATGAATCCATGCACCTGGATCTAGCAGTAAAATATCGATATAAAGTCACCCTATGAATTTGAGGAAAAGTTGCTGAGATCGTGACAGGAATGTACACGATCCTCCAAAAAATCTGCAAAAAAAAGGGTTTTTCCACCTCTAGAAATGGAGCTCAAATCTAAAACTACAGTTGGACACCTACAACCTACATAGAGAAAAGAGAGGAAAATGGGTTGGGATTGAGGGTCTTCCTTTAGGTCAAACCCCAGTTTTGAAATTAACCAAGTAATGAAAGAAAGTACTTGCAAGTAGATTTAAATGAAAGACTAAATTGTAAATTACCTCAAGGGAGGTTGTGATAGAAATGTTGATATAAATTCTTGTGTGGAATTGAATGTTGGAATCAATCTCTTCTTCAATGGTTTAAACCTTGACTTGAATGCAACACCTAACCTTGAAGGAAGACTTGAGAATGCTCAATGCTGGAAAAAATTGCTTGAATTTTTGATCACGTATGCAACTTGACTTATGAAAATGATAAGACAAATTCTCCTTAAATACATGTTAGTGTATTTTATTTTCATCACAGGCTAACATCGGGGGAGTTTCTTGCCCAATGCACAACCAACAATGCAACCCTAGGAAGGGTCCTGCCCCAAAATAGGGCAGGGATAGTGGTTCCACACCCCTGTCCTAGGAGGACAAGAGTACCATGCCCCTTTCAAAGGGGGGATAGTTGCACCATACCCCTATAATACCCCATTTTCTAGGGAAGAGTGCAGACGAGGTGATATAGAGGCCAAGAAAGAAGTTGTTTATGAGGTTTGAGCAATCTCTGGTCTTTGATCATGTTAGAGGATTCAATCTCACGTGCATGAGGACACTAATGCAACTAGAAACATGCCAGAGGAGTGAAATATAGTGCTAATATTTCTAATCTAGGAGCTAGGATTAGGGTTTGTGAAAACTCATCCGATAAATGCATGCACACATCAACATATTCATACTCACTATCAGAAGAATTAGGAGTTGTATTGTCATTATGAATAATATTTTCACCCATTTCTTCATCAAAGTTTAGAGAAAGAGGAGCAAGATCATGAATAAGAGTAAAACCATTACATGTTTTGTGGAACTTATGATTTGGAGATGTAGGTTGAACATCTTGCTTTAGAGAAAAGGGAATCATGTCAACTATCAGAGTCTGAGGAGATTGAGTATCTTGAGGGATAGCTTCACCAACTAGAACATAGTGTCTTTATCGACGTTCTCTCGCAAAAAGATTCTGCCAACTCTTAGTGGAAAGTTGAGAAGGAGGAGGAACATTTGAACAAGTAGGAATATTTTTCTCCTTGATAGTTGAATGTTTAGGTTGAGGTCTTTTTGGTTGAACAAGAGGAGAAGCATGCATATTCTCTCTATAGGAGGAAGGAAGTGGAAACACACCATAAAAAGGAGGAATATTAGGTGTAGGAAGGGGATGAGCTCCATCATGAGAAGGAGGGATATGTCTCACCTTACAAGGAATATTATTGTTCTCCTTAAGAGAAGGTAAACTCACATCCATAGGAATAGGTTTAGGATCTTCCTGAAGAGGGAGATTAGTTATATTTGTGAGGGGAAGAACCTCATCTTGAAGAATAATAGCAATCCCAAGTGTTGGAGATATAGGTTGACTTAAGGATAAAATCATATCTTTATTCCATTTTTTATAAGATTGAAAAAGAGCATTGCTCCTCAATAGAAGAGATTGAGATTGTTTAGGCCAAAACAAATCAATAGGAATATTGAACTTTCTTTCAGATGGATGAAATAAGTTATGGTTCATGGTTATTATTTCTCTATTGAGAGAAAATCTTAGACACTTGTGGATTGGAGAAGCAATAGCCTTCATGGAAGATCGCCAAGAATAGCCCAACTTCACACTGAATTGCTCAAAAGATGGTATGATAACAAAGTCAACATCCATAGATTTAGTATGAACCTCAACAAGAAGGGTGATAAAAAATATGGTAGGACAAGAGAAGCCATCAAATAACTTCACAACCACACTAGAATCATCGTATATTGGTTTATGCAATCGTAAAGTAAAAAGATACTCTTTAGTTATGACTTTAACCATGCAAGATGGATCAATAAGAGCACCATGGCAAGGGATATCCTTAACCTTCACAACTATGTATAAAGGGCCATGTGGTTCTCTAATAGTATCACTAGGGTCAAATGTAATACAATTATCTTTAGGAGTATCTTGTGTTTCTACCATATTAACCAAGTTTGGAGCCATAAAGGTGAATTCTTCAGAAGAGAATGAATTAGGGACAATCTGAATAATGTTAGAGCATAGAGAAGGTGTCAGATTAGTGTAAACCTTAAGATTTTTATTAGGAGGAGCTACTGATTTATTCCCTTTATCATTCACACTTTCCAGATACATAGTGACATTATCAATCAAGTCTTGAATCTTGTTTTTTAATATAAAACATTTCTTAGTATCATGACTAGGTTGATGATGGAATTGACAAAGGGAATTATTATGAAAGTAAGGAGATGCAAGTTTTGACAGATTAATTTTTTTATAGAAGGAAGTTTGATAACATTTCTATGCAACAACTAAGACATAATACTATGTAAAGACTCATTCAAGCAAGTAAACTATCTTTCTCTTTGAAAATATTTAGAAATATGAGGCACACCTATTGTAGCATTCACATTGTTGTTGTTGATTGTATCATTGAACTTGATGCATCTTTTTGTTGGTTTGAACTTCACAAACGGTTGTTGAACACTCTCCCCCTTATCAATCAAATCCATGGGAGTATATTGCTCCATTTAATGCACATCCAGTTGATAATTGTGGAGTGTTATGCACAACTATAGAAAGGAAGTAAACTGGAACAAAAGAAGTTTTTCCCTAATATGTTTTTGTAAATTAGAAATGAAAATTCTTTGAATATCATTATCAGGTACATGAAAAGAAATTTGAGCAAACAAATGCTTATATCTACCAATGAAATCGGTCACTTTTTCTTTAACATCTTGTTTACAATATATTAAATCAGTCAAAGTAATTTTAGGACCAATTTTATTTTGAAATTGTTGCATAAAATAATTTTCCTATTGTTGAGAAGAAGTGATAGAATAAGAAGGTAAAGAGAAATACCATTATAAAGCCTTATCTCTTAGTGTTCTTTTTAAACAATTTTGCAAGCAACCTTTGATCATAAGCAAAATAAGTACACAAGGTTTGAAATGTTTTGACATGCATAAGAGGATCACCTTTTCCATTGTAGACTTCTAATTGAGGGATCTCAACATGTTTCAGTGACACAAAGTTAACACTATCAAGAGATATCGGGCTCACAACATCAAAGGTGGGCACAGTAAACTTGGATTGGCTTATAGAGGAAATTTGTTGTTGTAAGGAAGACATGGTTTGAGCAAGATTGTTAATTGTTATTTTGATAGAAGAATTGATATTAGACACAGGTGATTGAGAAGGTGGTGGGATGTTATTGAAAGAGGGCATAGACTGAGAATAAGGTGGTGGGATATTATGATAAGTAGGCATAGGTGATGATTGGGTAGGTAAAGGGACACATAAAGGAGGAATAAATCTGTTGAAGGAATTAGCCCCTTGTTTCACACTGGTTGGTTGACGAATAATAGGAACACTCATGGAAGACATAGGTAAAGATGGAGAATTAAATGAAGAAGAAGGATTTCCCCCATGACAAATGGTTGTAGGAATGAAATTTTGAGTTGATGTAGCCATAATATTGGAGGTAAAAGTAGGAATAATAGTCATAAGAGTAGTCAAAGGAATTGAAGGAGTGGCTTGTGTTGAAGGTTGTGAATAACCTAGGGTTTCGACATAACTCTTGATACGAATGACATTAGAATCAACAATATGTGCAATACCATAGAATATATCAACTTCATTCTTATCACTTTCCATCATGCATATAAGGGCTTCAATTAATGGAAGATCTTCACTATTAGGGTATTCTTGGGACATCTATTATTGAAAGTTATCAATTTGATTATCCAATGTGGAAAGTTGATCTATAGAAACCCTAGTTAAAGCTTCTTCTTCATCATGGAAGTCATTAATGGGGTGAATAGGCAAATGATTAGGATGAGAATAATTAGCATGATCCTCATTCAATAATTAACCCAAATTAGGCTCCATCTCCTTGGTAATTAAACCTTGGGAAGCCTAAATTATAATGTTTCATCTAATGGGGATATGATAGGTAGGATTAACAATGGTAAAACTCATGCACTAGAGGGAAAATTTGAATTTGGAATTTGGAACAAAGCTTACAAAATTGAGTAATAAAAAATTTAAGAAAGTAATGATTAAACAATTCGAACTTTGTTGGATGAAAAGGATGACATAATTTCAAAAAATCAAAGGAAATTGGAATTTTAAAATTAGGGCTAAGGGAATACCACTTAATTTTAAAATCAAGGCAAACTATAATTAACGTCTTAATTTTAAAAAATTTCTTGAAAATTTGAAATGTTGAATTTTGGATGTATTTCTGATTCTAGAGGGATCAAAACTCAAAAAAATCAGCCAATCTTCTAGATTGAGGCTATTAAATACAGTCATAATAGTCTCCCAAAATCTCAGGAAAAAAAATGAGGACCATCGCGGGAACGCACATGGTTTGACCAACTTTTCTCAAAATTTTAAGGGATGAATATTATGATGATTTTAAAGCTAACCCCCAAAAATTGGTGAATTTTATAATTTCTAGATAGGTGAAATTAAGGTGCAAATGCCAAAATAGGACTCTATTAGGGTTTTGAAGAAAAAAAAGAATTGAATTGCAATTTTGAAAAGGGTCAAACCTAATGGATAGGGACATCTTGGAAAATGTTTAGAAATCTGAATTTAAATGAAATTAATTGAATTGTGTACAAAATCCACTGAATTTTAAAAATTAGGATTTTATGAGCTAACCACTTAATTTTGAAATTAGAATTTTGGAAAAAAAGGGAAATTAAAAATTTGAATTATAGGATTGAAGATAAATTTGAAAATAATCAGAAATCTGAAAATTAAATGGAAATCCAATTTTGCACATGTTCAAGATGATTTTTGAAAATTAGGGTTTTGACAAGTAACCTCTTAATTTTATCAATTTTATGTGCAAATTAAACAAGACAATGATTTAACCACTAAGTTTGTAGAAATTTGAAACTTGTAAATAAAAAATATGCGACATCAAGTTTACCAAAATGTAATGTGGGAAAAATGGTGAATGATGGATCAAGAGGAAAACTACCCTTTCCCTCAAACAGAGATGAGAGTTTCACTATTGATTACCCTTCAAAAACTTTTCACCAAATTATATTTGCAAGAGGAGAGGAGAATTAACTAGATTCAACCCTCCATGAAAGAAGATTAATTTTTGAATGAAGTGGGAATGATAAGTTGATCCCTTCTTCCTTGGTTGAAATGCAAAGGAATTGATTGAACTATGTAGTGCAAAAGTGACAAAGAATTGATTATAACTTAAGATTGGGATATGAGATTAAGTTGTGCACTTGGATCTAGTAGTAAAATGTCAATACAAAGTCACTCTGCGAATTTGAGGAAAAGTTGTTGGACCAAGGCGGGAAAGTACACGGTCCTCCAAAAAATTGGCAAATCGAAAATGGTTTTTTTGCCTATGCAAATGGAGCCCAAATTCAAAAGTATAGCTACACACATGCAACCCACACACAAAAAAGAGAGAAAAATGGGTTGGGATTGAGGGTTTGCCTTTAGGTCAAACCCCAGTTTTGGAATTAACCAAGTAATGAAATAAAGTACTTGCAAGTAGATGTAAATGAAAGACTAGATTGTAAATCACCTCAAGGGAGGTTGTGATAGAAATATTGATAGAAATTATTGTGTGGAATTGAATGTTTGAATCAATCTCATCTTCAATGGTTGAGCCCTTGACTTGAATGCAACGCCTAGCCTTGAAGAAAGATGTGAGAATGATCAATGCTTTAAAAGAATGCTTGAATGCTCTTGAATGATTCATCACTTATGGAATTTGACACCCTCGAATCTTATCCAACCTCAACTTATGGAAATGAGAGGATGAATGTCTCTTAAATACATGCTAGTGGATTTGATTTTCATCACGGGCTAACATTCGGGGAGTTTCCCGCCAAATGTATAACCAACAATGCAACCCTAGAAAGGGTCCTTCCCCAAAATAGGGCTAGGATAGGGGTACCACACCCCCACCTTGGGAGGACAAGGGTGCCATGCCCCTATCCAAGGGGGAACAGTGGTGCCACGACCCTTCCCTACCCCTTTCTCTAGAGCAAAGTGTGGATGAGGTTATGGAGAGGGCAAGAAAGAGGTTGTTTCTAAGGTTTGAGAAATCTCTTGTCGCCAATTAGGTTAGAGGATTTGATCTTGTGTGCATGAGCACCCTAATACAGTCAAAAAATGCTAGGGTCTCAATTTTATGGCACTAGAATTATTTTTTAGTTTCTTTTCTGTCTAGTCATTTTTCTCATAATTATGTGATGCCACATTAGTAAATAAATAAACATGAATTAGTGCACAAATATAGGTCTTCCTATTTTTTTGCCATCATTTTAGACACTTCCCAAACTCGAAGATGCCATTTGATTGAAAAGGGGATGGCTTGCTTCTTCTACAATCTCAGTTAAAATTACAAATTATCTATTCAAATAGAAAGTAGCTTGAAGAACTTGTTGATTTATTTAGATATCTATATGTTATCTACATAGTTAAAATGTGAATAATGATATTTATACATAAGTATCTTATGTTTTCAAGTGTAGACAATGATATTCATGTTGGAAACAATGAACACTAAGAGGGGGATGGGGGTGAATCAGTGTTTTGCAATTTACAAACTTATTAAGCTAATTCTTAAACTACCGAATACATAAGAATGAAAGTAAGTGTAGAAATATAAAGCAATCAACCATACATCCATAAGACTAGAATTTTTACATGGAAACCTAGGCACATAAAAACCATAGTGGCATTTGAACCCACAATATGATTATATTATGGCTAGGAGTATGATAATATTGCATAAGGGGAATGCACTTGCATTCAAGCACACTACCTAGAGCTCACTGCTCAAATACAAAATAGGGCTACAACCCGAAGAAAAGATCATTGCCTTACAGGTGATAACAAATGATTATAATAATGAATTAACTAAAGAATAACATCTACTAATACCAAATAGTAGTTTCGGTTAGGCTCAAATTGACTTTTATAACTCTTTTGACTTTCTGCTCTGTTTTCCTAATTTGTCATATACCGGAGCACCAAAATAATCAATCACATTCACCATTCTTTGCACATTCAATCATATAGACTTCTCATACTCATCTCATACCCCAAAATGTTCAACCAAATCAGACTTATACATCCACACCAACAAAACAAATCATTTACCATGTCGACTTTCACAAACCTCATAACACACAACATGAAACGTGTATAACAAATTCAGCTCAATCCCTCCACAAAACCTTTTGTGGACCCCAAAAAAAAGATAAAAACATTCATACATTTTGACCCAATCTCCTCAATCATGAAACCAATCATCGAAATCAACTCTAAGATTTCATAACACATATTACAACAAAATATCTTTGTTCTAACTAAATTACTGGATACTGGACCTTGAATCTTTCTCATGAATCAACACCGGATATTAGGATTGCATAATATTTTACCTTGAACCTCGAATCATCTTCCTCTTATCCTCTCCATACTTTATAACATATCCATGAAGTAAATATATATAGAAAACCATAACTGGTTAGTTTCTGTAAAACTAGAAGTAAGAGAGAGACATTGAGGGTTAATGCTTCTATTCAAAAAGAAAAAACATAATGTCCTTTTTTTTTTAAAGATTCTATTTTTATCTAAATTTTAATTTTAAATTTAACATTTAAAGATTTAAATAAATAGAATGTATTTTAATTTTACAATTCAATTGATTTGCCTGTAAAAAAAATGAATAGTAGAATAGAAATGTTAGTTTTATTTCTAATTTTTCTCAATTTCACAATTGAAAGGATACTCTATTCAATTAGTTTCTATTAATTTTTATTAATGTATAGGCAATATAACTTTATTAATCTTTAAGGAGTAGTCTTTTTGGGGGGTTATAGATATATTATAAAAAGGAATCATGGATTTTAATTGAATAAATTAAAAATGGAAAATTAAATTAAGCATAGAAAAACATCAAAGCCAATATAATAAATATAACCTCTAGAATTTGAGAAATATTACATAAATAGAGTAAATTTTTTAATTTATCAAACTGAAAAAAAGTTGTCAATTCAAAACTAAAGAATTGGTCAATATTAACTTTCTCTTCAACTAAAATAAATAACAAATTTATCCTTAAAAATATAACCCAACCCTAAAGAAAATGAAAACCTAACTGTAATATTTTGAATCTTTCATAAAATTTAATAGTATAATTTAACTACTTAAAATAAATTAAGATTGTGACAAATATCTGTCTATAATTTTAAATATCAATATAGTAACAATAGTTTAAAATTGATATTTTCATCTATAAAACATGCTCTAGAAGAAAGTTTCTACATCTATTATCCCTATCATCATGGACATGGATGAAAAATAATGAATTACTTTTAGATAATTAGATGCCAAAAAAATCAAATAATGAATAATTAATAATTAAACAATGAAGATAAATTAAATAGCTCTTAACTCAATATAAAATTACAAAAAATATAATAATCTACCAAAACAATCATATCTTAGAGTGCACAAGTGACATGGAAAGGGTTATATTTTAGTCATACATACAAATGGTTTTAATTATTTTTTCAAATTTAAAAAAAGAAAATAGCACATAAAAGATAATAAAATTAGTATAAATTTATTAAAGACATCCATTTAAAGGATGCTCATATATATTATATTAAATTATTTTAAATATCTATACTAATCAAGAATTTTTTAATACTTATGATATAGTTATTTTATTTAACAAAAATTATTGAATTTAAAATTAATATAATCTTTTTACAATTATTTTATTTCATTGTATAGAATATAAAAATAATTTATTTATATACTAAAATATTACATTCTTTTATTAATAAAATACATAATATTTTCAACAAGGAATTTTTAAGAAGTAAATGAAAATTGGTTCATGTACCAAAAAAATTTGAATAATAATCCAAATTGAACCCTAAAAGTAAATCTTAACTCTAACACTACACCAAATTGAACCCTATCCCTAAACTAAATCAAAACCTAACCCTAATTTAATTGAATAATAATCCAAATTCTAACCCTAATTAAACTCAAATCCTAAGCCTAACTATAATTAAACCCGTATCACAGTCAAACCCTACTACAATTGAACCCTAACTATAATTAACTATAACCTTTTAAACCCTACCTCTAAGAGTTTACTCTAATTGAACCCTAACTCTAATTTTTCTTGAACCATAATGTTAATTAAATTATAACTCAAACTTAATTTGAACCCTAAGCATAACCCATATATTTACTCTAACCGTAAATAAACACCAATTAAATTATAATACTAACCCTAACCCTAATCAATATGTAAATCTTAATTTCAAATAGGCACCTCGATGCTAACTCTAACCATAATAAAACCCTAAATAAATTGTAATACTAACCCTGAACTTAACCCTAACCCTAATCAAGATGTAAATCCTCACCGTAACAATAACCATAATTTTAACCTTAAACCTAACGGTAACCCAAACCCTAAAACTAACCCTAATCTTAACAATGATGTAAACCCTAACTATCATCCTAATCCTAATCCTAAATCCTATCCCAAACCATAAACCTAACCCTAACCATTATTTGAACCATAAGCCTAACCATAATCCTAGGCCCTAACACTATCCATAATCCTAATAATAACCCTAATCATGATGCGAATCCTAGCCATAACACTAACCCTAAACCTAACCCTAACCATGATGTAAACACTAACATTAATCCTAACACTAACCCTTAACCCTAACTCTAATAATGATGTAAACCATAACCCTAGCTATAATACTAATGTTAACCCCAACCCTAACCTGAACCATGATGTAAAAAATAACCTTAACCATAGTCCTAACCATTACTCTAAACCATGACCCTTATCATAAACCTAACCCTAACAATAGTCTTAAGCACAACCCTAAGCTTAACCGAACCATGATGTAAATCCTAAAGTCAAATAGGTGTCTTGATGATAACTCTAACCAAAATTAAACCCTAGATAAATTGTAATACTAACCCTAAGCCTAACTCTAACCCTAATCAAGATGTAAATCCTAATGCTAACAATAACCATAATTATAACCTTAAACCTAACCATAACCCAAGCCCTCATATTAACCCTAATCCTAACAATGATGTAAACCCTAACTATCATCCTAATCCTAATCCTAAACCCTATCCCAAACCCTAACCCTAACCCTAACCATAATCCTAGGCCCTAACCCTTTGTATAATCCTAACAATAACCCTAAACATTTTATAAATCCTATCCATAATGCTAACCCTAAACCTAACCCTAACCATAATGTAAACACTAACACTAATCCTTAACCGTAACCCTAACAATGATGTAAACCATAACCCTAGCTATAATACTAAAATTAACCCTAATCCTAACCCAAACCATGATGTAAACCATAACCTTTACCATAGCCCTAACCACAACTCTAAACCATTACCCTTATCATAACCTCAACCCTAACTCAACCTAATCATAACCCTAAACCCTAACCCTAAAAATAGGGAATGGCTCTACAACCCTTAGGATGCACCAATCATCTATTATAATATATTAATAATATATGAAGGGTATTAATATCTTGTTGCATCCAAAGGGCTGGATAGTAGTTTTCCTAAAAATAACTCTAAACCGAACCTTAACCATGATGTACACCCTAACCCTATCAGTAACTCTAACCATAATTTAAACCCTAATCCTAACCATGATGTAAATCCTAACCATAACCATAACCATAACCATAATTATAATCCCAAACCTAACTATAACCCAAACCCTAAACCCTAGCCCAAGCAATAACCCTAACGCTAACCATGATGCAAATCTTAACCTTAACCATAACTAGGATATAAATACTAACATTAATCCTAACACTGACCCTTAATCCTAACCCTCGCCATAATCCTAACCATAGTTGTAATCCTAAGCCTAACCATAAACCTAACCCTAACTCCAACACCAACCATGATGTAAACCATATCCCTAACCATAATCCTAACCATAACTCTAGACCTTAACCCTAAACTATGCTAGCCCTCAACCTAACCATGCTAATCCTAACCATGATATAAACCTTAACCATTTTATAGCTCTAAATCTAATCATAACCCTAATCAAAACCATGATATAAATCTTATCCTCGACCATAACACTAACCTTAACCCTAACACAAAACATAACCATAATACATGCCATTAAATAAAGTTTAATATATCTTAGATTTTAGTATTTGATTTGATCTTGAAACACGTATATATTATTAAAAATAGTCTAAATAGATATATTAAATTTAATATATGTCAACATAACGATAAAATAATATAATAGTATAATAATATTATAATATAATTTTTTTTAATAAACAATACTATATAATTATATATTAATTTATTTTATGTTCTCCATGTCGCGTCATGCGACTGCCACTAGCATACATGTCTTAAATTTAAAATTAATTTATATAACTTACGCGGAGAGATATCCTTCTTGAGGGATCTATTTCAATTTAAGGTGTAAATTTGATTAAAAATAGGCGCATCAAGAAGGATATCTCTCAGCATGTTATATAAATTAAATTAAAAGTTAAGACATATATGCTAGTTTATTTACATTTATAGTAATAATTTATTAATCAAAAGATAAAGTGTTAATTTAACCCTTTACTATCTTTATACATACAAACATAAACATCAATTATTAAGTACTCAAAGATAATTATAATTAATGAAATTAAACTCAATTATAATCAACACTTAATAACAATTTAATTATTAATTCTACCAACACATGAAAACATTTAACCAAACTTGACAAAAAAAGACACATACTACATATCATATTAGGTTAACATTGACAATAACAATTCTCTAAAACCAAGCAAGGCTAAGAGTAACATTGACGGGGTAATGTAGGCATGCTCAGACCTATGAAACCAAGAGGAGTCGATGTATTGTACCTACAATCCTACATCATCGAGAAAATATACATGCATAATATACATGCATATGTCCAACAATAACAAACACACTCGTAGAGGAGAGTTGTGACATTTTGTGTCTCACCGAAGTGTGTGAGGGAACATCATCCTAGTGAGTGACGAAACATCATCCCTTCACACCCCATATAGTCTTATACCCATACATGAAAATGAAGACATGATATAACTCATACATAAAGTATGTCAATCCATGGTTAGTAAATAATCATAAAATATATCATCTAAGTATCTATATAGATATAATGCATAACTAACATTTATTAAATCTAAAACATCATAGCATAGTATAATGGTAAAATTCATCACAACATAGAGTATCATCCAACCACATAAATGACTAAAAAGGACAACTAGAGTCAAACTATGTAAAAATAGAGTCTGAACAAGGGAGGGGTATTACAATTTTTTTAAGGCTAAACAATAATATTATTTTTATTTTCATAATGTTTTCTTAATAATTTTTATTTCATGAGATCTGTTTGGTAATTTATCCATCAAATGATGTGTATGTTGTGCCATTTTTGGTTTGGCCTTCATTTGCCTATTTTGTAATAATGTCTTTGTGTATGTAGTCTTTGAACTATGAGGAAATTCAAATTTCTATTCTCTTTTAATATTTAGTGAAAGAAAATATTCTTATCAACAAATATCTTATAAAAAAATCATCCCACTTCTTTTACAAATTAGGTTTCTAGAAAGTCAAATAAATTGGTTTCAAATTATCAAAACATTACAAGCCATTTTTCACACAAATGTTGAATTCATGAACAACATCCACATTAATTAACATAAAATAAATATTTGTAAGCATGCAAATTTGATCTAAAACATAAAATAAATTATTCACTTATTATTTAGAACATTAAACAATTCCAATTTAAACCTAAATTCTAAACAATTTTGAGATCACTATGTAATCATGTATCAAATTGCATAGAAAACCAAATCCTAATACATCCTCTTTGTTTAAATAGAGAGATTATTAATTATTGTCAACTCTTTGTCTTAATGTTAATTTGTTTGTGTGTATACTTTTGAAATGTAAGATTCCATACTTTAGAATTAGTCAACTTTAAGTTTATTAGTATAACTTTTAAGGTAAAAAATTTCAAATGGTATATGGAAACATGTTAATAAGTTTGAATATTAAAATGATAAATTAAAGTGTATTTAGTACTGTAATATTGTATATTTACTTTTCAAAATATTTAACTTTAGTATATCATTTTGTTAGTTTAAAGTGAAAGCTATTTCAAAATTTAATGATGCACAAAATATTTAATCAAACATAATTATTATTTAGAAAATATAATTTTATTGATGCGATGGATGAATTATAATGACATAAACATATTATTAGAAATAATAAAATTTAGGTTTAAAATTAGTTAGAATAATAGGGCTCCACTATAAGAAAATTGTCTCCCATCTTCAAATATATATAACTTATTTTAATATAAATATTTATTAATATTAAATTTAATATTTTTAAAAAAATATTAAATTTAAAACTAGTTACATATCATGTTTTCTCACTTTCCTTATAATAATAGGTCCCATTGGTAAGAAACTGTCTTCCATATTCAAATACACATAGAACTAATTTAAACATAAATATTTATAGATATTAATTATAATATAATTAATAATGAAAATAAAATGTTATAAGTAATTCATTATATTAATTTTAAATATTATAGGCTTTTGTCATTTTCTTTTTTTAATATTAAAAATCGAGACAAACCAAAACAAGGAGGTGAGGCCTTAGTAAAACATAACTGTCACCGCCACAGGATAGCAAAAGCCAAAGTAACAATAGGGTGAGTAATTTGCACAAAAGAGTACTAACAAACTAACTGCATCATGGGACGTCAACAAAAGCATCAAGAGAGGATCTTGTCATGGGGTTCAACCCATGCCGCCCATCCCCAAGGTCCTTCCATCCAAACAATGGTCTTCTGGCTCTGAATCTATGTCAGCATCTCAACTTGGGCGTAGGAGGGCTCCCTATTATCTTTAATTTCTTTGTTCAGCTTCTTGAGAGCCTCCTCAAACGAGGATAGGTTGTCCACGTTGCACCTCCACTCATAACCATCCTTCATCTCATAGATGAACATGGTGGAATGACCATCATTGAGGAACCTCAGGAGCTTGTGCCTCTCAACGTTCATAGTAGACGCAACCTGTATGACAATTTTGAAGAATGTGAGTTTTCAAAAAGACTCAGTAAGGGCTCTGGCTTGGCCTTCAAACCTATCAGTGTTCCTAATTTTCCAAATATACCAAAGAATATTGGGAGATAAAGTAAACCAAAAGATATTAGCATCCTTTTTCAATCCTTGAATGTGCTTGAAGATAATTTCCATAATATTCACAAGATTGGGGATAGAAAAGCCAAACATTAACCAGATTTCCTTAGCAATGGGGCAATCAAAGAAAATATGCCTGCCAGTCTCAGGAAGTTTACAAATAGAGCACAAATCATTATTATTATAATTCCTTCGGAGAGGAAGTCTATTAAGTATCATAAGCCATTTAAATCACTTGATTTTTGGCTCAATCAGACTTTTCCAGAGCCCACTGAAGGTCTTTTGCCACTGCATAACAGGTAGATCAGAAGACCATAATATGTTAATATGATTAATAATGGAATCCTCATAAGTCAAGATAGAATAAATGTTATGAGCCTTAAATTTAGCCAAAAGAATACCATCAGCTTGTTTAAAAGATAGAAATATATGAGCATCAACATCATAGTCTTTAGGAAGACCGAAATCAATACAAGCTTGCTTAATCATGTTGTAGGTTCTCTTTTGAGTGGGGGGGGGAGGTTAAATTTTGAGCTGAGATCTTCCCACGTGATAAGAGTATCATGTTCCAAAATGTCAATAAGATTTTGATCCCTTTGTTGGCCCAGGCTCTAGCCGAGCATCCCTAAGTAAGGACTAGGGGTTTGCCAGTGTGGAAGAGGTTCCACCATAAGTATCTGTCACCATGAATCAGGTCACCATTGTTGACACTAGTGTTGACCAAAAACCCCTAACATGTTCCCAGGCTTTCCAAATAGACTTGAACACACAAGTTCCCTGGACAGAAACAGGAAAACCATCGGCCACAAGGTCGGTGAAAGGTAAACCCTTCCAAGACTTAGCATTCTTAGGGACAAACCTCTCAATATTGTGTCTCATTACAATTTTGGAAGAATGATTTTAGTTTATTTCTATTATTTACTCAAGAGTTATTATTTGTAGTTATTTTACTCGCTTCAAAATTATTTTATTTTCTTGGAAAATATTTTATTTACTTAAACGAACTCTTTAGAAAATAAAACATCTGTAATAAAAGCCTTGAATAATTTTTTAAAATTTAAAAGTAAAATAAAATAAATAATTCTTTAATAAATAAAAAGGTTGTTTATATATGAATGAAATATATTTTTATTTTATCATATGGATTTGAAATTTCTTATAATATGTAATCATTTATTGTAATTTAATATATTAGGTTTTCATTTCTTTCCAAAGTTCTATAATATGGGTTTACAATTATAATTGTTTGTGAAATAATATTGAAAAAATTATTATAATAATTAAAGTTACAGTATTCTTATACCATCTTATATTATTTTTCTATTAATATTAGATCATTCATTTTTTTAATAAAATTTGCAAAGCCAATGAACAATTTTATTAATATAAAAGAGTTATAGCTCTTTATCAAAATCCCATATAAGAATGTCAATTTGATATCACCCTATAAAAGAGAGGAGACAAAAACCCAGCCTAGCACTAAACCAAGAAGTCCAACAAAACACCCCCACTAGTCAAGCCATAATATAACAAGCAAAACAATCCATAAGAAAATATACATCATGACACAAGATACCATGTACTTGAACTTCTTGATGAACAATGATGAACAAAAAATACCCTAACTGGTACTAAGAGGGGGGGGGGGGGGGGGGTGAATCGATACATACAAAATCTTCTCCACAACTTATCAAGTTAAAGCAATGCTAACTGGTTGTCTTTATTATTGAACTTAACCATGGCAATACCGGTTAAACACAATAAAACTTTAGACAACTTAAACATGTAAAACTGAATACTTCAAATATCATTCAATACTTGACAAATACTTCACTCATAAACATATGCACGTGGTGTATCATTAGTATCATAACCATTATCTCTGCATGCATAATCACCTAAACAAAGAATACTTAATCATCAAATGAAAAATACACAACTCATGACACAAAAAAATTTCACGTGGAAACCCAATGGGAAAAACAACGGTGGGGATGAATACCCACAAGCTTGTTTTGAGATCTTTTTAAGTATGCTCTATTAGGAGCGCAATCCGGTTAAAGACTTTCCAATAAGGTTCTACTAGGAACCGATCCTATTAAAGATCACCTGATTAAGGGATGGCTATATACCTTGTTAAAAGTTTAAACCCTATTAAAGGTTACCTCGCTAGAGGATTTAAAGAACTCAATGAACTTGAGTCACCTGGTTAGAGGATTTACAACAAGCCTATTAAAGATACCTAGTTAAGGGATTTTCCTTCTGTTGAAATGGCTAGAAGGCAATAGGTAAAAATTTTCATCTGATAATAGAACTACTTACTAAGGCAGATCCTTTTCAGCTCTTCTCCTCTATAATCACACTCTGCAAGTTTCACAATCTGGTTTGGCAAGAATCTCAACAAGAAGACACAAAACCAACATTTGCCAACAGCAACAATATCAAAACTCCTCGACCTTATAGACAATAATTAGGTCGGTAACATAAACCCTAAACCCTAAGTATTTTAGGTTTACAATTACAAGCAGTCTAGATCGAACTTTCCAAACACATTACATAGAATGAAATGATCTAAATAGATCTCAAGTCACTCTGCATCATTCAAGCTTCACCGCATCTGGAAAATGATAACCAATCACGTGCTCTTCATACACCGCTCAAAAAATCGCACATTCCTGAGGTAGGCATTCAATGCATTCGATCTCCACGTGCAAAATCCTCAAGGAAATATTTCACGTGCACACAACTAACATGGCATCTTGATCTCATCCTTATTTCTTAGCTAACTCATCATAAAATATCATCGGTTGCATCACACAAGCTAGATTGCCAAACCAGAAACCCTAGAGTTGAGACTACCAACTTGTAGTAACACTTAGTGAAACCCTGACACTGTTTCACTACATCTCTTCATACCGGTTGACCTGTACCACTTCCAATCACCATACCTGTGAATACCGGTATACCTTATTGAGCACATAGTGACATCACTAACAACATACTCTGTCACCGCTTCATCATATGCCACCAATCTCCCTCTTTGAGATTGATGGTAATACTCAGTGTATCATTACTCAGTATCTGTACCATGCTTGAGCATATACTAGTTGTCATATACTAGTTCAAAGATCACAACCACCACAATCTTCTGGAGTGGTCAGTGTGTACTCTGCCATATATCTTTATGATCAGATATCTTTTCCTCTATCATACATCTTCTCCCCCTTTGACAACAATGCCAAAGTGGAGGCACAAGCTTCCATACTCCACTATGTTGCTCCCCCTATGAAGTAGCATCTTTCAAGACATCAATCCTAAAGGATTTGTCACTGTAATACCTGATTGATGTGGAGCACACATCTTAGTTTACTTCATGAAGGGGAAAAACCCCTAATTCACCTCTCAAATAGGTAAATGTAGTCTTCGGTAAGGGCTTAGTGAATATGTCTACTAGTTGCTGCTTACTAGAAACATGTTGCAATACAACTTCTTTGTTTTGAACCTTCTCTCTCAAGAAATGATACTTGACCTCAATGTACTTAGTTATAGCATGCAATACCGGACTCTTGGAAATATTGATTGCACTAGTATTATCATAGAAAATACTCACCGGTTCAGATATAGACACTTTGAAGCCATTCAATACATGCTTCATCCAGATTGCATGAGTGTAGTTCATAAATGCTGCCACATATTTTGCTTCAACTATAGAGTGAGAAATACAACTCTGCTTCTTGCTTGTCTAGGAGACTAATCTACCACCAAGGATGAACGCTCCATTGTTTGTGCTCTTCCAGTCATCAACATTACCTGCCCAATCTACATCAGCAAACACTTTGAGATTAAAATCACCATTGTATGGATACCATAATCCATAGTCAATAGTCCCTTTCAGGTATCTAAGAATCCTCTTTACCACTACCAAGTGGGATTCTCTTGGACTCTTCTGAAAATGAGCTACTATGCCCACTACATGAGCAATATCTAGTCTGTTGTGCACCATATACTGCAGCTTACCGATCATTGACCCGTACTCCTTCTCATTCACCAATGTTGAATAATCTTCCTTAGTCAATTTACAGCCAGTCACCATCGGTGTACCAATCGGTTTCCTCTCCTCTATGCCAAAGTTCTTCAATACCTCTTTTACATACTTGGACTAGGTAATAAAGATACCCTCTTTCATTTGCTGAATCTGTAGACCAATGAAGAACTTTATCTCTCCAATGAGAGATATCTCAAACTCTTTCTTCATTTCATCTACAAATGCATGTCTCATTTCATCATCTCCTCCAAAGATTATGTCATCTACAAACACTTCACATATTAGAATCTCATCACTTGAAGATTTCAGGTAGATGTTGCTATCCTCACTTGTTCTCTAAAATCCTATCTTTATAAGATGAGAGTGTAACCATTCATACCATGCCCTTGGTGCTTGTTTCAATCCATACAGGGCCTTGTGTAATCTACATAGAATGTTACTATCTTTTGATAAGGCAAACCCATCTAGTTGCTAAATAAACACTTCCTCTTATAGGATTCCATTCAAGAATGCAGACTTCACATCGATCTGGTATACCTTAAATCCCTTGAATGCTGCAAATGCAAGTAGCATTCGGACACCTTCCAGTCTAGCCATAGGAGCAAATGTTTCTCCATAGTCTTCTCCCTCTTCTTCACCATATCCCTTGCATACAAGTCTTGCCTTGTTCCTTACAACTGCACCTTCTTCATTTAGCTTATTCCTGAAGACCCATTTGGTACCTATGACATTCTTGTGTTCTGGTCTGGGTACCAAAGACCATGTTGCATTCTTTTCTATCTAGTCCAGCTCCTCTTCCATTGCCTTTATCCAGTCTTTATCGGTAAGTGCCTCCCTAGTGGTCTTAGGCTCAAATTTAGAAATCATGCAAGAGTTCTCCTTCACCTTTCTTCTTGTGAGTATCCCTCAATCTTTATCTCCTATGATCTACTTCGGATCATGATGTAGTTTCACATATCTAGGAATGACTCTAGCTAGTTCTGCTTGCTTTTCCTATTCTTCTTCATCTCCACCTTCTTCTTCAGCTACTGCATCTTGTACCGGTATAGGAATACTAGGGTCTTTACTTGTTTCTTTCTTAAGCAATTCCCAGAAGGCTACAACCGGTTTATCTTCCACTTTCTCGCTACAGGTTTCCTTAGGCTCCTTAGGGGATTCATCAACCCTGACATTGATACTCTAAAAAAATTTGAGTCTTATTATTGTAGCATTTGAGAGCTTTGCTCTTAGTGGAATATCCAAGAAATATCCCTTCATCACATTTATCATCAAACTTGCTCAGATGCTCACCTCTCTTGATATAACACTTACTACCAAATACTTTAAAATAACTCACAGTGGGAGTCTTCCCGGTCCAATACTCATAAGAATTTTTAACTTTACCTTTTTTGATGAGTACCTGGTTCATAGTATAGATTGTAGTGCTCACTGCTTCTCTCCAAAAGGTGTGAGCAACCTTTCGTTGGATCAACATTGTTTTGGCTGCTTCAACTACAATCCTATTATTTCTTTTTGCTATGCCATTCTATTGTGGTGTCCTTGGGGTAGACAATTGCCTCTTGATACTGCTATCTTCAGAGTACTTGTTGAATTCATCTGAAGTGAATTCACCTCCTTGATCAGTTCTAAGACACTTTATCTTTTGACCACTTTTCTTCTCTACTAATGCTCTAAAGGCATTGAACTTTCCAAATGCCTCAGACTTGTCTTTCAAGAATGTGACCCATATCATTCTTGAGAAGTCATCGGTAAGATTCATGAAATATCGATCTCCCTAAATACTTCTAATTTTCATTGGACCACACAAATTGGTGTGCACAAGATCAAGTAAGTTCTCTGCTAAAAAAGACTTACCTTTGAATGTTGAAGAAGACATCTTCCCAAGTTGACATTCTCTACATAAAGCATTCTTCAGTTTGTTTAGCAAAGGAAATCCTCTTACTTCCTTGATCTTACTAGCCTTTACAATATTATCAATTTTCATATGACAAAGTCTCCTATGCCATATCAAGCTGTCATCAAAATATTCCATTAAACACCGACTAATTTTGGCATTCAACTGAAACAAGTTACCTCTAGTCTTCTTACTAGTGGCAATAATTTCACCACTCTTTCCAATTATACTGTAGACTCCATCTTTGAACTTTATAACAAGTCCTTTATCATTTAGCTAAGCAACACTCAACATGTTACACTTAAGACCTTCTACCCAGTAGAAATCATCCACACTTCTCTTTCCATTCAGTGAGATGGATCCTTTTCCTTTCACCAAACATGGTGCATCATTGCCAAATCTAACAACACCTCCATCATATTCTTCTAGAGACAAAAAATTTCCCCGGTCACCAGTCATGTGGTGGGAACAACAACTATCAATAATCCACTCATTCAAGTTTCCAATGCGAGAGACAAGTGCTTTCTTGTCAGACACTTCTTCCTTTACAACTACAATCACTATGTCCTCATTCTCTTCATCCTCAGATTCTTCATCAGTAACACCTTCATCCACTACAACAAGACAATTTCTTCTATTTCCTCCTTTATACTTTCTAAACCTCTCTGATTTATCTTTATTGTCATTGTTAGGATAGTTAATAGCTATATGTCGTATCTTATTGCAGGAAAAATATTTTAAAGGAAGCTTACCTTTGTACTTTTTGGTCCCTTTTGGAAGTCTCTTGGCAAGAAGAGCTTCAAACTCCATCAAAATCTCTTCATCATCCATATCTCTGCATTTCCTGGATTCATAACCGGTACTTACTTCTTTTCCTTTTATGGTTGGTATAGGAGATTCTCTAAAGGCTAACTCAGTCTTCATAACACTGCCATCATAGCTATTCAACTCATATGCAATCAACTTTGCAATGATAGAGTCTAAGGATACCTTGGTTTTGTCAATAGACCTTAGCTCCTGAATAGCAGCAACTTTGATTGCATAGATTGGTAACACTGATCTCAAAACTTTACTGACAATGGTGGCATCTTCAATTGTTCCACCAGTGCTCTTGATATCTCCAACCACAGTCTTGATCCTTATGCCATATTGCTGAATGGTTTCCCCTTCAACCATCCTCATGTCTTCAAATTTTCCTCTAAGGCTCTCTTCCTTAGCTTTCTTGACATGCTCATCACTACCATACATAGTTCCAATGTGTGTCATACATCCTTAGGAGTGTCCTTATCGTGTACATCAATGAACTCAATATCGGACAAACTGCTAATAAGGGCTTCCATGACTTGCCCATTTTCTTGAATCTCTCTCTTCTGATCATCAGTTAGAGTTCCAATGGGGATTATATAGGCATTCTCAACATAACTCCAGTGTTGAGAACCCAAAATCTTGATATAGAATCTTCATTCCATCCTTCCATATTTTTAAGTTATCTCTATTGAACTTGGGACCTTCCCTCTTCATCATTAAAGTAGGATCTTTTGCCTCAAGCGGTTAAGCTTATATAACCAAGGACCTAGAGTCGCTTTGATAACAATTGATGAATAATGATGAACAACAAATACCCTAACTGGTACTAAGAGGGGGGGATGAATCAGTACATAGAAAAACTTCTCTGCAACTTATCAAGTTAAAATAATGCTAACCGGTTGTTTTCATTATTGAACTTAACCATGGCAATACCGGTTAAACACAATAAAACTTTAGATGACTTAAACCAGTAAAACTGAATACTTCAAATACCATTCAATACTTGATAACTACTTCACCCATAAACATATGCATGTAGTGTATCAGTAGTATCATAACCATTAGCTTTGGATGCATAATCACCTAAACAAAGAATATTTAATCATCACATGAAAAATGCACAACTCATGATATAGATTTTTCATGTGGAAACCCAAATGGGAAAAACCACAGTGGGGATGAATACCCACAAGATTGTTTTGAACTCTTTTGAAGTTCTCTCTATTAGGAGCCCAGGCTAGTTAAAGACTTTACAATAAGGTTCTGCTAGGAATCGATCCTGTTAAAGATCACCTGGTTAAGGGATGGCTATATACCCTATTAAAGGTTGAAAGCCTGTTAAAGGTTACCTCGCTAGAGGATTTAAAGAACTCAATGAACTTGAGTCACTTGGTTAGAAGATTTACAACAAGCCTGTTAAAGCTACAGAGTTAAGGGATTTTCCTTTTATTGAAATAGTTAGAAGACAACAGGTAAAAATTTTGATCTGATAACATCACTACTTGCTAAGGCAGATCCTTTTCAGCTCCTCTCCTCTGCAATCACACTCGGCAGGTTTCACACTCTGGTTTGGAAATAATCTCAACAAAAAGACACAAAAACAACATTTGCCAACAACAACAATATCAAAACTCATCGACCTTATAGACAAGAATTAGGTTGGTAACATAAACCCTAAACCCTAAGTTATATAGGTTTACAATTACAAGCGGTCCAAATCTGACTGTCCAAACACATTACGTAGAATGAAATGATCTAAACAAATCTCAAGTCACTCTGAATCGTTCGATCTTCACCACATCTGGAAAATGGTAACCCATCACACACTCTTCATACACCACTGAGAAAATCGCACATTCCTGAGGTAAGCATTCAATGCATCTGATCTCCATGCGCAAAATCCTCAAGAAAATCCTTCATGTGAACATAGATGATGTGGCATCTCAATCTCATCCTTATTTCTTAGCTAACTCATCACAGAATATCATCGGTTGCATCACACAAGCTAGATTGGCAAAATGGAAACCCTAGAGCTGAGACTACCAACTGGTAATAACACTTAGTGAAACCCTGACACTGGTTCACTACATCTCTTCATACCAGTTGACTTGTACCACTTCATATGGGTGAATACCAGTGTACCTGCTTCAGCTCATATTGACATCAATGATAACAGACTTTGTCACTACTTCATCATATGCCAACACTTTCATCCAGCAGCACAAAAGAATAAGAGTGAGGAACCAAGACATCATCACCTAAGGAAGGAGGAATCATCTACAATGGCTCGATCAAATGAGGGGATCCAAGCACAACAACATGAATTTCCAAAAGTGTGGATTTGAGTAAAAACATCAAGAGAAGCAACCAAGTAGAGAGAAGGGACATGATCAATTAACCCTTCAAATTGCACCAAAGTATCCTCATAACAATCACTGATTAATCCACATAAAATAATTGTCCACACCACTGATTAGCAAGTAGCTCAATAAACAACATAACAAAACAAACCATGATCAAAATTGTAAAAATGCAGAGCATAATCCACATAATTATAATTAGAAGAGTAAAGTGATGAGACCAAGAAGGTACTAACCAAACCTGAACCATAAAAACACAAGGGAATAAACCACGATCAAAACTGTAAAAATGCAGAGCATAATCCACATAATTAGAAGAGTAAGGTAATGAGACCAGGAGGGTATTAACCAAACCCGAACCATCAGAATATCTAGAAGGAAATCCATAAACACAGTGAGAAAATGAAAAATAATCTCAAATAAACTAACATTTGCCAACAAAGATTTTCCCACCACCTTCCTAATAAGGAACATATGGAGAACACAAATTAAAAATTCTACCAAGCTTGTCATCATCATAAGCATGAAAATCCTAAAAGTCTCCAAATTTTGCAAGAACACGGACTCTCTAACACTTTGTAGCCAGAACATATGACATATGAAAATGCAAAAACAAACTTGATAATTCTAAGAAATATATATCAACTACATCATTAATGACGGTAACAATTTGCAAGATGTATTAAATTATTCTTAATATATCATATATTTTTAATTCTTATTATTATATTTTAAAATTATTATAAGAATATTATTATTATAACATTATTTTTACAATTAAAAATTTAAATTAAATCTAAAAATATGAAAAAAATTTAATCACAAACTCAAAATTTTAAAAACTTATACTTAAAATTGTAGAATAATATTATTCATGGTATAATATTAATATTCTTTACAATATTGAATATAATAAAATTATAAATGAATGCAAATGTTTTCAATAACAGAATCATATATCTTTGAATGAAATATCTTCTCACCAACAAAATATTATGCTAATCCATAAAATAAAATTAAAATCATTTCACACTTTAAAGGATTATATTTACTAATACATAGTAATTAGTTTCCATAAAATAAAATAAAAATCATTCCACACTTTAAAGGATTAGATAATAATTAGTTTTCATGCACGAACTTCAAGAACTAGCAAACATAAAAAATTCCAGAACTGAATTGAGTCCATCTTTCTTAGCTTTTTGTGAGATGAATAATATTATTGCTCACAACCAGTTAAATTCATAGAAAAATTCTCAGGCTGCTATAAATGATGTTATTTTTGGCATAACTATGAAATGTCCTATTACGTTGTAGTTAGTGATTATGATAGGTTTGGATATCATACAGTTATACTAACTATATATCTTCCTACATATGTGTATGGTATCAGAGCGAAGCATGTCCCTGTACCTGTGAAATGGCAGTTGATGGTTATGGCGTTTTCCATCATGGATGACGAGTGATCTTGCAATGATTATAGATACAATAATAGAGAGGAAAGAGCTGGTACCTGCTAAAAGCGTTGAAATAGATCGATATGTGAAACTCGAGCAGTACAAAGAAAGAAGCTATCCAATATAGTTCAGACCAATGCAATTAAGCTAACACTTGTGTTGAAGGTCTCAACCTCTAATTGGAATTTCAAATTTAATGATACCAATGAGTAATAGTATTTGGTTTTAGCATGATTGATTCTCGAATACAAAATTTTTAGCACGGATTGCATTTTATATGAGGATATATGAACTGAATCTTAGAAAGCATATTGGCATTATAGTTTAGTGAAGATCTATGTTTTCTTGATATCAAGAATATAGTGAGTGATAAGGTTGATATTAATTTTGTTAATATAGAAATTTCATTACATAAGTGTTTCGAATTTAATTTTCAAACACGGAGAAAGAAAATTCAAATGCATTTAATGAGCAAGAATTAATGGGGTATAGTAAGTAGAAAGGAGAAACCACCTACAAATGCAACCAAGCTATAAGATTAGAATGACATAGATGATAAAGAAAAGGCTATTGTTTGTCTTTCTCTATCTGACACTAAATTGCATCACATAGATTTAGATAAATCATCAAATGAAATTTGGGATAATTTCAATAATTTGTTTGGAGCCAAAATAGTCAATGCCAAATTCTCTCTTAAATCTTGTTGTTTAGGTTCAATATGGAATATGGCATCATAATGTCAAACCAGAAAAGTAATTTGAGATCTCTTATTAGACAAATTGCAAAGGTTAAGCTTTGTAGATGATGATGATGATGCAAAGGCCATATTGTTAAACATCTTTCGTTTAAAAGACAACATAGTTAATTTCACACTTCGCCAAATACCTTCAAAAACTCTACAAGGTATGATTTTAGTTCTTCTAGCATAAGATAAGAGAACAAAAGAAGAATCAAAAGATGATCCTCAAGACAAAGCACTATGTTCACGAAGAAACTATAAAAGATCAAATTATCAGGAACAAACACTTTATTCAAGAAGATATCAAAGGTAAGAGAAAATCAAGTGGTTTTGTTGTAAGAAAAAGGGTCACACATATTATAGAACTCAGAATAGTGATGTGCTAAAGGGTGAAGTAAGAGAATAATCTAATGAAGATGATGTTGCTTGTATTGAAAATCAAGACTCCACTGATGATGAATGTATTATTAATGACTCTTCTCTTGGTGTCTATTGTGCATTCACTAGTGTAAATAGTAGATTAGTACTATAAAATTTCAAAATATTTGAGGAAAGTGGCACTAGAGGATGGATTTTCATCATCTAAAGTTAGCTTCTTTCTTGAGATGACTCTTTGCATGAGAAACATTTTTGGCATTTTTGGTTTTGGTATTTCTTGCTTTCAGTTTTCCTTTTGATGCTAACAGATTCGAAGAATGCATATGTTGTGTAGGTTATATTTTGGAGACAGGTTTGATATTTGGTGTTGATCTTAAAATGGATTATTGTTGAGCAAGATTCAGAGTATATGATTGAGATTTATACCTTGTGTGGTCATTAGACAATTATAGAGTTCTTTCATATCTCTTAGGGACTATTGTTGAATAATTAAAGACTTTGTGAATTGAGAGTTTAGGATTGAGAGATTATGAACACATCTCAAAGCTACACCTTTGCAAGGGTCAGTAGATGACTTGATGGAGCCTTATTTGGTTTACTATTTGCTTCTTCAAGATTATACCTTTCAAAAATATGTATTTATATAATGGAATCAGCAAGTTTTATTGTTTAAGCCTTAAGAGGGGCTCCCTAGGGCAAGTTTTAGGATCAATGTAAATAGGGGGGTATCTTGGCATAATTATGAAATATTTTATTACATTGTAGTTAGTGATTATGAAAGGTTTGGATATCATATAGTTATGCCAATTGTATATCTTTGTATATATGTGTATGCACCCACCTACATGAGATACATCAATCAAGCTTTTACCAAAAACTTTTGTCTTGTGCTTTCTTAGTTATAAATAATAAAACAAAAGCTTAACCATAAAATTTTGGTATGAAATGAAAAAAAAACTCTTACATCTAAGAACAAATGAAACTAGTAGGATTTTCTAAGATATAATAGCCTATTCAATAATAATTACATAACGAAGTGAGAATATAAGTCGAAAAGAAATTAAAAAAGTTCTACATGAATGATAGACAAACCTTATAATTCAGATTATGTGTTAGAAATGAACAAGCTTTATTTGTCTCAATACCATTCCACTACTAATAGAAACATTAATAAAATGAATTTTGATCATACCTATGCAAATCAAAATAAATCAATTACTAAAAATAATTTAAATAATACGAGTTCAAATTTAACCAACCTAACAATCTACAATGGCTTTAATCTCTAGTATATTATTCTAGATCTAACATCATACATATTTGTCCTAAAATGACCATAGATAGGAGTCTAGATTTTGTCTATGTTTAATAAATTAATTTAGAGTTATACGCAAGGAAATAACCAAATAATAAAAAAATAGGAAGGATTATCTTAAAATTATTATCAGAATATAAGAAGACAGTCCTTAACATTCTTAAGGAGTTAACATGTCATGGCACCCACTTCATTGTAGATGTCAAAAGTCACATAAACAAGATCAACAAAGTTTATATACTTGTTGATGTACAAAAAACATAGCTAGAGGAACTCATAAAAAGCTACAAAGGTAAGAGGGTCCCCCCCAAAGGTCACTCCTGGCACTAACAATAGTAGAAAGTGTAAACCCCTCTGCCTCCCCTCTATAAATGCAACCAAAAAGAGCAAAACTCCTCTTCCTCAGGATATGGGTAATGATAGCAATAAAAATAAAAATGTGGGGAAGTCTATGGCTCTCAATGATAAAATGAATAAGGAGATTAAGATGGATATCCCCCTTAGCATGGACTGGGTGGACACTGATAATAGAAAAAGTGTTATAATGGATATTAGCCTTCTATTGGCTAATTCCACCTCTAGTGAAGAGAAGTGCTTTTGTCGGGTGATTAGTGAAATCGTCTTCATCAAATAGCGAATAAATGATATTAAATTTACCTTCACTAAGACCCTAATGCCCAATAAAACTGATAAGCTCCTTAAATTGACCCATAAATTTATTGGAGATGTCAAAGTCATATAAACAAAGAATGAATTCAGAATTGCCAATTTGGAGAAAGAATTGGAAGAGCATAAGGGAAGTCTCAAGCATTTGGTTGAGATCAGTAAAAATATATGAATAATAGTGTTGAAGGCCTTAAAATGTTGAATGACAAAATGATAATCCATAAAGCTTAATCAATCAACTGTATTCCAACATCTTCTACTAAACCTGAAAGGAAAAACCTAGATACTAATCATTAGGGATTAGAGGTGCATGTTTCTATAGACCTGTCTACTAGGACCAAGAGGAGGAATCAAGAAGAAAGTAACACAAGGAGAATTATGGAGGAGCAAGAAGACATCAATAACATTTTTATGGAGAAATCTTTTGAGCTTTTAGGAGCTCTTGTTTAGATTTACATGTTGGATTGTTTGAGCTTTTAGTGTAGTTTTTTAGTTGGGCTCTATGGGGTTTTACCCCTATTTCTTTTACTATTTGGCTATTGGTTCTCGAATTTCTCTCTATTGTTTTTCTTTTCCTATACTTGTATTTGGGTTTCGGGTCTCTGTAAAACCCATTTTATCTTATTCAAAAACAAGCTACAAAGGCAATAAGAAAGCAACAATAATAGAAAAATATGTCATAGAACAATTTTGTATTGTAGAAGTCTTCAATTTAAGAAAAAAGTACTAATTAAAAACTTACATTCTCACACACACACAAGACAACTTCTTTGATAAGTACCACAACCTAAATAGTTTAACTTAGAAAACAGAGTTCAAGAGAGAATTCAAATTTAGAAGAGAAAAGATTTAATAATTTTTTGACAAAATAATGTCCTTACAATCATTGATATAACTTACAAATTTGTTTGGAAATACAAGTTAAACTACTGAGACTCCTTGTTCTCATTTCCACCTCTTGACCTTCCATGCTCTTCTAATCTCTCTTATTCTCTACTATGTCTACTAGGTTGTCTCTATTTCACCCCTTTCCCTATAGTCTTCCCTTCTTCTCTTTGACTACCTCTTTGTCTTCTCTTATCCTTTATTTTTCTTTGTCTTTGCAAAACCAAAATCCGCAAAATTATTATAGAATCTTCCAAAAATATCCCACCTAAATAGATTGCAACCAACAAAAATCTTCAATAAATGCTCACCAACCAATTTTTTATTGGAATCAAGGAACACTGAGAGGGGGGGTGAATTAGTGTTGTACAATTTTTAACCTTATAGAGTTGTTATTTCAACCACTTAATGAAAATGAACGAAATAAAGATGCATAAACACAAAGAAACCATCAACAACACCATAACATTAGATTTTGTATATGGAAAACCCAGTTAAGAGAAAAACTATAGTGGGAATGAGACCCACCATATAAATATACTTAGTTACAAGTATAAGAATATTACATTGGGAATACACTTGCATTCAGGCACACTACCTAGAGCTCACTTCTGAAAAAGAAAGAAGGGCAATAACCGTAGAAGGCTTAGTACCTTACACAATATTTTAAAAAAGATAATTGGAATGTCTACATTACAAAATAGCATCTACAAATTCCAAGGTATAGTTCTACTATTCTTGAATATTTCAGAGAAAAAATCATTCACTTGTGCATTTGAAAGTATGCACAATAAATCACTAACACTTTTTATACATGCACTGATACACAAAATGATCATATCTATTGGTCATTTATATCTGCAACATGAAATTAGGTCTTCTACATGCCAGTTTCAAGAACACTATCCAAATAATAAAATGTTCATACATTATCAGCACAATCCAAACTCCAATACATATGCAAACCAAAAACATTTGTCCACACACTAACCATATGTCTACTAAACATCCTCAAATATAGAAATGATCACCAAAATCAATTCACATAATCCACACAATGATTTGTCACACATGCCGGCCATACCACACTGTTCATCTTGAAAACCTATGTACCGGATCTTCAAACTCACTTAAGAATCAACACCAAAGGCTAAGATTCTGGAATAAGCTACTATAGACATCTAACTAACATCCTTTAGCTTTGCAACACAAAATATTCAATAAAAATGAAACACTAAGTAAAAGTTGCATTCTACTAGATACTATTCTATTTCATCAAACATAACCAACTTTTCATTCTAACTTTTAGTAGAATAAGATCATACACTATAGGTGAAATATATAACTTCACTTGCCATCAATCAAAACACCAGATAACTTGTACAATGTCCCCCTTTGGCATTGATGGAAACACTTAGTGAAAAATGATTGTGTCAAAATGAGTACCAACATATATAAACTGCAAAACTAAATGACCAAGTGTCAGAATCGATACCAACATTCAAAAATTCCAGAACTCCCCCTAAAGATGAATACAAAAAATTTCACTACTCTACACTCTCCCTATACCATCAATGACAAAGGTAGAGATCTAAAAGCCAAAATTTACACAAAAATTGTATATACAAACCAAATATATACACAAACTTACTATCATAGAAAAACTTGAAGATATCTACTAAAATATTTTTCAATGAATCCAAATGTCTATCTAAGCCCTTCTTGAGACTCTTCAAGATAGATATGAGACCACTAAATAGATAGGCTTTCTTCTTTGCTGACTTAAGATCTGAAGGTTCATTGGCGACCAAAGCATCCTAAGCATCCTTCAATGCACTTAGAATAATGTCCAACTTGGGAGTGATGAGACTTCATAGTTCTCCAACTATACCAATGATTCTTTCCTTTTCATTTCTTAGTCTCTTTATCTTGTCAACTAAATGTATTACTCGATCTTCTTTTCATTTCTTAGTTCTCCAACTATACCATGGACAATATCTTTATTTGAACAGTATGAATAAATTATCTAAGACTCAATATTAATAAGTTATTATGTGTATTCATCTCCTCAATTGAATTTATGTGGTAACCAATAAGTCAATCCAATGGCATCATATAATGATATAGAAGTTGTTGATAATGTATCCTATTTTAATCATCTATGGTATGTTGACCAAATGGTACGTCGAGCCATAAGCATCCTTGAAGGATTTTTATTTTTCCTAATGTGGATTATGTGTAATAAGATATTATAATAGAGAATACAATATATTGATTATTGGGAGTCTCGTGATATCCCTACAGCTCATTATTATCTCCAAGGTGTTTTAATAAGATTATTATGTTTAATACTTTTTAATATGAATAATTACTTAGGTGATTTTCCTAGTGAAGTTTCCAAGAGTTAAAAATTAGTGCAAATATTAGTGATTACCCATTTTTCTCAAAGTATTTATATGTAATTCACTACACAATCTCTTTCTTTTCTTGCATTACTAATATTGATTCTATTCAAATGAAGCTATAAAAATTACATTTTCACTTAATACTTATATATCACAAGGATTATACTTGAGAATAATTTTATCAATAATTCATTTGAGTCTATTTCAAGACAATCAATCCCTTGAAAGTAACTTCGGAAAACTCTAAACAATGTGGATATAAAATTCACTTTATACTTAGTTATTCTCAATTACTAATGATTGATTGAAAAATATTAATGATTAACATATGTTAACATACTAGTGTAATGTATTATATGGATATTTAAATGGTTAGTGGTAGTACAAAAAATAATATCAAGTGAATAGATGAGTGTGTCCATATCCATGTCTAGGTTTGTAGTAAAGTTTTGTGAAAACCATGAATGGTTGATGAGAGGCTCATTTTGTTTGAGTGAAGATCATGAGCCACAAGGGTTAGTAACTATAGTTGAAAGTGTTAAATTTGAAAATAGAGGAATAAAGACATCATTGATATTATAAATAGTTGTATAATATACTAGCTAGATACAAAGAAGCTTTGATTATTGGATTGCTTTGAAGTGTTGTAGACTAGTGACGACTGACGAGTTACTAGAAGTGAAAGTGTATTAAATTCTCATATGTAGATAACCATATGCAGAAACATCTAGATAAATAAAAAATTACGCATATGCATACAATTTTGTTTCTAATTTATTTGATGTATTTTCTTCCCATTTTTACACTAATTAGGGTGTTACAAAATTATGTTGGTGTTGATATAGGATATAATAATAATGTGTGTTGTGCTAAAATAAGAGAGTTTTGGACTAACACATCGCAAAGCTATTATAAGTTTTATGAATATGAAGTTTTTTATATTTTATTTTTTATTAAGGGAAAAGAAGCTTTTGAGGGGCAACCAAAACCACATATAATAGTTTTTTAAGGGACCTGAACTCTAAGATTTTATGGGTATCTAGAATACACTTAGAAAAGAACACTATGATAAAATATTACTCAAGCAATCAACAACCAAGAAACAACCATTCAACACAAGCTAAGAATAAAAATACAGGTTGTACAATTAGAAGGCCAAAGCCACTAGACCAACTTCTCAAATAACATTTACAATGGGTTTTAAAAAGGCTCCAATAACTTGTAAATTATTTTTATAGGATCCCTTAACCTTTACAATAGATACTAACATGGCTCCCATAACCATATCTTCTAGACACAAAGAATTATTAAAGAAAACTAACTGTAATAAATAGTATCTCCCAAGAAACCAAGCACATGGAGATGAATGTAGGCTTTTAGGAGGCTCCTTAAACCTTAAAAAATTATTTTGAACTAGACTCCAAAACAAACCTACACCAAGAAATGGAACCAACATAAAAAATCCAAGACTCACTTGAAAAATCTCTAACTAGCCTCCAAAACCAACCTACACCAAGCAACAGAACCAACACACAACAAATCCAAGACTCCCTTGAAAAATATCCCCGCCAACATAATAGAAACAAATCCTACCTCAATAGGATCAAAAAAGGAAGAACCTACTAGAAAGAAAGGCCATGTCGAAGCCTTTCTTGCATCCAAAAAGGTAGAGACAAGGTTAGCTCCCAGAATGCAGTGTCCAATACCTCCCATAAGGAAAACCTTCACCTTCAAAAGAAATTCCTCAATTTCGTAGGACACATAGAAGATGAAGAATGGAGTAGAAAGAGCCAACCAAATCTGAGTTCATAAGAATAATATGAACTTATGTTATTCTTAATCCTATAAGGATCCCGTTAAGGCTTAGAGGGGAGTGAATTAGTCTTAACACAATCTATAACTTCAAATCCAAATACCATTTACAACAGATCTGAAATCATTCAATACATGAATCTATCCCTTTAGCAAATCTCATATACTTGTTATCCACTTATGCAGTCTTCTTAATCAAAATATTCACCAACTAGATATTTGATCGACACTTACTCAAACTGACATATTATCAGATTAGAATACTTCATCTATTAATTCATTAACATTACCAGTAACCACTTGTAGATTTCTGATAAAGTAGTAAACTTATCATAACCGATAATCAGAAATAATGTATGAAAACATAAACACTATGAAAAGACATTCCACACATGAACACCAATATTTTTGACGTGGAAACCCAAATGCAAAAAAACATGGTGGGGGTTGGTACCCACAATAATTTGTACTCTTTTGAAGTATGTCCTATTAGTAGCTTAGACCGGTTATGAGCTTACAATACACCTAGTTAAGAGAAGACCCTGTTAGGAGTCACCCGGTCAAGGGATTTTCTTATCACTCCCTCGAGGAGCTTAATGATTTGTTAGGATCAACTTGGTTAGAGGATTTAAACACTCTTTTGTGAGTTGCCTTAATAGGGGACTTAGATGGCAAAGGCCTATTAAGACCTACCTCGTTAAGGGATTTAAGTTGTTGTAACTGTTGGGGCATAACAATGAAAAATGATCTATTACTTTGCACTATCAGCTTGCTAAATCAAACCCAGTTATGATTCATAGTCTACAACACTCAAGCGGACCTCTATCTTCTCTAGGATGACTTAACTCATTCTCCTAATTCCACCAACACAATAAACATAATCCGTGTCACCCTAAATAGCCATCTCAACTAGGTCAGCCACAAAACCTAATTACATCATGAATTTACAATTAGATCACAAGAGATCATCATAGATCGCTATATAGATCATTAAAATAAATTACAATGCAATATCAACTGTTGGTTGATAATAATCCATCAAAACACTCTACTAAGATTTTCACTAATCCCCAAGAAAATCTTCCTTGAATCGTGCCAAAACAACAATTAAAATATTTCATGTGGATTGTGTCATGTTACCAACTTCATGTAAACTCATCTTCAATCACTACCATAACTGAAATCATTAATAGTTTCATGATTTCTTCACCGGTCCTTAAACCCTACTAAAGCCTTAGCACAACTCCTTCAGAAATTCAAAACATGCCTTTTGGTAATCATCACAAGTTTCGGTTCCGGATATATACATGTTTCCATGATACAAGTTCACCGTCCAAACCGCAAATCACCAATCATCGTCGATCAATCGATCCAATCAAAATAAGTCTTCTTTATCAGTTAAAGTCCTATTTCACAGGCTTTATCTCTCTTCCAGTAAACCAAACCACTTAGATGACAAAACAAAACATCAGGAAAATTAGTTGCCAACAATGACAACACAAATAACTGATCATGTCATCTATTCAAAGAATCTCAATCTCTTCATCACAAATAGAATTTTATCCTTTACTAGTGCAGTCATCTAACTTCAACTACATCATCTTATCTGCACCAATTATGCCAAATAACAACAATTATTATTATGCCACTTATATTATTATTATAAATAATGAACTTGGGTAGTTGAGTTTGTGAAGGTATTCGACTCTAAGGCAAGATGTCTCACAATATGGCCTTTGCATTATCATAATCTACAAGAGTCTTAACCTATACAAGTTGTCTAATAAGAGATATCAAATTACTTGTATGGTTTGACATTGTGATCCCATCTTCCATATTAAACCTAAATAACTGAAGTTTAAAAGAGAATTTTGTATTGATTGCTTTGGCTCCAAACAATTTATTCAAATCATCCGAAATTTCATTTGATGATTTAGCTAAATATATATGATGCAATTAAATGTCAAAAAGAGAAACATAGATAATAGCCTTTTCTTTATCATCTCTATTATTCCAATCTAATAGCTTGGTTGTATTTGTAGGTGGTTTCTCCTTTCCACTTACTATACCCCATAAATTCTTGTTCATTAATTTAATTTTAATTTTCATTCTCCAAGTTCAAAAATTAATGTTGAACTGCTTATGTAATGGAATTTCCATTTTAACAAATCAATATCAACCTTATCACTCACTATATTCTTGACAACAAGAAAACATAGATATTCTCTTAACTATAATGCAAATTTGCTTTCCAAGATTCAGTTCATAAATCCTCATATCAAATGCAATCTGTGCTAAAATTTTTGTATTCAAGCATCAATCGTGCTGAAATGAAGTACTATCACTGATTGATATCATTAAAATTTGAAATGCCAATTTGAGACCTTCAATATAAGTGATGCCTTAATTGCATTGGTCTATATTGTATTGTATAGCTTCTTTCCTTGTTCTTCTCAAGTTTCACATATCAATCAATTTCAACGCTTTTAGCAGGTACCTCTTGCCTCTCTATTATTGGTTTTGCAATCATGGCAATATCACTCATCATCCATGATGGCAAATGCTTCTCTCTAGTACTAAATGACAAAGTGGTAAAAGCTTGATTGATCCATCAACTGCAAATGCTTCTCTCTAGTACTAAATGACAAAGTGGTAAAAGCTTGATTGATCTATCTCATGTAGCTTGTTTGATTGTAGTTAGTGGCTATGGAAGATTTGGATATACAGTTGGTATAATTGTATGATATCCAAATCTTCCATAGCCACTAACTACAATGTAATAGAAAATTTTATAGTTACGCCAAGAACTACATCATTGTAGCGGCCTAATAATTTTTCTGTGAATTTCACTGGTTGTGAGTAATAACATTATTCGTCTCACAAAAAGCTAAGAAAGTTGGACTCAATGCGGTTCTGGAAATTTTTATGTTTGCTTGTTCCTAAGTCCTTGCATGAAAACTAATTATTATTATTTTTTTTTTGATAAAAGTGGCAGTGCCATAAATTTTTTTATTATTATATTACCCTACATAACATATTTTTGTTTTTATTTCAAAATCAATTATAATTTTGATTTAAAAAATTATATTAAAATCCTAATTATTATTTTTGTAAGACTATATATTAAATTTAATGATTATATAAGGTAAAAAAATTTAGAGACATATGAGAAAATAAAATTGTATTTCATTCATATATAAACAACGTTTTTATTTATTAAAGAATAATTTTATTTTAGTTTAAAATTTTTTAAAATTATTTAAGACTTTTATTATAGATGATTAATTTTTTAAAGAGTTACTTTAAGTAAACCAAATATTTTTCAAGAAAATAAAATAATTTTGAAGTGAGTAAAATAACTATAAATAATTGAAATAAATTGATAATTACTCTTCAAAAGTTGTAAAGTGAAAATATTAAGTTAAATTAGAGTAAAATGCATATATTTCTATAATTAAAATAACTTTCAATAAAGAAAATAATTGTTCATTAACATTTTATAGATAGGATTATTTAAGATCTATTATTGATTTGATTAATAAGCTAATTGACAATATTGTTTGAAATAAAGGAGCAAAAACTTTATTGAAGAACAAAATCAAGAATTACAATAGAGAACCAGAGTCTTATCCATATCCTCAGCAAATATCTTATGTAGGTCCTGATAGTAATCTGGGGAGAGTTACTCGCAACCTTCAACTTTCCAATCATCATCATGTTTCGAGGCCCACTTAGCCAAACAATCAACTGCTCTATTCCATTCACGAGGAATGTGGATGAAAGACACTTTCTCCATCATAGAACTAATTTCAAGAATCTGGTGAACAATCCCTACCAACTACCAATGCACCCCACTCACCTTCTACTCAATCAACAAGTTAACAATAATTTGTGAATCCGATTCACAGATACCCTGCCACCACCCCAACTCCAAGGCCTGCTCTAGGGAATAGAAAATTTCCAATCCCTCCATAACGTTATTAGACTGCCACCCTTTATGCACCAAGAAGAAGAAAACCAGCTCACCCCTACTATCTCTACCAACACCGCCAATTCCAACAGGGCCCAGATTACCCCTAAAGGAGCCATCGGTGTCAATCTTGATGGAGTCATCCTGAGGGGGAATCCACCTTCCCATCCTTTGAACCTTCTTCGTCACACGTCTACTTCTCATGACACATGCCGAGGTGGGTGTCATCTCCTGCACACCCAACCTACTCACAATATCAACCTCTCCTCTATCTAGAGGAAAATTCACCGCACATTTATCTTCCACTATCTCCTGAATCATACCAATGATTCTATTCCACACTTGATAAACTAACAATCTAACCTCCCTAAAGATCCTCCTATTTCTCTTCAGCCATATCTGCCACAAAATGAAAATGGGCCCAATATGTCTTACAATCTGGAGAAAAGAGGACAAGATAGGAGGCTTGCCCAACCTGCTCCAAAACTCCACCAAAGAATCTCCGTGAACATAAGGATGCTTCCACACCCCCCACCAGTAATGTCAAATTAGTAGCAAGAAAGGGCATCTGAAGAATAGGTGTGAGGAATCATCCTCGCCATTACCACACAAAACATAGATGGAAGACCCAAGTAATCCCCTCTTACAGATGTTGTCCCAAGTAAGACATTTATTCAAAGCCAAAGTCCAAGCAAAACAGTTACACTTCGGCCAAGAAAAAATTATTCCACACCTATTTCGACCAAGTCACCTCCCTCCCCTCCAGTCTTCGAGACAACAAGTCCTAGTAAGCACTAGCAACAATTAAAACACCCTTAGGATTGGGGGACCAAGCAATTCTATCCCTACCCTTAAGGGAGCTATAGTATCTACTAGCCAAAATGCCATACAGCTCAGCACACTCTTCATGTATACCAGCAATCAGCCATTCATTAAGAGCTTTCCATCGCTCCAACTCTGAATGCCCACACCTATAAAAAATATTAAAGTCGCTTGCCCTAGACCATCATGCCCCCAGGAACCTCTAGCAAAGGTTCCCAAGATTGGGAAGCTGATCAACGATGGGGGAATACCCATCCCAAGTATCAAACTAGAAAAGCACCTCTTTCCCCCTCTTACATATCCAAAAAAATCTTGCCTTTATAAGAGAAGCCCCTTTCTTGAGAGTATTCCAAATCAAAGAACCTTTTCCCTCAAGTGGATCCTCTGCATGTATTTGCAGGCCAAAATCCTAGCCCAGCCTCAATCCTATTCAACACACCATCTCCAGTATAATTTATCCACCAAAGCCCCCAAAATAAAATAGACTGCCTTAAACTGACCCCACCCGACTGCTTAGGGCTACACACCAAGTTCCAATTGACAAGACACCATTTGTAGGAGGACAGGTTGGCTGCCCATAAGAATTGCCTTGCCCGAGAATCCAAACCCTTCAGGAACCACTTGGGAGCCACAACAAGCATACAACGATAAATCAAAAGAGCCTTAACCACCGAATGGATTAGTTAAACCCTCCCAGCAAAGGATAACCATCTCTGTGTCCGATGTTCAACCTTCATGCAAAATTTGTCCAAGATACCCTGCCACGAATCCCTATGAGGGTTACCAGTAGAGATAGGAATACCTAGGTAAGTCAAGGAAGAGAACCAACCTGGAATCTTAGGATATGAGCGATCCTGCTCTGAATATTTTGATGGGTGTTGAAGAAGAGAGTGGAAGATTTATCCTTATTGATCAACTAACCCAAGGCAACAAGATAAACATCCAAAACTTTGTACAGATTCGAGGCTTCTCTAATTTGGGCTACTCCCATCAGGGTTGTGTCATCAACAAACTGCAAATAGGATTGAGGATGTAGGTCATATCTGCAATTCCAACCTTGAATAATATCCAGACCCACATTATGCTTAATCAACCTCTCAAAACCCTCAGCCATAAGAATGAATAAATATGGGGAGAGGGGGTCCCCCTAGAAAAGACCCTTAGAAGCACCAAACAACTCTGTATGATCTTCATTGATTACCACAAAGAAGGAGGTAGACATAACACAACTCATAACCCATTGAATCCACTCATTAGCAAAGCCAAAGGCCCTAAGGATCTTCTACAGAAACGACCAATGGACTCTATCATAAGCCTTATCCATATCCATCTTAATAAACATAGCTTTTTCCTTAGAAGCCACCATAGAATGAATGACCTCAGTAGCAATGACCACACCATCCAGGATTTGACAACCTTCCACAAACCTTCTCTATTCCTCAGACATGACATCCCCAAGCCAGTTCTTCAACCTCTCTACTATCAACTTAGAAATGATCTTATATATCACATTACAAAGAGAGATAGGACAGAAGTAGCCTAACCGGTTAGCCCCATCAAACTTGGGGATTGGTGCAATAAAAGTTGCATTAAAAGCATGAAGCATCTACTTATTCCTTTGAGACTCTTGGACCACCTCCAATAAGTCCAATTTGATAATATCCCAAAATCTTGAAAGAAATCAACTGGGAACCCATCCAAATGAGGGGCTTTTCCTTTCCTCGTGAGAAAAACAATCTCTCAAGTTCTTCCAGCAAAAAAGGACCCATAAGCTACTCATTCGTCTCCCTAGTTTCTATAGAAGGAATACAAGCAACAACCTAATTCTCCTCTTCTGATTCCCCCTGAGAATCTTTGCTAAAGAGGGAACGAAAATACTATAAAGCCTCCCTAGAGATCTCCTACAAGGATAAACATTGTTCACCTTTATCATTGACTAGAACAAGAATAGAATTGCCATGTCTTCTTACTTTCACTGAATTGAAGAAGAATGCAATATTCTTGTCCCTCTCTTGAACCCAATCAATACGAGCTCTCTGTTTCCAATAGATTTCCTCCCTAAGCTCCCATTCCTCTAAATCCTTGATAGCCTTGTCTTCCTCCCTAAGAAAGGCTTTAAACAAACCATGCTCTTTTATTTCCCTGGTAATGTTATTCAACACTAATTGAGCAACTTTATTAGCATGAAAAATATTACCAAAACACTGGCGATTCCATCGTTTAAGATGAACCTTAGCAAATTGCAACTTCTTGGCAAAAGTGTACATAACAGTGCCAAAGGGTGTCCTCCCTTTCCTCCACCACCCTGCAACATGATCCTATAAAGAAGGATCCTGCAACCACATAAGATGGAATTTAAATGAAAGAGAATGAGTAACCCGAGCCGAAGAAGACACCAACTTTATGGGTCTGTGGTCTGACCCTCTCTAGTCAAGAATCTTCGAACATGTGGACCACCCCCCATCAACCCAAAAACTAGAAACCAAAAAGCGATCCAACCTCTCTGCAATCCAATACTCCCCTACCCTCCTGTTGTTCCAAGTGAATAGACCATTACTTGGCTTAATGTCAACAAGATGCAATGAAGATATACTATCCTAGAGAAGGAAAGAAGAAGGTTCCAAATGCATAACACCACCCTTCTTCTCATACAACTCTAAAATGGCATTAAAATCTCCCGCCATAATCTAGGCATGAAAAGGGAATAGCCCTCGCATAAAAGAAATGTGAGACCATAAATTGTGCTTACCCTGAAGATAAGTGGGGGCATAAATTTTAGGAAACAAGATATATTTTCCACTCTCAAGACTTGAGGCAACCCACAAAATAGGATGAATCCTCAAGGGGTTACAAAGGCAGGACACCCCTCCAGAAGAGCTAGCTACCCCAACACACTAACACTCACCTCACCCCATAGCTTTGGCACCACACCCATCATACTTTCCATAGAAAGTTTAGTTTCCTACATGAACAGGACATCAGGAGAATGACTCCTAATCAATTCCCAAACAACTTTTTTTCTAGGACCGTTGTTCAAGCCCCTTACATTCCATGATAGCACAATCATTTTAGAAGATTGGAAAATTCAGAATCCAGAGTCTTTACTGACCTTGACTCAACCAAATTCTCCCCCATCCATTTGATCTTATACAAATCCTTCTTTCTGTCAACCTTTGAATTCTTCTCCGAAGCACCTTTCTTAATATCTTTCTAATAAAGACCCAGGTGTACGAAGGTCTTATTACTCTTAACCTCAACAGGTTCCAATTTCAGAGTTACCGAAGAACCCTCCCCCCTAGCCAAATTTACTTGTGCACCAGAAGTGGTTTCCAAGTGGACCACTACTGGCTGATCCATCTCCATTTTCTAGCCTCCAACCAGTTGCAGAGCCTAGATAGAGTCCCCGATCACACTTCCCGGAACCACCCATAGAGCACCTTGATCCAAAAGGATTAACCCTGGATTCACTTCCTATTGGCTAAGGTCATCAAAGGCTTCAAATCTATTAAAGGTATCCTCCTCCTGACTCTCCTGCAAGGACCTCTTTTGTCCTCTATTCCTGTTCTTTGTCTTAACTGAGACAAAACCATTAACACCCACTACCTCATTTGACATAGCAGCCTTTCCTTTATCAGCCCCATCTAGGTTATGGGTCAGTTGCTAAGGTTGACAGACCATTGGTTTATATCTAGGGCACTTGCGCTGTAGATTCCCATACTCATGACACAGATGGCACCGAAATGGTAAAGTCTTATAATCCAACTATTGAACCCTAGAATAAGAGCCCATACACATATCTATAGCATCTGGCAAAGGTTTACTAAGGCCAATTTCAGCATAGATACAAGAAAAAGTCATTAGCTTTCTCCCTAGGGTTTGCATTGAAGATCCCACAGGCTTCCCAAGCATTGAGGCAAGCATTCGTAGCACATCCTCCCGGTAGCATTCCACTAGAAAACATAGTAAATGAACCCACTACATGCCAAGGTTTGATGAACAACCCCACTTGGTTGTAAAAATATGGGCCTCCTTCAAAAACCCTATTGCGATCCTCCATGCAGTTGAAAGTAACCTTGAAGTAGTTGTTTTCCAGCAATATAATCTCCATTTCCCCTTCCGGTGCCCAAGTCCTCTATGCCTAGTTTTCCAAAAACTACAGAGAAACCCTTATCCCAAAAAAATTTCAATATAGCGATTTTTTGGAAAAGTAGTCAATATCTTTAGCTATCATTTCTAGAGGAATAACCAACCTCGGCCTCTCAATGCATCTCTCCAGACAACCATTAATCTTCGTAATCCAAGAGCCACTGACACTACTAGAGCTCAAGTCTGAGGAAACAAGATTATTATTAAAAGTCTTCATACATTAGGATGGGGATTTTGATCCGACCACAACACAAAAATCCATGGCAGGAAGTGCCTTCGAGGCCTCACCACCAATACTCGACATTGGGCCTCACACAAAAAATAAAACACACACCCCAAAGGGGGAAAGAAAGAAGACCTGACAACCAAGGGCCCACCCCTCCCAAACACCCCCGAAACATAGTGGTAACCGCAACCCCCTACCCCATTGGCCAACCACGGACCCATAGAAGAACCTAAACCCCAGCCACGCATAGCACAACCCTCGCTTGGAGCCCACCATTCAACCCTTAGCCTCCACAACTCCGCCCCTCCCTACACAACCTCCACTGCCCTCCCTGCTACACACTAGGAGACTATTGGCCACCCACGAGCTATGGCATCAGTGGCATAGATCAACAAATAGCAAGCTCCTAGACACATGACATCCTCTCTCCCAAAAGTTCTTCAGTTATCTTCTTTTGATCTAATTGACAATATTGTTAAAGGTAAGTATTATAATAATTTTTTTAATTTGGATTATGTGCAATAAGACATTATAATAGAGAATAAAATATCCTGATTATTGGGAGTCTTGTGATATCCCTAAGGCTTATAATTATCTCCAAGGTGTTTTAATAAGATTATTATAAGCTTAATACTTTTCAATATGATTAATTAGTTAGTTTATTTTCCAAGGGAAGCCTCCAAGAGTTAAAAACTAGTGCAAACATTAGTGATGGCCCATGTTTCTCATAGAATTTATCCGTAATTTACTTCACAATCTCTTTCCTTTCTCACATGACTAATATTGATCATATTCAAATGCAGCTATACAAATTACTTTTTGCCATAATACTTAAATACCATATGGATTAAACTTGAGAATATTTTTATCGATAATTAATTTGCATCTATTTGAAGCCCCTTGATCCCTTGAAACTAACTTGAGAAAACTCTAAACAAGGCAAATATAGAATTCACTTTATACTTAGTTATGCACAATTAGTAACCATTGAATGAACAATATTAATGACTAACATAAGTTAACATAATAGTGTAATGTAGTTCGTGGATATTGAAATGGTTAATAGTAATCTAGAAAACCATATGAAGTGATTAGATGAGTTTTTTCATGTCCATCTGTAGGTTTGTGGTAAAGCTTTTTCAAACCCATGAATGGATGATGAGAGGTTCCTTTTGTCTGCATAAAGATCATGAGCCACAAGGGTTACTAACTATAGTTGAAATTGTTAAATTTTAAAATAGGGGAATAAAGACATCACTGATATAATAAATAGTTCTAGAGGATACCAACTAGCTACAAATAACCTTTGATTATTGGGCTTGTTGAAAGTGTGGTATATTAGTGATGAGTTACTTAAAGTGAAAGTGGATTAAGTTCTCATATGTAGATAACCATAAATGCAGGAAGATTTGGATAATAGTATGTAGACCAAAATGTATACGTAAGCATAGAATTTTGTTTCTAATTTAAATGTGATGCATTTTCTTCCCATTCTCACACTAATGGGGGTGTTAGAAATTATGCTAGTGTTCACATGGGATATAATAATAATAATGTATGTTTTTCTAAAATAAGATAGAGTTGGAGTAACAACTCAAATAGTTATTATAAGTGTTACAAATATAATTTCTTTTATATTTTTCTTTTTATTATGCAAAAAGCAGGTTTTTAGGGGGAACCAAAACCCCATATGATAGTATTTCAAGGGACCTGAACCCTCAAATTTTATGGGGATCCAAAAAATCCTTTTCAAAATGAACACTACCAAAAAATATTACTGAAGCAATCAATAACCAATCCACAACCATTCAACACAAGCTACGCATGAAAGTATAGGCTATAAAATTAGAAGGCCAAAGCCACTAGACCAAACTACTCAGAAAAACCTTGAAAATGGGTTTTAACAAGGTTCCCATAATCTACAAATTATTTTTTCAAGATCCCTTAACCTTTACAATGGATTCTAACATGGCTCCCATAACCATATCTTTTAGAGACATAAAGAAAAAATATAAAAAACTAAATACAAGAAATAGAACCTCCCAAGGAACCAAGCACATGAAGAGGAATGTAGGGTTTTGATAGGCTTGTTGAACCTTTGCAAAGGGTTTTAAACTAGCCTACAACAAGTAGCCAAACCCACCACATGTGCAACAAATCCATAAATCTCTTGAAAATGCTCCCCACCAACTTAACAAAAGGGGATATTTCCTTAATAGGATTAAAAAAAGAAGAAACTATTGGAAAGAATGGCCATGGTGAAGCCTTTCTTGCATCCAAGTAGGCAAAGACAAGATCAACTCCCAGAATACAACCTCCAACCTCTCCTCCAAGGATAATTTTCATCTCCAAAGTAAATTACACCACTCCATAAAACCTATAGAAGCGGAACAAAGGAGTAGAAAGATCCAACACAATATAAGGTCACAAGAACAACCCCTACCTCAATAGGAGACAATCCAACCTCTATAAGAGACACACAATGAAGCAAGGAAATAACAACACAAGCCCACAAAAAAAAAGGAAACTAGAAAGCACCAAGCACCAAGAATGCTAAGAAAGTCTCCAAAGCCAAAACCAACTCTTAAACAAAAAATAAGAAAAATAGACAAAGAGACTGAGCCCTTAGAAATTAACAACAATAGACTTACAAAATAAGAACAAGAGGAAGCCAACAAGAAAGAAGAAGAGGAGCACAACCTACAGGGAAAAACCCAAATATAAAAAATGACCATACACAACCACCTAAGGGCTAAGAAAAGAAAAAACAAAAGAAAACAATACCATAACTCTTGGAAATTGACAAATAGAAACAGCAGAAACAACCTCTAAAAATTTCACATAAACTAGAGGCCAAAAAACCCAACCCAGCACATAAGGGTATAGTAGAGAAACAAGCTAGAGATGCTAGCATAGAAGTAACCTCGACACCATGATGCCATAAAACTGACAAATCCATATAAATTTAATTATTTTTGGTATAAATATATTTTGGACATCTTGAAATTAAAATGGAATTTGAAGGCAAAATTTTTTTACTAATTTTTGAAATCCATATAGTATGGTTTTTTAATCATATTCCACTACTAATAGAAAAACGAATAAAAGAAATGTTTGTCATACCTACACCAATCAAAATAACTCAAAAAAATAATTTTAAATAGTCAAACAAGTATTTTGTCTTTATCATCTTATATTATGTTCTAGATTTAGAATCATACATAGTTATCCTAGATTGACCCTAAACAGAAGTCTAGGTGATGTCTATGCTTAATGTGTGCAATGTTTTTTTTTTTAGTTTCTATTATGTGTATTTATTTTTCTCATAATTATGCGATGTCATATTAGCAAACCAATAAAAATGACTTAGTGTACAACTATGGGTATTACTATTTTTTGCAACCATTTTGGACACTTTAGTAGAAAAGAAACATGCTAATGTGACATCATAATTAAAAACAATGTTACATTGCCATAAATTTGATTAAAATAAGTAATAATTTAATATACACTTTTAAAAAGTATCATCTAATTAAATTAATTATTTATGGTGGTCAAACAAATTTAATTTAAAAGCCTAATAATATAATATTTAAATAACTTATCTATATCAATCTAATTTTTATAAATACATGATGATTGAGGTATAGCATGATCTATTTGATGGAAATAGATTCCTCATTTCAACTATTCACCATTTGACAAATTTTGATTAAAAAACCAATGAAGTCAGCCCATATGTTTTCATGGTCTCTTATCTCCTTGAAGCTCCAAGGCAACTCTTGTTTGTAACGCATAAATTTGATGAGAGTTTATTAAATAGTAGAAAATAATAACAAACTAGAACTTGCACCAAAATAAAGTACAAGGGTTACATCAATAGTATAATATTATTTGACTAATATACTAGAAGGTACAAATCACAAAATATAAAACAAATATTTATGAGTGATAATTATGTCTAATGTAAGGGAATTGATATTAAAATTGAAAAATCCAAATATGAGTGAATGAAAATTATTTTAATATATAAAATAGGAAAAAACATTTACAAGTTCGTAGTTATAATGTCAAAGAGTATTCTTTCTTTTTTAACTCCGACATTATTTCTTAAATCAAGTTTGGCCATCTTTGGTGCATTCTAGAACCAAAGGAATCCATGTACATGTGCAATAGAGTAGTGGTTATAGAAGGTAGAATAACTCTCCCATAATATAGGATGTGAAAATATTGTATAAATGTGTGTGATTTTTTTATTTAACATCTATTACTTTTTTCCATTTTTCTCTTAATTATGTAATACCACATCTGTGCACCGATAAAGATGATAGTGCAAGAAATATAGGTCTTACTATTCTTAGGGACTATTTTGGACACCTTATCAAAAGAGCATGTTAATGTGAAATAAGAATTGATCATATGGACTCAAAACCAATTTTTGTAAGTAGGGGACTTAATAAGTAAGTATTTAAACAAAATTGAGAGTTATTTGAAATATCAACATTAGATTTGAGAGATACAAAGTTAGAGTGCTGCATTATAGGAACTTCTCACCTAATGATAAATATGATAAATATTTGTAGTAATAATATACACTTCTAAAATGTAGGATCCAATTGAAAATGCAACATTTATTATTCCTAAGCAGAGTGATTTATAAGATTAATAAATAAGAATTCAATGGCTTAACTATTGTAGCCATTTTTTTATAAAAATATGGTGATTGAGTTATAGGTTGATCTAGGGAAGAGAAGACAGTAATTGTACAAGATCCAATTGTTGTACACCTAATGTGCTTATAATATATAGTCTTGCCACATATTTATACTATGTAATGTAATTAAAAAGTCCACATGTAAATTAAAAATAAGCAAATGCTAGTCAAAATGGATTTATAATTGAACACACGAGAACCTATGAATGATATATTAAAAACACATAAATATACATTCTTTAATAAATGAAACAAATAATTTTTGTTCCAAATAAAACATCATAACTATCTATTACAAGTATGTTATTTATAAAATAAGATTCTCGTTTAAATAGTTAAAAATATTATTCCTACATGTAAAACTATTAGGGTAGCAATGTATATGCATTGAAATATTTCATATTAATAATTTTTCCCATCATAAATATAAAAGGCGAGCACAATAAATACCTTCTACTTTTATATTTTTTAATGAAATGTGAAGGATTCTCAAATTGTTTTAGTGTTCAAATATTGGTCCATTTGTCTTGGAAATAAGTTATATTTTTATATAATTATATTTTGTCTCTTAATAATGAATAGTTTTCTTTCTATATAATAATATTTTATTTCCATAATATTTTTGTATATCTACTATGTATGTCCATTGACACTCTACTAATGAATCCTCAGGTCCTCTAAGTTCTAAGCATAACAACTTGAGGTAAGGATCTATTGATCATGATGAAGAAGGAAGATCTGAAGTTAAATAAAGAGAACTATAGGCTATGGAGTGATAGAATGAAAATTTATATCAAGAGTCTGGGAAGACAATATTGGGAACATGTCGATACTAAGTATGTTGCACCTATTGGGATGTTGACTGATGATCAGAAGAAAGAGCAATGAGAAAATTATCAAGCATTGGAGGCTATTATCAGTTCTTTGTCTGAAGCAGAGTATGTAGATGTTCATGCTCTTGAAACTGCATATGAGGTATGGAAAAAAATTGAAGAGATTTATAGTGGTGATGAACATGTTAAGATTGCTAAAGAAAAGAGTCTAGGAGGAAAAATTGATGACATGCGGATGGTTGAAGGTGAGAGTATCCAACAATATGGTCAGAGGATAAAAGAGATAGTCAGTGAAATTAAGAGCGCATGAGGTAAAGTGTAAGATTCCATAGTGATCAGTAAGGTACTGAGAACGCTACTACCGATCTACACTATCTGAGTTTGAGCTATTCAGGAGATGAAGTCCATTGACAAAACTAAGGTAACTCTTGACTCCATCATTGGCAAGCTTAATGCTTCTTAATGAAATGGTTATGATGGTAGTGTATAGAAATATGAGTCTACATTTAGAGATTTTGTTTCTAACCCATCTATGAGAAAAAGTAGAGATGTTAGTCACAGTTATGAATCCAGATCCAGCAAAGAACCTGATGATGAAGACAGTTTGGCTAAGCTTGAAGCATTGTTGGCCAAGCGGTTTCCTAGAGGTATAGGTAAACAGAGAGACAAATTACCTTTGAAATGTTTTACATGCAACAAGATTGGGCACATTGCTCCTAATTATCATCATGGTGATAATGAGCACAGATGAGAGAAATTCAAGAAGTACAAGGGTAAAGGCAAAAGAGAATGTCTTATTGCTGTTGATGGTGGTATCACTAATGAGGAATCTGATGGTGATGCTAATGAAGAAATTGTGTTTGTAGTCATTAAAGTAGAGATGTCCGAACATAAGGCATTAGTATCTAGGATGGATAACTCTGATGATTGGATCATTGATAGTGGTTGTTCACATCACATGACCGATGATCGGAGAAAATTTCTTTCTCTGAAGGAATTTGATGGTGGAGTTCTAAGATTTGGTAATGACTGACCCTGCATGGTTAAAGGTAAGGGAACTATTTCTCTTAATGGAAAGAGTATATCAGATGATGTCTATTGGGTTCAAGGTCTAAAGCATAATCTGTTGAGTGTGGCACAACTCAATGACAAAGGATACCCATTGGAATTAAAAATGGTATGTGCAAAATCTATGACAATAAAGGTTAAGTGATCGCTACTGGGAAGAAAACTAAAGGTAACTTGTTTCAACTTAATCCTAAAGTCAGCAACTGTTTAATTGCAAAGATAGATGATAGTTGGCTTTGGCATAGCAAATTTTGTCATATAAACTTTGATAACATTGTTAAACTGAGTAAGTCCAAGATAGTGAAAGGTTTACCTTAGTTGGAAAAACCGGTTAATGCTCTGTGTAAATAATGTCAGTTGGGAAAGATGACATCCTCAACTTTCAAGAGTAAATTTTTTTCAGCAAAACATTTGTTACATTTGGTTCATACAGATCTTTGTGGACCAATAAGAACAAAAAGTATTCAAGGTGACAAATATTTTATGATCTTCACTAATGCTTTCTCAAGGATGATATGGGTCACATTCTTGAAGGATAAGATTGAAGCATTTGGTAAGTTCAAGGAATTCAGGGCCTTAGCTAAGAAAGAGAGCGGTAAGAAGATAAAGTGTCTGAGGACAGATCAAGGCAGTGAATTTACTTCTAAAGAATTCACTAGGTATTGTGAAGAAAATGGTATTAAATGACAACTTTCTGCAACCAGAAGGCCACAACAAAATGGTATCGTAGAGAGAAACAACCGGTCAGTTATTGAAGTTGCTAGGACGATATTGATAGAAGGAGGTGTAGCTGAAAATTTCAGGAGAGAAGTTGTTAATAGAACTATCTACACTATGAACCGGATTCTGGTAAGGAGAGGTAAGGACAAGACTCCTTATGAATATTGGTTTTGTAGATCACCTGATGCTAGTTATTTCAGATTATTTGGAAGCAAATGTTTTACTAAGAGAGGTGATTATATTAGAAAATTTGAGGCTAAAAGTGATGAAGTTATATTTCCTGGCTATTCCACCAAGAGTAAGGCCTACAAGTGTTTTAACAACCGGACACATAGAATTGTTGAGATTGCTGATATTCGAGTGGATGAAATTCCTGAAGTGACAGAGGAAACCTGTTGAGAGAAAAAAGATGAAGATCCTTGCGTTTTGTTTTTGGAAATAGAAACTGTGAAATCTAAAACCGGCAAAGCAAATATTGATGCACCAGTTCAACCGGAACAGATAAATTTAGAAGAAGATGATAATAAAGAAGCTGAACCTGAAGATACTGATCATGTTATTCCAAGATATGTGAGGTTGAATCACAATCCTGAATAGATTATTGCGGATAAGGTTGTTGGACTATTAACCAGAAGCAAAATCAGAGAGAATTCTTGCATGATCTCCACTATTGAACCAAGAACTACTAAGGAAGCATTTGGTGATGATCATTGGGATAAAGCTATGGAGGAGGAATTAGATCAAATTAAGAAGAACACATGGACCCTGATACTATGACCGATAAATAAAAATGTGATAGGAAATAAGTGGGTTTTTAGGAACAAGTTGAATGAAGATGGTGTTGTAGTTTGCAACAAAGCTAGGTTGGTATGCAAAGGGTATGTACAAGAGGAAGGAGAAGACTATGGTGAGACTTTTGCACACCAGTGGCAAGACTGGAAGGTGTCACAACTTTACTAGCATTTGCAGTACATAAGAAATTTAAGGTATACCAAATGGATGTTAAGTCAGCGTTTTTGAATGGGATACTTGAAGAAGAAGTATACATTGAGCAGCCAGATGGTTATGATTTGGCTGATGAGAAGGACATAGTATGCGGATTTCATAAAGCTTTATATGGATTAAAGAAGGCACCTAGAGAATGGTATGTAAGACTTCATACACATCTGATGAAGATAGGCTTTCTCAGAAACCATTGGTGATAGTAACATATATGTCAAATCTGAAGGAGATAAAATACTATTCAGCAAAGTATTTTTTGATGATATCATATTTGGAGGTAATCATGACATGAGCAATAGTTTTGCAAATAAAATGAAAGATGAGTTTGAAATGTCCTTAGTGGGGGAAATAAAAGTTTTCATATGCTTGCAAATACAACAAATGTAGAATGGTATTTTCATCACACAGTCTAAGTATGTGAAAGAGGTCTTGAAGATATTTGACATGAGTGACTATAAACCACTTGGCACACCTAAGGTTGCAGGTTGTAAGTTGTCTAAGGAAGATAAGTTCAAATCTGCTGATGAAAAGGAATACAAGTCAATTATTGGAAAATTGCACTATGTTGGAATAGTTGCTAGATTCTAGAAGAATCCTAAGGAAACACATCTGATAGCAACTAAAAGAATTTTTACATACTTGAAAGGTACTATTGATTATGTGTTATGGTATCCAGATGGCGGAAGTTTTGACTTGAAGGTATACACAGGTGCTGATTGGGAAGGAAATGTTGATGACCGGAAAAGCATAACCGGTAGAGCATTTTTGCTTGGAGGAAGACTTGTTTCATGGAGTAGTAAGAAGTAGAGTTGTACTTCACAATTTAATACTAAAGTTGAGTATGTTGTAGCTTAAATAAATCGCACATAGGCTATATGGATGAGGCACGTTTTGGAAGGTTTTAAGATAAAGATTTCATAACCTATAAAGATTTATGTCATAATACAAGTGCCATAATATTTCCAAGAACCCTGTTTTGCACACATGAACCAAGCATATTGAATTAAAGTATCATTTCTTGAGGTAAAAAGTTTAGAGTAAAGATGTGATCTTAGACCATGTTTCTACCAAGGAGAAACTTCTAGATATTTTTACTAAACCTCTGCCTAAGACTACTTTTGAGTATCTTAGAAGTCAGTGAGGGGTTGTCCCTCTTCATGGAGTTAGTTAAGTATGATGTAGATTACATCAATCCCAGAGCTACTTGAAGAATTTTATAGAAGGATTGGTGTAGAACTAGATGTATTCCACAGGGGGAGCATCAAGTTGCAGAATATTGATGATGCATAGTGAAATTTGACATTACATGTTTTACTTTAAATTTGGCATTGCTGTCAAAGGGGGAGAAGAAAGATGTGATTATGGGAAGGAGAACCAGGGACAAGCTAAAGACATAGAGAACATGGTGCATACTTGGTAATGTAAACCAGGATTCCTATTCACAATCACACAGAAATCAATGGTGTTGATATTTTTTTTGCCATCAATGCCAAAGGCGGAGATTGTTGGTATTTGCATGAAGATTGCATTACTGATATGTTATGTTTTCATTGATGTCAATAAACTGGTAATGATATTGTTGATATTGTTGTAATAATGTTACTATAACTGTTAAGAAGAATTTGTGGAGTGAATCGATAATCAGTGTAAACCTTATCTATTGATTTAACCAGTAAAACCTACCTATTATTTTCTATAAACCCTACCTGATTAAGTTTGGTGAATTGGTTACATTGGTTTATGATCTAATGATGACCGGTAATGATGATGACACACATTATTATTGTATGAAGATAATTTGCAAGAGATTTTGGCAAATTGTTGTAACGGTTTTTATTCAGGGAATGAGCAAATATATTGCATCTAATGTAAAGCACGTGATGAGTTACTAAGTTCGATGAGTGGTGATCAAGGAGCGATCAAGGTTTAATTGATTGATGTGCAGAGATTTCTATGTAATCCAACAGTCATACTTGAACTGAATTTGTTTGTAATATCGATGAGAATTGGGTTTTTGTTATGTTACTGACCTGATAGATTTGTATTTAAGGTCGATAAAGTTGTTTAGTTTTATAGAGTTGGCAAAGAGATAGATACAGTTCAATTGAGTGTGTGGTTGCAGAACCGGATGATATATCTGCAGTTTGAGTAAAGGCAAATAGGAGCATGAAATGGATCTGATCAAGCAAGTGTAGTTCTATTCAGACAGACTAGCAAACTCCTATTGTTTTCTAACAATTACAATAGAATTGAAATCCCCTAACCGGGTAACCTCTAACAAGCTTGGTGTTATTCAAATCCTCTAACAAGGTGGTCCATTAGATTGGATTTTCAAATCCTCTACCGAGGTTACTCCTTACAGGGTATTTCTTCTAACAAGGCATTTGTAGTCAATCCCTTAACCGGGTGATTCCTAACAGGATCAGTTCTTAACATGAGTTTTTGTAAAGCTTTAATAGGCTAGGCTTCTAACAGGGTGAACCTCAGATGAGTTCAAATAGTTAGTCTCATCTCACCATGGTTTTTACCTATTTTGGGTTCCACGTCGAAAATATTTGTGTCAAGTGGTGAATGTTTTTGTGGTTATGTTTTCATGGTTGATTTACTTAACTACTTAACTATTTCGATAAGTCATGATAACTGAAAGCATTGAGAAATGAAGAAGTTGTTTATTGTTAATTTGTGGTAATAGAAAACCGGTTTATTTTATGAGTTTTTATCTTGACAGAGTTATTATTCTAAGTTTACTTTGAGAAATTGATTGGTAAAGTTTGTATCAGTCTTTCTATCTACTAATTCACCCCCCCTTCTCAATAGTTGATCGGATACTTATTCTTTCATCATACTGTCATGATGAAGATAAAAAGATTTGGACTTCCATATAGAAATCCAAGTTGGAGTGGAAAAGGGAACCCCTGTGGGTAAAGACATTAGCTCCTTGGTCATGGACACGGGGGTTGGGGTGAAAGTGGTGAAAGATGTCATTAATGGACATACTAGTTTCTTCAAATGGGTGGTTGTAGAGATTTAAGGGTTCAAACGAAAGATTAATGACCTTATTGATGGACGAAGCACTTTGAACACCCCATCCTCGGACAATAGGAACAACTTGCTAGATCTTTGTAAGAAGTTGGTGATGGATGCTAATTCTATTAAAATTGATCATGAAGAAAAAATTATGAACCTAAAGATGGTTGTGGATAAGATTAAAGAGAAGCTAGGAGTTGTTATTGCTATTAGAAGCAACAATGACTAACAACATAGAGCGGTTTCTAAGATTTAATGAAAAAGCTCAATCTCTCAATGTATCCCCCTCAGCTACTCATGCTTCCCCCACCATTTCATTCTATGGCAAGGGTAGGGAGAAAGTGTCTATTTCGGAAGGTGATACCTAGGTCAATTAGGGACCATGAACTCTCACTCATAGTAGGGATAAAGGTAATAAGGTGAATGTTAGTGATGTGGACAATTTTGCTAAGATTAAGAGAGTTTTTCACTGATAAGAATGTTAAGAATGTTCAAATGTTGAACAATATTGTATAATCTCTAGGTTGTTTCACCTTGTTTTCTAATGTTTTGTTACTTTTGGCATGTTGTGGATTGGCTTTTGGTTTGTCCTTGCTAACTAGTTTTTTTTCTTTGGGTTTCGGGTCCCTAGAAAACTTGTTTTACTCTAATAAAAAGCAATGAATAGTTTTTTGTGTTCAGCTATCAGTTCATTTGTGTTGGATATAAAAGTAAGAGATAACATAGATTTTTGGCAACTTATAGCTATTTGGTCCTTTGAAGTTGCATATAAGCTATATTTTACATAAAAATATGATATGCTAGTGACAACAAAATGAGTTTTTTTCATTTTTAGATTCAGTTTTGATTGAATCGTTAAAAACTCATTTTTAGAATGTGCTATTTTAATGAATTTCATGTTGAGTAACATCTCCAAATCTTAATTGCAGATGGATAAATATCTATTGAATTTTTTTTTAAATAAAGATCTTAGCATATTCCATATAGCAGACTGCTGATCCCTGTCCACTATTTCACCACTATTTGAATGAAACGGAGGCTCAATTTCAATCATTCACCATTTGACAAATTTTGATTAAGAAACTAATGAAGCCGTCGCATATGCTTCCACAGTCTACTCTCTCCTTGCAGCTGTACCGCAACTCTTGTTTGTAACGCCCGAATTTGATCCTGATGTATCAAACAGCCGAAAACAATCACTCTAAGCCGACAATATATAGAATTTGATGTGTATGCATTAATCGGCAGAAAACAATCACTAGATAAACCAACAATATATAGAATTTGATGTGTATGTATTAAACAGCCGACAAGAATTACTCTAAACCGAACTTTCCTAGAAACATCGACATTATGCAATGGGGAATATAAGCCGAATAACAGAAAAGAAAAGAAAGACCAGCAATATATAATTCAGATTAAGCGTTACAGGCGAAGAAGGGTCACATCCAGACCTAGTTAAGTTGGAATTTCCAATGTCATTTTTCCACATAACAAACACATTAGAGGTGGAAATCTGTAGTTGTAGAGAGTATGGCCAAGAGCACATATGCAGTTCTCGCGTTTTTAATTCTCATGGCTCCTACTTTTGCTTCAGGTAATATTTAGAACTCTTCTCTTCAAACAAAAATTATTTTTGTTTGCACGAAAAAGGAAAAAAAAAAACGTATTGTCTATCGTAGGAAGTTTTAACAGAAATTCTGTCATACTGTCTCTTTCTCTTTTTATTTTTATTTTTTAATTTGTTTGTTTTCATCATAGTGTCCACCGATTATTATGATTATGGTGAGATGTGTGAAAGATGGAGCAGTACCCTTTCTGGATTATGCTTCGGTTCTGACAATTGTAAAATTGCTTGCCATAATGAACACTCCGTAACTGGAGTGTGCAGTGAGAGTCCACAGGGACTGGCTTGCTTCTGCTTTGATCGCTGTTAAGAGTAAAAATAAGGCTGGAATAAAAAGTAGCTCGAAGTATTTCTTCATTCCATTCCATTCCAATGGATTTACATATATATTGCCCACATAATTACAATGTGAATACAACACTCTAGCTTAAAGTTTTCGAGTGTGGACGATGATATTAGTACTTCTAGTTGTATAGCCTATCTAGCTTCAATGGATATTAATTCGAAGACAGAAAGGTGATGATCAAAGACTTTATAATGTCATCATTTTTATAGTTGTTTTATTCAAACTTTAAATGTGTTGTTTATATTTCATGAATAATTTATATTTTTAAATTATATTCAACATGAAGATCATGTCATATTTTGTTAAGATGTTTTTCTAATATGATGGTTATGATTAAATATTATAATAAAAAGTTAATAGTTTTCAATGTTAATATAGTTTAATTATACACATACATATAATTATATAAGAATCAATGTAGATGAAATGACAATTAGAAATTGATAATGGAAAAATAAACATCAATTTAACATATTAACTGTAAAGGAACTGGGTATTTAGCTTTTGAATGAAATGAAAATATGAGAAATAATACCTTGTAGATCTTGATTTTCTTTTCTTTCAAAGTTTCACAGTTTGAAGGATTTGAAGTGTAGTCTATTTGCAAATTTGTGTAGGTTTGAATATTCTTTTGTGGCTTGAATTTGTGACCTGCATCAATCGTATGATATGCATATCTAGTATATAACTCTTCCATTTGATTTGGTAAAATTTATACTTTAACTATCCAATTCATTAGATTCTTTACTCCTAATTATTTAGGATAAGTGGCATTTAAAAATATTTTAGGAACAAAGATAAGTGACATTTAAAAGTATTTTAGGAAAAATGACAAGGGGCAAATTTTCTAGGATAACTCTATCGGTTAGATCATGTTTAGGGTCGCGATAAATATCTGTATGATAAAATGCAGGTGATTTAGGTATATAATTTATCATAATGCTTTGATTATTTTTAGTGCTCCATTTAAAATATTTCATTCAATACACCTGGAATGCTTTACAATTTATAATTTTAATTGGATAAAATAAATTTCTAAATAAATGTATTTAAATAGCAATATTTAATATTTCATTAAGAAATTTTTTATTAAAAAATAGATTTTGATATGAGCAGGAGCGGACAGGGACCAAGGGTGAGGGTTTCTACGGAGGAAGTTCATTTTGAGGACACAGATAAGGATGAAGATGGAGGCTTGGGGATTGACGTGGGTGTGGCTTGCATCCTCTCAGTTCCTATTTGGGCCTTAGTGTCAGCTTATGGCTTCTCAACTACGCTGCGTTGGAGAAGTGTTCATGCTTCTTTGTGTGTCCTTTTCAGTGGGTTTTGGTGTGAGGCTTTGGACCATCGTTCTTCTCTCGATGGTGGTTATATTTTGTTCAGAAGTGGGAGCGATGGGGGAGTATGGGATCCGAGCGGTGTAGTCGGAGCAGAATTCTCTGCAGCCCTTATTGGGGTTTCTGATGCCTAGCTTCCCCTTGTGCTCGTGGTTTTTTATCTTTTCCTCATTTTTCTGGGGTTCCTCTTGAGAGATGTCTGTCCTACTTTTTTTTTGTTGTTGGAGTGTGGACCGTGCTCTGCAATGTTTCAATTTTCTCAAGAGGATCTTTGTTGGGGGTCTAGTTTTCATCCTTCTCTTCCCCTCAGCTTATTCTATAGAGGTGAATCACTCTTCTATTGAGGAGAAGAGTGGGTAGATTTGGGGTCTTTGTTACTCTATTTTTGAGGCTAGTTATCTATTTGCTTTCTTCTCTAGGTTGTTGGGTCTCAGTCACTTTTCTCCTATGGAAGTGGTGTTAGACAGTTCAAATAACCGAAGACAATAGAGGGGGGGCGGGAAGGGGGAGTGAATCAGTTGCATAGATTATTGGAACCTTAAGAAATTAAAACTTTAATACCGGAATCCAAAACATTAATACCAGAATGCTTAAACCAAATATCGGAATAACAATTAAACCAACTAAGCATAAAGAGTAATCACACAATAAATACCATCCATATCACACAAAGATTAATACGTGGAAAAACCAGTAAAGGGAAAAACCATGGTGGGAAGCCTACCCACAGTCAGATAATACTTTTGCAGTAAGTATGTGAATTACAATTGAGGGGCCTACACTTGCAGGAAGCCCAACAACATAGAGCACATTGCTCATCACAAAAGGAGTCTCGCTAACTACATACAAATCTAGAATACAATCCGGAGAAGTGTTGAATTGCAAAGATAACATCTATGTCTGAATACAATTTTAGTTAAGCTCAATACTGGAGGAATAAATCCTCTTACATAAACCCAATTTGATCTCCAATGATTGACCAAATCCTCTGCCTGAATGATATTACATTATTCGCACATTACATATCCATTTTCCATTGCCATATATCTGATCTACAATGAGATCTTATATCATATATATACAAACCCTTGACCATAAACAACCAGGTCGACTACCAGACAATAAACCAAATACATAACTATAAAAGATGTCGGCCTTGAACCAAACAAACAATATTCAACACATAAGACATCTCGAAAACACATCGAGAGGTCCAATCCAAATGTTACATTAAACCAGTCCATAACCTAGACCAATCGGGACCCAATATATGACCACACGCTAAAGAAATAATCTCGATCCACCAAGTCTCAAACATTATCATCAACAGCATCCTAAAACTGCACCAAAAGCTACACCAACACCACTTATGCATATCATTAAAGATCTTCATCAAAAGCTCTATCGGTAAAACCCTCGCCAGAACCACGAGCCAAGCTTCCAAGCAAACAGGATAGCATCCGATCACTAGACCAAAACCAACTGACTAAATATGAACATGAGTATCATGAATAGGCCAATTACATAACTAAATCATACCGGAGCCTACCGGATCATGCTGGATCGAATCCAACCAAAAACTACTCAATCTACCAGGACTAGAAGGGTGTCGGTGAAGCATCCAAACAACTAGTGTTGACATCAATGAAAAAACATTAATCCAACACATAATCAATTCATCCAAATGGCCAACAATCTCTCCCTTTGGCATTGATGAAAATACTAAATGTGAAAAATATCTAAGTACTAAGAAATGCCAAACAAGTCTCCCCCAATGGAAGACAACCAACAATCTCCCACTCAAAGATATATCAATGAAGTTCTGAAATAAAGGCCAAAATCCCCTTGAGAATGATATCTTTGTAAACCTCTGAATAACACCTATATTTCGACCACTAATGTATACAACTCCTTAAGTTTTCTTTTTCACATCAATGTCTCTCTCCCTTTGACATCAATGCTAGAAATCTGACAAAAATATCAAATTAAAAACATAAACAATTGAATCACAAAGCTGACTATTCCTCCCGAGAAGTAGCCTCCCCACATCAGTGCCGAAATGAAAAATATCTCTAATAATGCATACTTAAATGATGTCAAACCGCATCAATCAAGTCTCTACCAGAGGGGCAGAAACTCCCAATCTATCTTTGAAGTACTCAAATGACTCCTTATGCAAAGCTTTAGTGAAAATATCTGCAATCTACTCTTTAGTGCTCACATAAACCAACCTGACTTCATTTGCTTCCACCTTCTCCTTCAAAAAGTTGTACTTGATAGATATTTGCTTTGTCTTAGAATGAAATACCAGATTCTTTGATATGTCAATAGCAACAGAGTTATCACAGTGAATAACTACCGGTCCAGTGCAATGCACTTTGATATCCTTCAACATTTGCTTCAACCATAAAACTTGTATAGAGTTAGTAGCAGCAACAACATACTTAGCTTCAGCAGTAGATAAAGAAGTACATGATTATTTCTTGCTGATCCATGAAACCAACTTCTTGCTAAGAAAGAAAGCTCCACTAGAATTACTTTTTTGGTCATCAACATCTCCAGCCCAATCAACATCTGTATATGCACATAATTTAAAGTCATCATCCTTAGGGTAGCACAAACCATATTCTAATGTACCTTGAAAGTATCTAAAAATCCTTTTCATCACACTATAATGATTTTCTCTAGGATCACTCTGAAATCTTGATACAATACAAACATCATTCATTATGTTAGGCCTACTCCGAGTTAAATAAATTAGACCTCCAATTATAGATTTGTATCTTGTAGGATTTACCGGTGCAGAAACATCTTTTTTTGTCAATTTCTCACTTGTAACCATAGGAGTACTTACCGGTTTAGAATCTCCCCTACCAAATTTATTCAGCAATTCCCTAGCATAGTTAGTTTGAGAGATTAAAATACCTTTATTAGTTTGAGTATTATGCAAACCTAAGAAAAAAATTATTTCCTCAATCATAGACATTTCAAATTCATTCTTCATATTGTTAGCAAATTCCTTACACAACTTATCTTCACCTCCAAAAATGATGTCATCAACAAATACTTTAATAATCAATATATCATCATTAGTGATCTTATAATCTAAATTATTGTTAGCACTACCCTTAGTAAAACCAAGCTTCAAAAGATATTTATCCAACCAAGCATACCAAGCTCTAGGTGATTGTTTCAATCCATATAAAGCTTTCCTTATGCGAAACAAGTTTGAATCATCTAATAATGAAAAACCATCAGGTTGCTCAATATAAACTTCCTCATCAAGATCCTTATTAAAAAATTCACACTTAGCATACGTCTAATAAACCTTGTAGTTCATATGGGCAACATAGGTAAGAAATAATCTCATTGCTTCAATCATAGCTACAAGTGCAAAAGTGTCACCATAATCAATCCATTCCTTCTGAGAATATCCTTGACAAAGCAATCTAGCCTTATTCCTTATAACTTGACCATCCTCATTCAATTTATTCCTAAAAACCTATTTAGTTCCAATAACATTCTTATTTTCAGGTCGGAGAACCAAAGTCCATGTGTTATTTTTCTGAATATAATCTAATTCTTCTTCCGTAGCTTTCAACCAATATTCATCTTTACATGCCTTAATTACTGATACTGGTTCAACTTCTAAAATTAAACATACCTCATTAGTTGTCAGTCTTCTTCTTGTCATTAGTTACCGGTATGTTTAATTTCAGAAAAACTATCGGAGTAACTAATTCTGGAAGAAGAACCATAAGTTGAACCGATAGTTTTTCTGAATCTAATCTAATTCTTCCACCAGAACCAGTTACTCCAGTAGTTTTTCTGAATCTAATCTAATTCTTCTTCCGTAGCTTTCAACCAATATTCATCTTTACATGCCTTAATTTATGAATCTAATCTTCCTCTTCCTGGTTCTTTAGTTACCATAGAATTTTATGATACTACCAGAGTAATTGGTTCAACACTCTATTTTGATAAAGGTGCTACCGGTTCAGATATAATCATTTCCACCATGGGTTCCTTCTCATAAGCTCTAATTTGACCTTTATTTAGCTCATCCACCTTGACACTAGCACTCTCCACAATTCTCTACAATCTTTTGTTATAACATATATATGCCTTGCTTTCATTAGAATATCCAAGAAACATGCCTTCATCACATCTAGGATTAAATTTTACAATGATATCATCTCTTCTGATATAACATTTACTACAAAAGATTTTGAAATACTTAACTGTAGGTGTATTGCCAAACCATAATTCATAAGGTGTCTTACCTGTTTCTCCTTTGATATGTACTCTGTTGAATATATAAATCGTTGTGCTCACTGCTTCTCTCTAGTAGATATGAGGTATACTAGCTTACATCATTATTGTTCTAGTAGCATCCAAGATAGTTATGTTTTTCCTTTCCATAGCTCCATTTTGATGAGGTGTTCGGGGAGCAGAAAATTATCTCTTTATACCATTCTTCTCACAAAAGTTATTAAACTCACCGGATGTGAATTCTCCACCATAATCTGACCTCAAACATTTAATCTTCAATCTTGTCATAGTTACCACTTTAGCCTTAAAGATTTTAAACTTTCGAATTCCTTAGATTTTTCCCTTAGAAAAGTAAACAACATCATTCTAGAATAATCATCAATGATTATCATGAAATATCTATCACCTTGAAAACTTTTTACTCTAGCAGAGCCACATAAATTAGTATGAATAAGATCAAGAACATCATTAGATTTATCTTGTATACTCCTAAAAGAGGTTCTGACATGTTTACCCATTTGAGATTCTTTACATACTGGATTATAGGGCTTCACAATCTTAGGTATATCTTTAACTACCTTAGTTGAAGTGATCTTCACAATGAAATCAAAATTCACATGACACAGCCTTTTATGCCATAGCCAACTCTCATTAATTTGTGCAATCAAACATGTCTTCTCACCTGAATTCGTATAAAATATATTACCTTTTGTATGTGTACCGGTTGCAATCTCCAAACCAAATCTGTTAATGATTTTGCATTTTTCATCCTTGAACTGTAACTAAAATCCATTGTCCACCAATTGTCCTACACTCAAAATATTATTTCTTAAACCTTCAATATAATAAACATTGTCAGTATTGTTCTAACCATCCAATGATATAGTTCCTTTTCCTTGGATCATACATGATTTTTCATCTCCAAATCTAACCAAACCACCATCAAATTATTGCAAAGATAGAAACTTTCCTTTATCTCCAGTCATATGATGTGAACAACCACTATCATTTACCCATTCATTCTTGTCTTCAATTTTAGCAGCAAGTGCCTTCACTTCAGGTATGTATTCTCTTCCAGTACTAAAACATCTACCTTGATAGCTAGGAACACCCATTCCTTCCCATTTCCAGAACCACTAGCAGAGTCTTATGTCGGTTCATCATGAGAATCAATAATGTATTCCTTATCCACTGTGTAGAATTATTTGTCTCTATTTTTCTTGTACTTATACTTGTTCTGATATCTAGAGTTAGACTTAAATGATCTTCTAACTCTTTCTTCAAATCTTGAATTCCTTTCAAGACATCTAGATATGAAATGGCCAATCTTATTACATGCAAAACATTTAAAAGGTGCTTTTCCTTCATACTTTCTTCCTATCGGTCCTTTAGGTAATCTTATAGAAAATATTTCTTCAAGTTTCTCAAACTCTTCATCTTCTCTCTTCATATCATCAAATTCTTTTGCATACAAATCTTTCCAATATTTCTTATCGATTGATGATGCATATGCATGATAAGTTGGTTCAAACTTCACAACTCTAGAAGGTCAGAATTCTTCAAGCTCAATAGCAAAAATTTCCCAACCAAAGTGTCTCTATTGACAGATGTATTAGCCATTGCTATTAATTTATTAATAGCAGTAGCCTTCATCTTGTAAACCGATGGTATGGCTCTCATAACTTTAGAAACAATTTCATCTTTGCTAAGAGTTCCACCACAACATTGAATTCCCATAACAATCTCATTTACCATTTCCATGAATGCAGTAATATTTTCATCTTCTTCCATCTTCAGGTTTTCATATCTCACCCGGTAACCATCAAGTTTAGCAATCTTCACTGTAGGGTCAACTTCATTATAAGTATCCAACTTATCTCATATAGCCTTTCCAGATGATTTGTTAGTTAATCCCATTATTTGTTGATCAGAAAGTGCATACAAGAGGGCTTTTGTTGCTCTACAATCATTCTCAAGCTCCTTGTCCAGGTTTTCCAGAGGAGGATTGCCAGATCCCAGATTATAAGGTGTGACACCATTCTGTGTGATGTCCTAAAATTCCTTGCCAAGACATCTCAGATGAGTCTCCATCTGAATCTTCAATACTATGTAATTTGTTCCATCAAGCCTAGGAATATCCCTCCAAAAGATAGCTCCAGATGAACTGGATGAACTTGAACTGTTAGATTTCATAGGATCTTCCTCAAGTAGTTAAGCTTTCTGTAGAGAGGACCAAAGCTTTGATACCAATTTTTAGATAGTTCAAATAATAGGAAGACAATTGAGAGGGGGGGTGAATCAGTTGTCATAGATTACCAGAACCTTAAGCAATTAAAACTTTAATACTAAAACCCAAAACATTAATATTGGAATGCCTAAACCAAATATCAGAATAGCAGTTTAACTAATTAAGCATAAACAATAATTACACAATAAATACCATCCATATGACACCAAGATTTATACATGGAAAACCCGGTAAAGGGAAAAACTATGGTGGGAAGCCTACCCACAGTAAGATAATAATTCTACAGTAAGCATCTGAATTACAATTTAGGAGTTTGCACTTGCAGGAAGGGCAATAGCCTATAGCGTACTTCTCATCACAAAAGGAGTCTCACTGACTACATAGAAATCTAGACTACAATCCGGAGAAGTGTTGAATTGCAAAGATAGCATCTCCTATGCGTGAATACAGTTTTGGTTAAGCTCAATATTGGAGGACTAAATCCTCTTATATAAACCCAATTCGATCTCCAATAATCAACCAAATCCTCTGCCTGAATGATATTACATTATTGACACATTACATATCCATTTTTCATTCCCATATATCTGATATGTAATGAGATCTTGACTCATATATATACAAACCCTCGACCATAAACAATTAGGTTGGCTACCACAAAATAAACCAAATACATAATTACAAACCATGTTGGCCTTTGACCAAACAAACAATATTCAACTTATAAGACATCCCAAAAAAACATCGAGAGGTCCAATCCACATGTTACATTAAACTGATCCATAACCTAGATCAAACAGGATGCAATATAGGCCCGCACACTAAAGCAATGATCTCCATCTGTGAAGTCTCAAACATGATGATCAATATCATTCTGAAACTCCATCAGAAGTTGCACTAATACCACTTATGCATATCATCAGAGATCTTCATCAAAAGCTCTGTTGGTGAAACCCTCACCGAAACCACAAGCCAAGCTTTGAAGGAAATGAGATAGAATCTGATCACTAGACCAAAACGAACTGACTAAATATGAACATGAGTATCATGAATAAGCCAATTCCATTATCAAATCATATTTGAGCCTACCGGATCATGTCAGATCCAATCCAACTTGAAACTACTCAACCTACCAGGATCAGAAGGGTGTCGGTAAAGCATCCAAATAACTAGTGTTGACATCAATGACAAAAAATTAATGCAACACATAATCAATTCATCCAAATGGCCAATAGATGGAGCCTTTGGTAGATCTTGTTTACCTGGAGTTTAACTGCTTTTTGCCTCTTATTCTGCTTAAGGTTTTGGGAGCCTCTCTATAACAGAATGGTCCAACAAATTGGTGTTGTCTTTCTCCCTCATTGTTGGTTTTGGTGTGAATGATCAGAGCCTAGACTTTTCAGATGGTATGTATCTTTTCAGTTCATTTTGAGGTGGGCCCTTGTCCTATTAAGGTGGAGAGGAGTTGTGTTGGAAGGGTACAAATTTGTAGATGGATTGTCTTGGCTGGTTCTAACCTGATGGTTTTGGGATCTATTTCAAAACCCAATATGAAGGTTTTGGAAGCCTTTTGAAAACCCCACGTTTCAGACAACTCTTTAGTTCTTCTTTGCTTAGATCTGGATGTAATGAAGTTGGGAACTTTAATTTCTAATGTTCAGGTTATGGGTGCTAGGAAAAACCCTCTATATTTGTTGGTTTTGGGAGCCAAGTAAAAATGGAATATGAAGGTTTGGGGATCCTTTCAAAACTGCCAAGTTCCAGATTGTACTTAGATGCTTATCTTCAAGTTTCTAGCCATTAAGGTTTTGGGATCTCTACCAAAACTCATTGTTTAAGTTATGTGTGCCTGAAAAAACCCTTTGTATCAGGTGAAAGTTAAGGGAGTCTTGATAGAATCCTTGGATTTAACATTTTTAGTGGCTGATCATTATGTAGGATTTCTTTGGCCTCCTATTTTCAATTGGCTCTTCAATGACTTCTTTTGTTAGGCTAAGGGTGGGTTATTGGTAGTCTTTGTTGATTCTTGTTGTAGCATTCTTCTTTTCATTCTAGATCTATGCAATATTCAAGGGTTTCAAGTCCCTTCAAAACTTATTATATGGGGTTTCGGGTCCCCTCAAACTTTTTTTTTCCTTTATTAGAAAAATTTCATTAAGAAACTATACATACTAATTTGTTGCACAATGACTAAATAAACAATAATAGTTGATAATTTTTAATTTAGTTTTTGTCATATTTTAATTTTTCAAATTTATGTGAAACAAGATTGATCCAAAAAGTGTAAATGAATTAGAATGCATAAATAAAAAATAAAATAGAATTGCAAATGAAATTTTCTTTAAGCATAGACATGTACAAGATTAAGGAGAACAACATAAATAAACTTAGTGAATAATCGAGAAGAGGACAATTATTATAAAATGGTCAGGTACTAAGGATCTTTGAAACAATTATTGTAGACATATAAAATTCATCTCACCATAATAACTAATTATTTAAATAATTATTTCATTTCACTAACAATTCATTTAACTACTTAGACTAGCATTACTCATATAATTTAAACATCTTTCTATTTTTAATTCAAATTAGAAATATTGAATCCACATTCTACCCACCTCATTTCTCTAAATTTCTAAATAAATGAATTTACATAACAAGAAATAACATTTCATTAAGAAACTATACATACTAACTTGTCGCACAATGACTGAATAAACAGTAGTAGATGGTAGTTTTTAATTTAATTTCTCCATATTTTAGTTGTCAAATTTATGTGATATAAGATTGATCCTAGAAATTTAAATGAATTAGAGAACATAAATGCATCTGAAAATGAAGAGAATATGTAGAGGGAGTTGTGCAGTACCCTATATTTTCCTAATTGTATTATTATGATATAAATCCTAAGAATTTAATGATAGTGAACTCATGAACTAATTAAGGAACTTTAATAATTGAAAAAAATGGCTTATATTAATCATATCTTGAGATATGAAGATAACTAAAGTATAGAATTTATTATATTATGTCTCCCAAAGATGAATATTTGAATTGTGATTCGCATCCCAATAGATGGTTATTCAAATTAATGTTGATTATTTTTATTTATTATTCTGTTCCATGTTACCTCAAATAATTTTGTTCTAAAATTGATTAAAGTAGGAGAGGACCTAACCCAAAACAAAAAAAAGGTGGAACTCAAAAGTAGTGAGACCACGAACAACTAAAAAGAGAAAACCCCTTTGTAGAAAGAGAGGCTTTTGACTAGAGCAGCCAACTAGCAGGAACAAAGATCTTGAGTTCTCAAAAGGCTTACTCTTTTAGTATAGAGGGGTTTACGAGATCACCTTGAACTATATTCCACAAAAAAATCTTGTGCTAGCAACAAGCCTATTGGTATTTTGGTATGGTTTTGTCATTGATGTCAACACCTACTAAACACTTATCAACTCTGGCACTTTGAAGATCCAGCAACATTCACCGGCAAGCAAGTGACTAATGCACAGTCATTGGTATATGGTACACTGGCAGGATATAATGATCACCGACACTTGGAATGGCATGGAAAACACTTGGTAATGTCGAAGACATCATTTGGACATCTTATCATGGAGAGTTGTTTATTAGCATATTCATATTTGCATATTTGCTATTACCGGCAAATAGGTCTAGGGTTACACCGGCAGGTTTATCTTTTCTAGATCAGCATGGCACACTATGGAGATAATTAATTATTGTTGTAAATGAATTAAGCCAACATGTTCAATCAGTTATTGCATCCGATGTTGTATTATTTGTAAAATGATTTTATTGTAATATCTTGTAGAGCCGACCTACTAAAATTGGTCTTAGGTTTTGGTATAAATGTAAGGTCTTAATTGTAAGATCAATGGAGGAATGTGAAAAAGGTTTTGTGCAAAGGTATATGCGAGATTTAGCAGAGCTATACACGCAGACATCATTTGAACGTGAGGCTAGGTTTTTGTGAAAGCATATCAAAACTACACTGGTACTGAATCTAGCATATGAAGATGCTATTTTAAGAAGTACATTCCTATTGGATTTAACCATCCAATTGTAGTCAGTGTGACTCCCACTTGTGTTTGAGCAGTGAGCTCTAGGCGCTTGGCCTTTCTGCATGTGAAGACCCCATTTATGTACACTTACTATCTGCAGTAGTATCATCTGATTGTGGGTAAGGTTTCCCACTATGGTTTTTCCCCTTACAAGGTTTCCACGTACAAATATTGGTGTTATGTGTTGTGGATGACTTTGTCTTTTAGTTTCATGCATTAATCTTTACCAGTATTGCATTTATCTGTTAAATCTGTCCACCAGTATAGCAGACTGTTTCATCAGTATTAAACAGTAATTTGATTAAGTTGTTTTTGATTTAATATTATTAGACAACTGATTCACCCCCCCCTCTCAGTTGTCCCCGGGACCTAACAATTGGTATCAGAGCCTAGTCCTCTTTTTGTGGAAGCTTAACAGCTTGAGGAGATCCAATGTCTAGCAACTATTTTAGGAATGACAGTCCTAAACTTGATGGAACCAACTATGGGTTATGGAAGATTAGGATGGAGACACATATGAACTGTATTGCAAAAGATATATGGGAGGTTACAAAGAATGGCTATACGGCTCCTTCTACAAGTCAACCTAATCCACCAAATCTGACTAAAGATGAAGAAAATGACTGCAAGGCAAGAGAAGCACTTCTGAGCACATTATTAGATCAACAAATTATGGGACTATCAGATAGGTCCACTGCTAAAGCTATTTGGGATCATTTGGAAACACTGAATGAAGGAGATTCCATAGTCAAAATTGCAAAACTTGAAAGCTTCCTGGTCAGGTATGAAAGTTTGAAAATGGAAGAGGGTGAAAGAATTTCTGCTTTTATGGAAAGAGTAAATGAAATTGTTTTGGGTATAAAATGTTGTGGACGAACCTTGAGTGAAGATGAAATTGTTTCAAAAGTTTTAAGAGGATTGCAACTGGCATACAAAATGAAGGTTACTGCAATAAATGAACTTAGAACAATGCATAATACATCAGTAACTAGGGATACATTGATTGGAAAAATATCAGCCTTTGAAATTGAGGAATTTGGTCTTGTTGCTACTATAAAGACAGACTTAGCCTTCAAAGAAATAACATCATCTGCATCATCATTTGACAAATCTGATTGGAAATCCTTTTGTGCAAGAGAACTTAAAGAAAGCAGGAGAGAAAATGCAAAACTTGAAGAACTTGAAGCACTATTCGCAAGAAAAATGCCTAAAGGTCCAGTTGGAAGTAAGTATGAAGGTAAAGCACCCTTTAAATGTTTTAACTGCAATAAGATTGGTCATGTGGCTTCAAGATGCCCTAATAGACATGCTAGGTTAAGAGAAGAAGCTAGAAGGACATACAAGCCTAATCCTAAATATCAGAGATACAGATTCAAGAAGAATAAGGACAAATCTTGTTATGTTGCTGATGAAGGAGTGATTGATGATTCTGATGAGGATCTGGCAGACAATGGATGGGTTTTTGTTTCTATAACAGAAGATCAACCGGCACCTACAGTGCAACCGGTATAACAGGCCTTGGCAGCAAAAATTGAAGTAAAGGATGAATGGATCATTGATTTAGGATGCTCACATCACATGATTGGTGAAAAAAGTAAATTCTTGAACTTTCAAGAATATAATGGAGGTCTAGTAAGATTTGGAGATGACAAAGCTTGTTCAATCAAAGGTAAGGGTTCAATATCTCTTGATGGTAATCATAACACTGACAATGTTTACTATGTTGAATGTTTAAAGCATAATCTTTTGAGTGTTGGTCAATTAGTAGAGAAAGGATTTCAGTTACAGTTCAAAAATGGTAAATGCAAAATTATGAACAGAATTGGTTTGGAAATTGCAACCGGTAATCAGATTAGAGGTAATATCTTTCATTTGAATAACAGTGAAAAGACATGCTTGATTGCACACATTGATGAAAGTTGGTTATGGCATAAGAGACTTTGTCATGTAAATTTTGATTGTATGGTAAAAATCAGTCCTACTAAGGTAGTTAGAGATTTACCTAAAATTGTCAAACCTCACAACACAGTATGTAAGGAATGTCAATTTGGAAAATAGGTTAGAGCTAGTTTCAAAAGTATTCTAGAAAAATCAAATAATGCTCTTGACATAATTCATACTGATTTATGTGGTCCAGCTAGAACTAAAAGCTTACAAGGTGATAGATATTTCATGCTAATCATTGATGACTATTCTAGAATGTGTTGGGTTACTTTTCTCAGAGAAAAATCAGAAGCACTTGCAAAGTTTAAACTGTTCAAAGTAATGGTTGAAAATGAAACCGGTAAGAAAATCAAATGTTTAAGATTAGATCAAGGAGGTGAATTTACATCTAAGGAATTTGATGCATTCTGTAAAGTGAATGGAATCTGAAGACAACTATCAGCACCTCAGACACCACAACAGAATGGAGTTGTTGAAAGGAAAAACAAAACTATCTTGGATGCAGCAAGAAGTATGTTATCAGAAGAAAACTTACCACATGTATATTGGAGAGAGGCAGTAAGTACAATGGTCTATACATTCAACAAAGTTCACATCAAAGGAGAAACCGGTAAGACCCCTCATGAACTATGGTTTGGCTTACTCCTACTCTTAAATATTTCAAAATTTTTGGAAGTAAATGCTATATTAGAAGAGATGAGTATATTGGAAAATTTGATCCTAGAAGTGATGAAGGAATATTTCCTGGTTATTCATCTAAGAGCAAAGCATATAGATGTTTTAACAAAAGATTGCAAAAAATTGTTGAAAGCACAAATGTAAAGATTGATGAACAATTCAGAGGAACTTCAAGGTATATGGATTTTGAACCGGCAACATAAATTCTGTCAAATGAATCTACACTAAACCCATTGGCACATAATGAAGATCCAGTTACACCGGTATCATCTAAAAATTCCACAATAACTGAGGAATAGCAGCAAACAAAGACACCCCGGTATGTAAGATCGAATCATTCTGAAGATCAAATAATTAGAAACCAATATAGAGGAGTTATGACAAGAGGAAGATTGGAAAATGAAGAGGTATGCCTTATTTCACAAATTGAACCATAATCAATTAATGAGGCATGTGAAGATAAATTTTGGATTAAAGCTATGGAAGAAAAATTAGAGCAAATTGAGAAAAATAACACTTGGAAATTAGTTCCCTGGCCTAAAGATAAAAATGTTATTGGAACCAAATGGGTATTTAGGAACAAACTTAAAGAAGATGGTAAAATAATTAGAAATAAAGCAAGACTAGTGTGTAAGGGATATTCTCAAAAAGAAGGAATTGATTATAATGAAACCTTTGCACTGGTAGCTAGAATTGAGGCAGTTAGATTATTCTTGGCTTTTGCAGCTCATAAGAACTACAAAGTATATCAGATGGATATTAAATCTACACTTTTTGAATGGAATTCTTGAAGAAGAGGTTTACATTGAACAACTTGATGGATTTTCTTTAACCAAAGACAAAGATATGGTTTGTAGGTTAAAGAAAGATTTGTATGGGTTGCAAGATTAGATAAGTACCTTTTGGAGATTGGTTTTTCTAAAGGTAATGCAGATAGTAATTTATACTTTAAAGTGACTAATGATGACATCTTGGTTATATAAGTTTTTGTTGATGATATAATCTTTGGAGGAGAAGATGGATTATGTAAAGATTTCTCTATCAAAATGTAGCAAGAATTTGGAATGTCTATGATAGGAGAAGTAAAATTGTTTTTAGGATTGCAGATTTCACAGACTGACAAAGGTATATTCTTGAGTCAATCAAAGTACTTAAAGGAGCTACTTAAGAAATTTGGGATGGAGAACTCTAAATTGGTAAGTACACCTATGACTACAAATGACAAATTATCACTAAGAGATGAGTCAACACCTATTAATCTAACTAGGTACAAATCTATGATAGGAGGTTTACTATATTTAACACAAACAAGACTAGATATTATGAATGCAGTATGTATTGTTTCAAGATTTCAAAGTAATCCTAAGGAAAATCATGAATCGGCAGTAAAAGGACTTTTTGGTACTTACAAGGCACTACAAATCTTGGATTATGGTATCCTAGAGATGACAACTTTGAATTATGTGCATATACAGATTCAAATTGGACAGGAGATGTAGATGACTGGAAAAGCACCACTGGCAGAGCATTTTTCCTTGGGAACAGATTAATTTCTTGGTTAAGTAAGAAACAAAGTTGCACATCTTTATCAACAGTAGAATCAGAATATGTTGCAGTAGCAACAAACTATACACAGGTATTATGGCTTAAACAAATGTTAAAGGACATAAAGGTGAATTGCAAAGAACCTATAACTATCTATTGTGATAACGCTGCATCAATTGATAACTAATAATTCGGTACTACATTCTAAAACTAAACATGTTTCTATCAAGGTGAACTTTTTAAAAGAAAATGTAGAAGCAAAACAAGCCAAACTGGTTTATGTGAACACCAAAGAGCAAATTGCATATATTTTCACCAAACCTCTACCTAAGGAGACTTTTGAAAATCTAAGAGAACAACTTGGGGTCATACCCCCACTAGTAGATACTTAGAGAGTTGATGTCTATCATCAACCGATAGAATTAACAGAAATATATTCTTAATCTAAGTTTGATGAGGAAGCTACTTCTCAGGGGGAGTACTTGGTATTTTGTAACTTTGGCATTTTATGTCAAAGGGGGAGAGATTGGTATGGAAAAACACAGAAAGATACATGTTACTCCAAGGGGGAGAAATTGTTTATTTTGGTTTTTGAACTTTGTAATGATCTTTTTGGGAGATTGTTGGTTTTGGTATTTGGCATTTCTGTTTTGGCACTTTGATGGTTTTTCCATTTTGTGTTGCCATCAATGCCAAAGGGGGATATTGTTGGTATTTTGATATGGTTTTGTCATTGATGTCAACACCTACTAAACACTTATCAACTTTGGCACTTTGGAGATCCAGCAACATTCACCGGCAAGCAAGTGACTAATGTACAGTCACTAGTATATGGTACACCGGCAAGATTTAATGATCACCGACACTTGGAATGGCATGGAAAACACTTGGTAATGTCGAAGACATAGTTTGGACATCTTATCTGGGAGAGTTATTTATTAGCATATTCATATTTGCATATTTGCTATTATCGGCAAATAGGTCAAGGGTTACACCAATAGGTTTATCTTTTCCAGATTAGCATGGCACGCTATGGAGATAATTAATTATTGTTTTAAATGAATTAAGCCGACATGTGCAATCGGTTATTGCATCAGATGTTGTATTACTTGTAAAATGATTTTATTGTAATATCTTATAGAGCCGATCTACTAAAATTGGTCTTAATTTTAAGATCGATGGAGGAATGTGAAAAAGGTTTTGTGCGAAGGTATATGTGAGATTTAGTAGAGCTATACACGTAGACATCATTTGAAGGTGAAGCTAGGTTTTTGTGAAAGCATATAAGAACTACACCGGTACTGAATCTAGCATATGAAGATGTTATTTTAAGCAGTACATTCTTATTGGATTTAACCATCCAATTGTAGTCAGTGTGACTCCCATTTGTGTTTGAGCAGTGAGCTCTAGGCACTTGGCCTTTTTGCATGTGCAGACCCCATTTATGTACACTTACTATTTGTAGTAGTATAATCTGATTGTGGGTAAGGTTTCCCACCATGGTTTTTCCCCTTACAGGGTTTCCATGTACAAATATTGATGTTGTGTGTTGTGGATGACTTTGTCTTTTAGTTTCATGCATTAATCTTTACCAGTATTGCATTTATCTGTTAAATCTGTCCATCGGTATAGCAAACTGTTTAACTGGTATTAAACAATAATTTGATTAAGTTGTTTTTGGTTAAATATTATTAGAGAACTGATTCACCCCCCCCCTCTCAGTTGTCCTCGGGACCTAACAATATTCCATAAAAAACCCTTGTGCTAGCAACAAGCCAACCAAGAAAACAAAAAACAAATGATTTTTAAAGGCTTCTCACAACCTTTTGCTTGAAGAACCTCCTTTTATAGAATATACTCCAAGAAAAGAGGAGATGACAAATGCTCAAAAACAACTTCTTTTGGAAAACACCTAGAAACCCCAAAATAGATGAAACACCTAGCCAGTCCAAATAGACACAAAACAAGGTAATCAACAAGTGGACTGGAATAGATAAACTGAAGGGGTTTTGAAAGGCATCCCTAAACCTTGTAGCAATAAGATCACATAGCCATTCCTAAGGACAATGAGACTAGAATATCAAGGAATGTATTAGAGCATAAAAGAACACAAGGTTTTTAAAGCTGATGCTAGTGAACCCTTTTCTAGAAAAAGGCCTAAAAAACCAAATGCCATGGAACACCTCTATATGTCCAAAACAAAACAATAAATCATAGTATGAAGACCTGCTTCGAAACAGATATTTGTATCCACCTTACCATGAAAAATATAGAGATTCATAAAGAAAATACATACCCCAAAAGAGCCCACCTTCATGGGGCCTCAAAAAGAGCCAAAATAATAGAGCATGAAGAGAATAACAAGAAGAAAGCTTATGTAGAGGGCCACTAAAGAACAATGGTATAAGGAAAAAGAAAGCTTCAACTACCCACAAAGACCAAATAACCACCACTCTATAATACTCTTGATATAGAGGTAGATCCATGAGTGAAGGCACTAAAACAATGACTAATAGATAGAGGCCACACCACAAGAAAGGTAGAAACAAGCCCAAGCACTGAACAAGCAACACAACATCAAGAAATGTTGGCCCAAGGACATAGGCTATCCAACTGTTAAGGACCTAGAGAGAAAATAGGTTGAAAGGGGAAGCACATAGGCAACCACATTGCAACCCCAAGTCAAGACAATCTCAACAACCCATAAAGGACCACACATAAGATACCCCAAAATAGAGCGCATAAAGGAAAATAAAACCCACAACACTAGAAAAACTCTACAACTCCAAACTAACACCAACACAAAATCCCTAGAAGAACTCCCACAAGATCTTTGCAAAATTTAAGGCACCAAGGGCATGTGACAAACCACCTAGAAGCACTTCAAAAGGGAGCGATCTACATCCTTCCTAAAACAAGGTCCTGGGAAAGGGCAAGCACCACACAAATGGGCAATTTAGGAATAAGGAATCCCACAAATGAGCCTCATTGAAGGAGAGGATGCCATCAAAACCATTCTTAACCTTATTGCCATCGTTGTCCTCCTCATCTACCTCCCTTGCAGTATCTTCTCAACTTGAAACCCTAATACCTGACCTCCTCCCACTTCCACTCATCTCAACTCAAATTATTTGGTTAAGATTGATGACTCAATTAATTAGTTTAAATGTGCATTAAAAATTCTAATGAGAGGCATGTTTCATTTCACATGGTAATTCATTAGTGTTTAGTCATGGAAAAACATAGGCTAATATCATATTACAATGAGAGTCTAGATGTAAATCATTAGGATAGTAGGAGCTACTATATTGATTAATATAACTAATATAGATGGAAAATAAGAAAAATAAGCTCAAAATAATTAAAATAGAATCCGAAATGAAATTTTCTTTAAATGTAGACGTGTACAAGATTAACAAGAATAAGATAAATAAACCTAGTAAATGACAAGAAAAGGATAAGTATTATAAAATGGTGAGGTACTAAGGATATTTCAATGACTTATTGGAGACATATTTAATTCATCTCACCATAATAATTAATTATTTAAATTACTATTTGGTTTCACTAACAATTCATTCAACTACTTAGACCAACATTACTCATATAATTGAAACATCTTCATATTTTTTATTCAAATAAAAAATATTAAATGCACATTCTACCCACCTCGTTATTAAACAATACATGTCCATTCTATTATTAATAAAAATAAAAGTCAAATCCATTTTATTGTATTATTAAATAAAATAAAATAAAATAAGCCCACTCTCATCCACTTCAAAAGAAATTTTTTTTTTTAATATTAATATTTCCTTGCATATAATTGCATAACTAAATAAAAATAAACAACCGCTTGCACATGATCTAGTGCCCCAACTACATCTAATTTAATATCCATCGTTTACATGCTCACTCAAGCCAATGAAACTAAATCCGTCATTTCTATGTTTAAAATCATCTAACAAAAGATATATTTTACTTTGGTAGTTGAGGATAGAATATGCTTTGACCTCCTATATACCGAATATAAAGGTTGTTTTTTCTCATTAGAAAAAGGGTTTAATATGCATTTGACCAATCACATTAATTTTTAGATGTTATATCATAGATTCTAACATGCCTAATCTATTTTGTTGCTCGTCGATAGGTATTTATTAAATATGGTAACATTTGAGCTTCATTTTATAGGTCTATTTGTTTCTAAGTGATTTGTAAATGAATAGGCATATACTAGAGCAAATAGACATTACCAATGAGTTCAAAAGGTCTCAAAATTCATAATTTCATAAATAATTTAATATATTTTGGTATCAATTTTTTTTGGATATATTTGAATTAATCGAACTTGAATGTTAAGTATTTTATTATTTTTTTTTCAATTCACATTTTTAGTATTGGTTTTAAGTGATATTCCATTAATAATAGAAAAATGAATAAAATAAATGATCATCATACCTACATCATTCCAAATAAGTCAATCAATCAAAATAAATCAAATAATAAAAATTCAAATTCAAAGAATCCAACAAGTACTTTGGCTTTATTCTTTTGTATTATGTTCTAGATCTAGAATCATGCACAATGATCCTAGAATGAACCTGGATAGAAGTCTAGATATTGTTTATGTGTTGGTGTAAATAATTATTCATCATGGATATTATTACACTTTACTTAAGTTTACTTAGGAAATGCATTTCATAGTAGTTTGGGTATGAGACACTTGGGTGTTTGTGCCACATTGGGATAGTGTGTGTAGGATAATTTCCACCTTTTATGGTGTTGATCTTGTTGTTACACTCCACATTCAGTGGGTGATCCACCTCATGTGGACTATTATATTATTTCTCTTACCTACCCACACCTATTTCCTACCTACCCTTGTTTCTTATTGAGCCACATGTCATGTTTGTGTGCTCACATATCCATATAGCCTTGCCTATATAAGCAGGCTTATATTCATTATATGTAATGCTTAATGATCCAGTTGATCATATTTTTCATCTTGATAGAATACAGTTTATTTCTATCATCTATTTTGTTCTCTCTTATTTGTGCTTTCCATTGCCTCTTGATCTTGGAAAAATCTCACATGGTATTAGAGCCATTAAAGTGTCATTGGTTTGCCAATTGAGAGAAATTTGATGCTATTTGGGGTTTGCCTTTTGGAATTTTCTATTGCAGGTTATTATTGAAGTTTGATGGATCAAATCTGAGGTTACCATTGGATTGTGGAGGTCTAAGAAAGTCAGTTTTGCATTTTGTTTAATCCAAATCAAACTTCAGAGACCAAATCTAGAGGCATTTGAAGTTTGACGCTGCGGCGAAAATTTTCGAGAAATTATAATTTTGCAGACAATTTTCAAATAGCGATATCTCACTCATCCGGACACGTTTTTTTGAGAGATTTTTTTTGTTTTGGGGTAGAATTTCATGATCTGTACAATGGTGCAGGATTGTTCTATTCTCGGATACAAGTTTTTCAGAAATCATGAAATCCCAATTTTTACAACTTTGGAGGCTCCATTTGGGCTCATATGGACTCCTTTTCAGGTGCCATTTTTTTTGAAAGTGCATATTTTTTCATCTACTTTCATAATTTGCCGTTTGTTTCTAGTAATTTTAAGTAGAAATTTTACTTTCATTATTTGGCCGTTTTTGGCATATTTGGTACTTGCATTTTGCTTGGATCTCAATTTAGATCACTAGCAGTATTTGTTGAAGTCTCTTAGATCTCATTTTGAGAAGTTGTAAATTGAAATCAGAAGTCCACTTTTCCTTCTTTTGCAAGTGGCCTATTGTACACACACTACATATAAAGTGCCAAAATCATCATTTTTGGGGGGTACTTTGATTGAGTGAATTTGGGGGGGGGTGTCTCTTGTGCTTTTGTGCTCTTGTGTTCCTTCCTTTTTGCTGCTATGGGTTCTTCTAAGTTTCCTCTCTTAACTCCTCATAATTATGCTACTTGGAAAATTGATGCATGGAGTAAACTTATAGAAAAAGGACTAACTCATTACATTGATGGAACTATTGTTGCTCCTGCTGACCCTAAGGTTGATCTAGTTGGTCACTTGGATTGGCTCACTAAAAATATGACGGCAATTGGTACCTTAAGAAAGTATGTATCAAAGGATCTCATTTTTCATATTGAGAAGTGTACTCTAATCAAGGATGCTTGGCAAACGTTTCAAGACTTATATGGTCAAGTTGATGAGATTAGGGGATATCAAATTGATAGTGATCTCACCATGTTGGATCCCAAGAACTTTGATACTATACAAGATTATGTCACTAAGGCAAATGAGTTGAGGGCACAACTCAAAGATTGTGGCATTGATAAGAAGTATACTCAATTGATCTTCAATTTGATAGGCAAGCTTCCACAAGAATATGCAACATTTATTTCTAGTTTCCAAAACCCATAGGATGACAATGGGTTCAAGATACACAATGCCTACATTTGATGCTTTCAATGAAATGTTGATGATGGAACAAACTAAGTTGATAAGCATGGGCATTCTTAAGGCTTCTAAGTCTCAAGGATTAGTGGCAAATCAAGGGAGCAAAGGAAATCAAGGAAAGGACAACTCAAACAAGAAGAAATGGCAATCAAAGCCTAAGGACAAAGCATCATCTTCTCCACAACAAGGAGATACATCCTCTTCTAAGAGGGATATTTCACCAAATAGGGAGAAAGCTACTTGTGCCTATTGTAAAAAGTTTGGTCATGAGGAGTGTCGTTGCCATTTTAAGAAGATTGATGAGCTCACACATATCATCAAAAAGAATAACATTGATTTGGCTAATGTCTACAAGAAGGATGATTCATCAACTTCCACTTCCTCACATTCAAAAGGAAAAGGGAAAGCATTCATGGCTTCTACAAGTGGGAAGACTCACTCTTTTGGGACAAGAAAAGGAAAAGGTATATGTGCTACTATCAGTCATGATTTAGAGAGATGGCTTCTAGATTGAGGGGCTTCTCATCATATGGCATCTTCGTAGTCTATGTTCTCTACATTTGAGCCTTGCACCATGCCACAGGTTTTGATGGGCAATCATACATACATGGATGTGATTGGGAAAGGATCTATTGACATTGGGGATAACTCCTTCAATAATGTGTTGTGTGTACCCCACTTGACAAACAATCTCCTTTCTATCTATCAAATCACACATGGCGCAACTAAGAGAGTTGTGGAGTTCACACCTGAGTCAGTTTTCATTAGAGATTTGGAGACTAGAGCTATCATTGTGACTGGGGTGGTTGAGCATGCATCTCGGTTATACTCCTTTTCAGATTTTTGTTGATGATGATGATTTCACATTTGATGACTCTACACATGATGATCACACTTCTTGTGATGGTTCAGATTTTGAGGAGAACTTTGGACACTTGAACATGGGGATTCTCACATGTGACCCTATTCTTGAGCCTTGTATTTCATCTCCTCATATTGATATCACATCACCTATTGCACTTGATGATGCGAATAGTGCGACAGTTTTGCCTTCATATGATTCAATGTAGCAGGATATTCATTGTCTTCCAGCTTCAGATTCATGGGATGATTACTTGACAGACATTGTAGGTTTGTTTGTGGAATCCTACATTGCAGATTTGGGAGACATCATAGATGACATTCATCTTCTCTTTGATGAAGCTGATCCTTCTTTGATTTTTGCGAGGGAACACTCTGACCCTCTTGTTCATTCTCTACATGATCATTCTTTTGAGGTTGACATGATTGTGGATACTTATGTACAACAGTTGGAGGAGGTCTCTTTATTTTTTGAGGAGACATGTGAGTCTTTGGGACATGTTCTACATCCATCTCCACTAGATCTTGAAGTGCCTTTTTCAGCAATGTGCCATAGTTTACCACCTTTGGAGGGGGTATCTTTCAGCATCGACATGGGGACACTTGAGCAGTTTTCAGAGATTCCTTTCATCATGAGTTTTTTTCATACATCTTCCCATCATGATTGGGGAGACTTCATGGATACACCTTTGGTTTTGTTTCTTCCTAAGGGGAAGAATGTTGTTCGACATTCATGGAGCAGTTTCTTCATACATCAAGCTTCTATCATTGGTGCAGATTCCACATTGAGTGGGGGCTTCCTAGCTTCTCTTCTTTTGTCATATGGGGGGGACTTTTTCCTCACATGGGGTTTTGTCCTTCACATACTTCTATGAGAGTTCTCTTGTATGTTTTTCATCTCTCTTTTGGGGGAGGGTTTTTTCCCACTGGGTTTTTCTCTCTTTCCCCACTTTGTGAGATATTTGATTGCATTTGTTTGCATATTTGTACATGGGCACCTAACATGGCCTAGTAGCCGGGACCCATCTTGCATTGCTTAGTTGCATTGTAGACTTAAGTGCATTCCCCTAAGTTGCACTTAAGCAGGGGTGTTGGTGTAAATAATTATTCATCATGGATATTATTACACTTTACTTAAGTTTACTTAGGTAATGCATTTCATAGTATTTTGGGTATGAGACACTTGGGTGTTTGTGCTACATTGGGATAGTGTGTGTAGGATAATTTCCACCTTTTATGGTGTTGATCTTGTTGTTACACTCCACATTCAGTGGGTGATCCACCTCATGTGGACTATTATATTATTTCTCTTACCTACCCACACCTATTTCCTACCTACCCTTGTTTATTATTGAGCCACATGTCATGTTTGTGTGCTCACATATCCATATAGCCTTGCCTATATAAGCAGGCTTATATTCATTATATGTAATGCTTAATTATCCAATTGATCATATTTTTCATCTTGATAGAATGCAATTTATTTCTATCATCTATTTTGTTCTCTCTTATTTGTACTTTCCATTGCCTCTTGATCTTGGCAAAATCTCACAATGCTCAATATGTGCAACATGATTTTATTTCATTTTTTGGTTTCTATTATGTATACCCATTTTTCTTACAATTATTTGATGCCACATAAGTAAACCAATAAACATGACATGATGTTTTTTTTTTTATCGATAAAGGCAGAGCCATATTTATATATTGATTCATAAGAGAGATTACAACATAAAAGCCCATATTTTCAAAAATCCCAAAGGGCTTAAAGACAGACAAAATGGAACTAAATACCCAAGTATGCACAGAAAGGGAAACCAACTCCAAAGCCCTCAAAAAATTTATGGGCTCAAAATGAACATAAGTTTATCTTATAAACATTAATCCTTATGAAACCTCCTTAGTCATTCAAAAACATCTTAAAACTTTAAATCTACTATAATGAAGTCTTACAAGTATTTTTGAGAGTTTAATTTTAACTAAATTTTTTAAATTTTTTTTAAACCAAGTAAACCAAACAACCAACTAAAGGCTCTGCAATAAACTGAAAGGAAAAAAAACCCAGTATGAAATGCCTATCTATTTAAGAGTCTTCATCTAGCACTTATGGAGACTTTGGAGCTCGGCCTCTTCTAGAGCCTCTACTCAGAGGACGTCCCCTACCCTTGCCATAATTGTGACCCAAACCTCTGCCACCACCACGCCTTCCTTGTTCTGCTTGGGGTTCCTCCTCTTTTGTTTTTCAAGGATAGACACCATTAAGTCTAGCAAATTCAAGAAGCTCTTCCTCCCTACCCAAATCTTCCGGATTTTCCCTGAGAAAGAACCATTTTAAGAATCTGAGACCCATTCCTGCAAATGATTTGTGCTTATCAAGGTCCTCACTAGTAAGATCAAGTAGAAAATTGTAGAATTTAATGAGCTCGTCGGGGACATTCAAGAGAATTCTCTTAGCTGAGGAGCCCCTAAATCATGATGCACCTTATTAAGAATCTCTTGCAATTAAAGAAGAATGTCATTATGAAATAACATTTTAGTGATGGTCCAGACTGCTTATTTGTCAAACTTTAAATCCATGAGGGAGGCAACAAACTGAGATGAAATACTAGTGTTGTCACGGGGGTAGTCCTCCCTACAAATATGTCCACTGCCAAGGATGATCTTTATGGCCAGGATAACCGATGGCTCCTGATATAGGAGTAGCCTCTTTAGTCTTAAACTCATGATTTTCCTAAAGGAAAATTTAAGGGTGGAATCTGAGAGAGAAATGGGAGTGTCCACACTAAAGCATGAGGTTGGCCTAGGGTAGACACTCATTATGAATCCAAATAGCTCCTCACCAGACATAGCTTCAATATTTTGTATCACCTTGATCTTCTAGAGAGAAATTGCAAAGATAATCTAGTTGATAATCGAGGGTCTGAAGCAGGTTAACTTGTTTTGAATGCGATTGCAAAGATAGAGTAGTTGATAAACTTGTAGAGGAAGCTTAGTAAAGGCTTGATGACACTTTCTTCAACATGCATTAATGAGAAATGCCTTGCAATGAATTCACCTACAAAGGTGGCAAAGGATATCTATCTCTAATCATGCCAAATCTCTTGGCTAAAGGGTTTATCTCTATCCAGTGGACAATGCATGCCTCGTACTTAGAATGATGACAAACCGTAGGCTGTCTTTTCAAGAAGTGAGTGGGAAAATTCGATTATGGAAAGACCATGAATAGGTGACATCAGAGATAATGTGTCTATTTCAAATCCTATAGATGATAGAAAAGTTTGAATTCAAAGAAGTAGTTGTTTCAACAAACTTTAACACTAGAAATAAAGTCTAAAAATTTGGAAAAGAAAACCTTTGTTGAGAAAATTAGATTGACTTTAGGTATTCCTACCATGCTCTCACCAAAACAAAGGAAACATCTTCTGTAGGTTTTAATGTCAAGGTTTGCCTTTGATATAAGCTTTGGCAAATGAAGAAGATACTTTGTAGGCTAGCCTTGGTGACTGCCTCCCTGCTCCCACCGGTGTAGAGAAATGCCTTCTGCTACATATTTTGAGAGAGAATATGCCTCTGTATTGGCTTCTCTATAGATATGTTTAACCTCATATTTCTCTAGTATAGCCAGATTGTCGATTATGCTATCCAAAATTGTTTGTAGCCGCAAGTTTGGGGTTTTCTTCAATTTGATTGCATTGATTTCTATCTCTAAATCTCCCTCTACTATGATGTTTCTTAATCCATGATTGAGGCAATCCAGTAGGCCTAACAGTAAAGCTTTGAATTCTACTATATTATTGGTATTTGGTGGCATTGGCTTGGCCATTTTTCTAATAATTTACCCTCAAAAGTCTCTAACCACATATCTTATACCTGAAGGGCCTAGGTTACCTTTGGAGGCTCCATCAAAGTTTAGTTTTAACCATCTTTTCTTAGGAGGAGACCATATAGATTTCTTTCGAGCATTAGGTTTTTTCCCAACTGAATGAGGAATCTTAATTCCTTGCTAGTTATTTCTTATACTTTCATCCCAAGAAGAATTTTTTTTAGATGAATCTATTGAGAAAGATAGTTTACACTTTACTGTCTCAACAATTGAGGTTTCAACTGAGCTTAAAACTGATTCAAATATCCTTGCTTTATTATCAAATAGTCTTCAATTCCTTTCTTTCCAAATTTTTGAAACAAAGTAGGATGTAGAAATTTCCAAAATTTGGCTTAAAGTGATTTCCTTAGAAGAAAGAGGCCAACATTGAAAAAGGAAGATTATATCATTAGGCAAGGTTGATATCCACCCCAATTTTGCACAAAGCCATCGCTTGTATTTTGAGGAAAAGGGGCAATTCAAGAGAACGTGATCAACTGTCTTTGCATGGGCTTTGCACATGATGCATCTCAAGGGCCCTTCATAGCCCATTTTAATAAACTTTTCTATAGTAAGAATCCTCTTTTTGAAGGCTAACCATGCAAATATCCCTACTTTTGGAATGATCTTATTGCTCCAAAAGAGCCTAACTAGAATATCCTGTTCCTCTTGATTCGAAGAGTTAGCTAGGACTTTGTAGCCATCTTGGGCATTATATTGACCTATTTTCAAAGGAGCCCAAATAAGAGTATCTTTCCCTCTTCTAGGTTTAATATTTCTTACTCTTATAAGATCTAAAAGTTATTTAATTTCAGCAATTGGAATAGGCAATCCTTCCATAGGGTTCCAACTCCATCTTTGCATGCTAGAGGTCCTTTCCAAAACCATATAGTCACTGACTCAGTATCCCCAGTGTTGCATAAGCCAGAGCTTTGTTGTTGGAATGTTAAGAGAATTTTCAATTCTTGGGTATCCTCCCCATGAATCTTACCAGAAGAGGCTAGAGGTTCCATTATCAATATCCCAAGATAGGCAATCTGAAGTTAAGTTTCTACAAGAGACAATGAAGTTCCAAGTTCTAGAACCCTTCACATGAGCATTAACTCTAAGGAGGTTTTGGGGATCCTCATCTAGTAGATATTTAGTTGCCATCATCTTAACCCATGTTTCCTTGGGTTCTTTAATGAACTTTTGAACTAGTTTAGCTCCTAGGGCTTTGTTCTAGAGTTTAAGATCTTTGATTCCTAAACCCCCCAAAGATTTAGGTTTGATGATTTTATCCCATGCAATTAGGGCAAATTTTTGTTTTTCTTCAGTATTTTGCCAAAAAAAATTTCTCATGTTCTTGATGATGAAGGCATTTGCACTGGTAGTTAGGGATAAGAAGGATAAAAGATAAATGGGGAGAGCCAAAATAACTACTTGGAGCATAACTAATCTACTAGCCCATGAAATTCGTTTCCCTTTCTAGGAATTTGTATTTTGATCGATCTTTAGCTTTAGCGGATCGTAAAGCTTAGTGTTCCTCAATCCTCTATCAATTAGAATGCCTAGGTGTATACATGGGAGTTTGCATGCTCTAGAGTTCAAAATTCATAGAATCTTAACCTCTATGGTGATAGGAGTGGAGAAAAATAAAACTTTTGATTTTTCTTTGTTACTGATTTGTACTGAGGCCTTCCCAAAGGATTCCAAAAGCATTTTTAGTTGAATTACTTCCTTGACTTTTGCTACACCCAACAGAAGGTTATCATATATAAATTGTTGGGGTGTGACAACATAATTTGAGGTTACCTTGATTTCTTCCAAAAGGTTGTTAGATTGTCTTTATTTTGTTGGTGTAAATAATTATTTATCATGGATATTATTACACTTACTTAAGTTTACTTAGGATAATGCATTTCATAGTAGTTTGGGTATGAGACACTTGGGTGTTTGTGCCACATTGGGATAGTGTGTGTAGGAGAAATTCCACCTTTTATGGTGTTGATTTTGTTGTTACACTCCACATTCAGTGGGTCATCCACCTCATGTGGACTATTATATTATTTCTCCTACCTACCCACACCTATTTCCTACCTACCCTTGTTTCTTATTGAGCCACATGTCATGTTTGTGTGCTCACATATCCCTAGCCTTCCCTATATAAGCAGGCTCATCTACATTGTATGTAGCTATGTAATTTGATTATTGATCATTTTCTATTGATGAGAATACAGTTTATTCTTGTCCCATATTATGTCTCTATTTTGTACATTTCATTGAGCTCTTGATCTTGGCAAAATCCAACATGGTATCAGAGCCATTGGGGCTTCATTGATTCGTCTTGAAGAGGCATTATTGCGACGTCAAGAGGCAGATCTGAGGAGCAACATCTTTTGGAGGCGTCTTAGACCAGATCCGACCCCGCCATTGCGTCCAGAAGGCCGTGTCCATGAATTTTGGTTATAAAGTCGACCTATTTTGGTGAGGAAAATATTTTTCCCCAATTTTGCTAGTATTGTATGAATTTCAAAAAAAATTTAATATTTTTCGAAAAAAAAAAAATTTATTTTCGGAAAAAATTTTCAAAAAAATAAAAAATCAAAAAAATCTGAAAAAAAAATTGAAAAAAATTGATTTCGAAAATTTTTTTTTTGAAAAAAAATAAAATAAAAAAAAATTTGTCTTTTGGGGGATCCGCAGACCCCCCCCCGTGACCTGTCGTACTTGCAGGTCTGTGCGTGCAGGTTTGCAGACAGACGCTGTACCTGTCAGCTGTGATCCTGCTATCCACGCTGCCGCCGCAAGATTTTCCGCGCCGTCACCGAGGAGATCTTCATCCGTGCCACCACCGTGCATGCCGCAGGTCCTCCCCGAGCACCTCTCCTCCCGGCACCACCACCGGTGCCAGCTCCTCCAGACCGCAGCCTGCCGCAGCGCCGCTCGTACCCTGTCCTCGACGCTCCCGCCGACCGTCCTGGTTCCTCTTGCCGGCCAACTATACCCGACGTCACCACCCGCTTTACTCACCCGCCATCTGCAGCTCCGCCCAGTGGCACCGGTGCCTCCCGCCGCCTCCAGGCAGCGCCTTCTGGCGCCAACGCCGCCACGCGGACAGGGCCACCTCCTCCGCCACACGAAAGACCGACGAATCCACGCTTGCCACATGGCAGGAGGCCACTGCGCCGTGGACACATAACACTGACACGCAAACATCCATACGGTTGCCACATCAGCTTGCCACGTCAGATTTCCGTACAATACGGACTGTACAGTCATTTGCCCAGTCAGCAATCCGTAGAGTATGGGCACCCAGTCAGCAGGGCGAAGTTTTGCGATGGTCATACGGTCGTCAAATTTAACCCAGTGACTTGCTGATGTCAGTGCCACGTCAGCATTTTTCAAAAATTTGGCAGGCCCCTCTCATTTGCATTTTTGATTTTGCAATTCAACTTCAAATGGCCATAACTTGCTCATTTTTGTTCCTTTTTTGGTGCAATTTTTTTTGAAATGGGCTAGAATTTTGTGCTCTCCACAGTGGTGAAATTTTTTTTTGAGTTTTATGCACGGAATTTTCAGAAAATGCAGTTTTTGGTGACTGTACCTGAGTAATCCCAGTTTTTGTAAATTCAGAAACTTCGTTTGGGGTCATACGACCTCCTTTTCAAGTGCTATTTTTTTTTGAAAATGCATATTTTTTTGTCTACTTTCACATGATCCTATCAGATTGATGCCATTGTAAGTAGAAATTATACTTTCAGATTTTGGCCATTTTCGGCTCTCTTGGTACTTGTATATTTGCTTGAATCTCAGTTAGATTCATTGCACTATTGATTGAAGTCTCTTGTATCTCATTTGAAAAGTTGTAAAATTTGCATCATAAGTCCACTTTGCCTTGTTTTGCAAGTGGCTCATTGTAATTGCACTAAGTATAAAGTGCCAAAATCATCACTTTAGGGGGGGTAATTTGATTGAGTGAATTTGGGGGGGTGTCTCTTGTTCTTTTGTGCTCTTATGTTCTTTCCTTTTTGCTGCTATGGGTTCTTCTAAGTTTCCTCTCTTAACTCCACATAATTATGCTACTTGGAAAATTGATGCATGGAGTAAACTTATGGAAAAAGGACTCACTCATTACATTGATAGAACTATTGTTGCTCCAGCTGATCCTAAGGCTGATCCAGTTGGTCACTTAGATTGGCTCACTAAAAATATCATGGCAATTGGTACCTTAAGAAAGTATGTATCAAAGGATCTCATTTTTCATATTGAGAAATGTACTCTAATCAAGGATGCTTGGCAAAAGTTTCAAGACTTGTATGGTCAAGTTGATGAGATTAGGGGATATCAAATTGATAGTGATCTCACCATGTTAGATCCCAAGAACTTTGATACTATACAAGATTATGTCACTAAGGCAAATGAGTTGAGGGCACAACTCAAAGATTGTGGCATTGATAAGAAGGATACTCAATTGATATTCAACTTGATAGGCAAGCTTCCACAAGAATATGCAGCATTTGTTTCTAGTTTCCAAACCCAGAGGATGACAATGGGTTCAAGCTACACAATGCCTACATTTGATGCTTTCAATGAAATGTTGATGATGGAACAAACTAAGTTGATAAGCATGGGCATTCTTAAGGCTTACAAGCCTCAAGCATTAGTGGCAAATCAAGGGAACAAAGGAAATCAAGGAAAGGACAACTCAAACAAGAAGAAATGGCAATCAAAGCCTAAAGAAAAAGCACCATCTTCTCCACAACAAGGAGATTCATCCTCTTCCAAGAGAGATAATTCACCAAACAGGGAAAGACCTACTTGTGCTTATTGTAAAAAGATTGGTTATGACGAGCATCGTTGCCATTCTAAGAAGATTGATGAGCTCACACATATCATCAAAAAGCATAACATTGATTTGCCTAAAGTCTACAAGAAGGATGATTCATCAACTTCCACTTCCTCACATTCAAAAGGAAAAGGGCAAGCATTCATGGCTTCTACAAGTGGGAAGACTCACTCTTTTGGAACAGGAAAAGGAAAAGCTCTATGTGCTACTATCAGTCATGATTCAGAGAGATGACTTCTAGATTCAGGGGGTTCTCATCATATGGCATCTTTGCAGTCTATGTTCTCTACATTTGAGCCTTGCAACATGCCACAGATTTTAATGGGCAATGATACATACATGGATGTGATTGGGAAAGGATCTATAGACATTGGGGATAACTCCTTCAATGATGTGTTGTGTGTACCCCACTTGACAAACAATCTCCTTTCTATCTATCAAATCACACATGGCGCAACTAAGAGAGTTGTGGAGTTCACACCTAACTTAGTTTTCATTACAGACATGGAGACTAGAGCTATTATTGCGACTGGGGTGGTTGATCATGCATCTCGGTTATACTCCTTTTCAGATTTTGTTGATGATGATGATTTCACATTTGATGATTCTACACATTATGATCACACTTCTTGTGATGGTTCAGATTTTGAGGAGAACTTTGGACACTTGAACATGGGGATTCTCACATGTGACCCCATTCTTGAGTCTTGTATTTCATCTCCTCATATTGATATCACATCACCTATTGCACCCGATGATGCAGATAGTGTGACAGTTTTGCCTTCATGTGATTCAGTGCAACAGGATATTCATTGTCTTCTAGCTTCAGATTCATGGGATGATTACTTGACAGATATTGCGGGTTTATTTATGGAATCCTACATTGTAGATTTGGGAGACATCATTGATCACATTCATCTTCTCTTTGATGAAGATGATCCTTCTTCGATTATTGCGAGGGCACACTCTGACCCTCTTGTTCATTCTCTACATGATCATTCTTTCGAGGTTGACATGATTGTGGATACTTATGTACAACAGTTGGAGGAGGTCTCTTTATGTTTTGAGGAGACATGTGAGTCTTTGGGACATGTTCTACATCCATCTCCACTAGATCTTGGAGTGCCTTTTTCAGCAGTGTGGCACAGTTTACCAAATTTGGAGGGGGTATCTTTCAGCATCGACATGGGGACATTTGAGTAGTTTTTAGAGATTCCTTTCATCATGAGTTTTCTTCATACATCTTCCCTTCATGATTGGGGAGACTTCATGGATACACTTTTGGTTTTGTTTCTTCCTAAGGGGAGGAATGTTGTTCGACATTCATGGAGCAGTTTCTTCATACATCGAGCTTCTATCATTGGTGCAGATTCTCCATTGAGGGGGGGTCACAGTTTGACTTCTCTTCTTCTCTCATATGGGGGGGACTTTTTCCTCACATGGGGTTTTGTTCGTCACATTCTTCTATGAGAGCTCTCTAGTATGTTTTTCATCTCTCTTTTGGGGAGGGCTTTTCCCCATTGGGTTTTTCTCTCTTTCCCCACTTTGTGAGAGATTTCATTGCATTGGTTTGCATGCATTTGCATTTCTACATGGGTACCTAACATGGCCTCATAGCTAGGACCCATCTTGCATTGCTTAGTTGCATTTTAGACTTGAGTGCATTCCCCTAAGTTGCACTTAAGGGGGGTTGTTGGTGTAAATAATTATTCATCATGGATATTATTACACTTACTTAAGTTTACTTAGGATAATGCATTTCATAGTAGTTTGGGTATGAGACACTTGGGTGTTTGTGCCACATTGGGATAGTGTGTGCAGGAGAAATTCCACCTTTTATGGTGTTGATTTTGTTGTTACACTCCACATTCAGTGGGTGATCCACCTCATGTGGACTATTATATTATTTCTCCTACCTACCTACACCTATTTCCTACCTACCCTTGTTTCTTATTGAGCCACATGTCATGTTTGTGTGCTCACATATCCCTAGCCCTGCCTATATAAGCAGGCTCATCTACATTGTATGTAGCTATGTAATTTGATTATTGATCATTTTCTATTGATGAGAATACAGTTTATTCTTGTCCCATATTATGTCTCTATTTTGTACATTCATTGAGCTCTTGATCTTGGCAAAATCCAACATATTTAATAGCTCTCAATAGAGATTTTTCCATGATGATGTAGAGAAATGGTGAGATAGGATCTCCTTGCCAGATGCCCCTTGAATAGGAGAAAAAACCTGTTAGCTTTCCATTTATCAAGATTGAAAATTTGGGTCTAGAAAAGCATTCAAAAACCCAGTTGATCCATTTTTTATCAAACTCAAAAGGCTACATTATTTTGCAAAGGAACCGCCAATCCACATTATCATAAGCTTTACAAATATTTAACTTTATTATCATATCTGGTCTCTTCATGTTTTCAAGAGTGTCGATGGCTTCTTGGGCCACAATGACCCCATCAAGAATTGAGCAGCCAAGGATAAATCTAGTCTATTCGTCTGATATAATGTAATCCATAAGGCGTTTCATTCTATTTATCATGACTTTTTACAGGATTTTATAAACTGTGTTATAGAGTGAGATAGGCTTGAAGTCCCCTAGAGTAGATGATTTCTATTTTTTTGGTATAAGGGCTATGAACGTATTGTTTTTTTTTTTTTTGAAATTTGCCTAATCTTCTTGCATATTCCAAGGCCTCAGCAAGATATTGTCCCAAAATATGCCAACATTTATTGAAGAAGTCAGTAGGGAAGCCATCTGGGCCAGGAGCCTTTCTAGAAGGAAGCTGATTGAGAGCTTGAGATACTTCTTTGAGTGAAAATTTCTCATTTAATTTCTGGTTTTGTTCATCTAAGATGATCTTTGGAATCAAGGCCAAGAAATTTTCCTGCTCTATCAAGTGGGAACCTTCTGCATTGTTTAGAAGAGTAGAGTAATATGAAATTATTTCTCTCTTAATCTCTTCAGGGTCCTCTATATTTTGATTTTGATTCAAGTCCAGTTTAGAAATCCTATTCTTGCTCCTGCAAATCTTTGTCACATTGTGGAAGAACTTATTATTATTGTCACCCATCCGAAGCCAATTCTCTCTAGACTTCTGCTTCCAGAAAATTTCTTGTTTGGATAGAATATCCTCATACTCCATGAGTAGACTCTTTTCTTGTTCAAAATAGTCTTGATCCATGCCCTCAGAAATAATTTTATCATTTAGAACTACCAACTTCTCTTCTAAAGTTTTGTGGAGGAAAAGATATTTTTAAATGTTCATAATTCCATTGCAATAGATTTTGTTTTACAAATTTTAAGGAGACGTTGGTCCATAAATGTTAACTATAAAAAAGGAAGATTTTGTTTGAAGGTGAGTGATCTTAACTAGCAACCAATTTCTCTTAGAAGCAACACCTTCCATATGAACTTGAGAAGGCTTCTAGATTATCATTGGACCCCCAGAGGCCCCTTATGGACAAACTGTTGATTGAAGAGATGCTTGAAATAGAGAGTTAATTCCCACACCAAAGGAAACAACTAGCTGACAGTCTAATTTAGTTTCTTGAAGGAGGGTGACATCTGAGCTGACCAAAATAATCCTTCTCTTGATCACCTTCTATTTGTTAGGGGCATTAAGACCCCTAGCATTCCAAGATAGAATTTTCATTGTTGTTCAGGAAGGGAGTTTCCCTTCCCTACTTTCCAAAGGTCTGCGATTTTGGATTGGTTCTCTACTACCCCTTTCCTTGTAAAAAATGATGTAGACCCAGTTTCCATTTCTCCTTGATCTTCGAATACATTACAACTAAGGGAGTATCGAAGACCAAGTCTAAATTGTCATCATCATTCATGTAATCCTGAAGGAGTCTCTGAGTCTTTTAATCCATGGGCATATCTAGATCATGAGGTATCAATGAAGGCAACAAAAAGAGAGGATAAGGGATCTCAGACAATAGACTGAAACAATATTTTGATGATAGAAGTTAATTTACTGAGGAGATCGAGCAATCAGAAATATCCTTTAAGGGGATCTCCAAGGGGGAAAGAAGAGGACTAAGTGGCAAATTGGGTGGGACTTTAACTTGGGAGATCTTTCCTTTTGAGAGAAAGAGTTCATCTTCAACCTCCATATAAACTTTGATGTCATTAGCAATAACATCCTCCTCCTGTAAAATGTTAGCTAGAGGCATAAGTTTACCTTTACTTGATTATATTAATACTGAAGTACCCCTTGCTCGCTTTTGCCTAACTTTGTTCTTTCTTTTTGAAACCTTTTTGGGATTTTGAGAGAATATATTAAAGGCACCCCTAATTAGAGAAGGGGTTTTCTTTTGACCAAACAGACTCCTAATAGTCTTTTTGGATTGAATCTTAACTATCGGGGACATGATGAGCGGGGGAAAGAATGGAGGATGGAGGGGAGAAGAGAGAGAACCTGAACTTGGAAGAGACTATTTCAGGTTTGCTATCATATCATCTGAGAGTTGAGAGGGCCTTGGAGTTTGAATATTACATGAGGTAACAGAAATGGGTGTATCAGTTGGAGATCCCAATCTCCTATTCTCCATCTGAAGATTCCTTTCATCATTTGTTAGAACAACTTCTAAAACAGGCGGTTTTGTTGGAGGCGCCAGTCCCTTGATCTCCCTATGTGGATTCATGTCATTATTTTTTGGTACCATAGCTGCTTGAAGTGGGGATATTGCACCTCTAGCTGCAACCAACGAGTAATTGTGAATAATTTAATTTCAAAGAATGAATTTACCAGGAATCTCCATTCCCAATCTTAGAACTTTCTGCTTCCATTTGCCCACCTTTGAGATTATCTCTAGTTTGTTGTAAAATCCTTGTTTTAAATCTATCTCTATAGAGATGTTGGCCACATCCCCCTTGAGTCCATTCAGGAAATCTTCCTCAATGCTCACTAGAGATCCTAAATCATCTCCTATCTTCAAAAGGGCATCCAAACACCGCAACTCAGATCTCAGATGGAAGATCAACTAGAGAAATTCTTACTGGAGATTTTTGAAATCTGTGATTCGTCAGATCAAAGCCTGGTTTCTAGTCTAGGAAATGGAAGGTCGAACCTTGAAAAAATTTAGAGGGTTGCCATTGATGATTGCATTTTTCAGTGTAGAGCCTGCACACTCTAAAAAAAAAATTATTCTGCAATGGTCTTACTGAGATCATTCCTTTAAAAGAAGAGGTCCACTAGGACATAATTTCTTGGCTATCCCCTTGGTAGCCACACCATTGTACAAAAAGGGCATTCTTCTTAAGGCGGGCAATTGTTGGATTTAGAGAATTCGAAGGTAGAACAAAAAGCTTACTCCCCATGCCTTCCTTATTCCATTTTTGGAGCTTCTGATCGAAGGGAGGGACTTCCCGAGGAGGGAAGGTATTTTTGAAACCTGAAACCCCATGATTCCTCTGACGGGGCGGAACTCTGGGGGCCCTGACGTGGGATTGAAGGTGTTGAGAACGAGCCTGCTTTGGAATGGAGGGGCTTGTTTAGAAGGAACAAACTTGGACTTGCTAGTTTGAAGAGGAATGTTATTTGGACCTATTGCCACTTTACTTGCCCAAGTATCTAAGCTAGGATACTTTGAAGATCTATCATTCTGGAAAGTGAAGGAACTTGGGTGACGAGAAAAACCAACATTTCGATGTTTTCCATGATTCTGCCATTTCAAACTACTATAGAGATGTTCTTTATTCTACTTGTTTTCCAAAAGGTTTTGATCATTTGCTCACCAGGAGCCATCAGAGCAACGATCGAATGAGGAGCCCAGTCTTGATGAGTGCAAAGGAAAGCTTGCCCAGTTCCATTTCTAATTACTTTGGTTTCTCTGGACTCTCTGATTTCTCTAGGTCCTCTAGAAACCCTCATTTCTCTGGATTCTCTGATTTCTCTGGGTCCTCGGGAAACTTTGGTTACTTTTCTAGTTTCTCTGGATCCATTGGTTTCTTTGGATCAACTCCATCCTAGCTGAAATTTTTGTACCCTTGGATCCACTGGCTTCTATGGATCAACTCATTTGCTTCAACTAATGTTGAACTATGGGTCTTACTATTTTTTGCAACCATTTTAGATAGTAGCAAAAATAAACATTCTAATATGACATGATATTTACCATATGAACTCGAAACCATTTATTTAAAGTAAGGGGGATTTCAATGCTATCCTCCATCAATCTGATAAGTTGGTAGGTATTATCCCTCCTCCTAGGGTCATTGAAGACTTTAAAAGCTTTGTAAACTAGAATGGTCTATATGACCGTATTCCTAGGAAGAATAGGTTTACTTGGAAAAAGAAAAGTAAAGGGTTCTTCCAGATTGCAGAAAGGTTAAAATAGATTCTCTGTCTTGGGTATGTTGTTTGTAACAAATCATGAGTTTCATTCCACTATCTTGACTACTTCTGATTATGATCATCTATTGATCTGTCTTAACTTGTCTAAGGAGAGTAGATTGTTTACATCTCCATTTAAGTTGGAAGCAATGTGGTTGTTTGATCTTGTTTTCTATTGTTATGTTGTTTCTAGTTCATTGTGGGTGGATGTTTGGTTTGTCCTTGATGATTGGTTTTTTTGTTTGGGTTTAGGGTCCCTGTAAAACCTGTTTTACTCTAATAAAAAACAATGAATAGTTTTTTGTTTTCAGCTATTGGTTCAGTTGTGTTGGATATAAAAGTTAAAGATAACAAAGATTTTGGGCAACTTATAGTTATTGTGTCCATTGAATACATAGAAGCTATATTTTACATAAAAATATGATACTTTAGTGACAACAAATAGTTTTTTTCATTTTTTGATTCAGTTCTGATTAAATCTTTAAAAACTCAATTTAAGATGTACTATTTTCATGATCTGAATTATGGATTCAGATAACAACACCTAAGTGAGAACCTGCGGTGTTGTGGATGAACAAGATAATACAGAATTGAAGCAAGCCAAAAGTAATCTATTCCATTCGAAAATACAACATATAAAAGTTTATGAGATTCCAAGGGTCATAAGTACCTCTTGAGAATCGAAGTCCAATAGTCACATTTGTTCATTACATAATAAAATCTAAAATCTATGATTTTTCAAAACACTATATGAAATTTTATCCTAAATTCAACTAGACATAACTTTCTACTCGGGACTCAAAATTGTGAGCCGTTTATCTCGTTGGAAAGGTCTCCAAGAGTTGTAGATGAGAATTTGAAAAAGCATACACTACCTCTGTACTTTCGCTAGTTGCAGGGGCTAAAAATTCCCTTAAGACCTTCAAAAATGCAAATTACTAACATATAGACAAACTAAAAAAATATAATTCAAATTTTCTTTGATCATTTAATGAGTTGCATGGTAAGCCACATTTCCAAACTTTCATTGCAGATAGATAAATATCTATTTTACATTTTAAAAAACTAAAGATCTTACTATATTCCATATAACAGAATGCTGATCCCTCTCCACTATTTCGCCACTATTTGAATGAAATGGAGGCTCAATTTCAATTATTCACTATTTGACAAATTTTGATTAAGAAACTAATGAAGCCGTCGCATATGCTTCCACATTCTACTCTCTCCTTGCACCTGTACCGCAACTCTTGTTTGTAACGCCCCAATTTGATCCTGATGTATTAAACAGCCGAAAAGAACTACGCTAAACCGGACTTTACTAGAAACATCGTCATTATGCAATGGGGAATACATATATACGATAAACCGAATTTGATGTGTATGCATTAAACAGCCGAAAAGAATTACTCTAAACCGGACTTTCCTAGAGACATCGACATTATGCAATGGGGAATATAAGCCGAATACCAGAAAAGAAAAGAAAGACCCGGAATATATAATTCAGATTAAGCGTTGCAGGCGAAGAAGTTTCACATCCAGACCTAGTTAAGTTGGAATTTCCAATGTCATTCTTCCGCTTTATTTCCATATAACAAAGACATTACAGGTGGAAATCTGTAGTTGCAGAGAGTATGGCCAAAAGCACATATGCGTTTCTCGCGTTTTTATTGCTCATGGCTCCTTTTACTTTTGCTTCAGGTAATATTTAGAACTCTTCTCCTTAAACCAATATTATTTTTGTTTGAATGAAAAAGGAAAAAGAAAAACGTATTGTCTATCGTAGGAAGTTTTAACAGAAATTGTCATACTCTCTCTTTCTCTTTTTATTTTTATTTTTTAATTTATTTGTTATCATCTTAGTGTCCATCGATTATTATGATTATGGTGACATGTGTCGAAGATGGAGCAGTACGTTTTCTGGATTATGCTTCAATGATTACCACTGTAGAATTGCTTGCCATAATGAACACTCCGTAACTGGAGTGTGCAGTGAGAGTCCAAAGGGACTGGCTTGCTTCTGCTACGATAACTGTTAAGAGTAAAAATTATAGTGCAATCCCTGTTGGAATAAAAAGTAGCTCGAAGTATTTCTTGATTCCATTCTAATGGATTTAGATATATGTTGTCTACATAATTACAATGTGACGATGATATTAGTACCTCTAGTTGGATAGCCTATCTAGCTTCAATGGATATTAATTCGAAGATAGAAAGGTGATGATCTAAGATTTTATAATGTCATCATTTTTATAGTTGTTTTATTCAAACTTTAAATGTGCTGTTTATATTTCATGAATAATTTATATTTTTAATTATATATAATATTTAGATCATATCATATTTTGTTAAGGTGATTTTCTAATATAATGATTATGATTAAATATTATAATAAAAAGTTAATCATTTTCAATGTTAATATAGTTTAAATATATACATACATATAATTATATAAGAATCAATGTAGATGAAATGACAATTAGAAATTGATAATTGAAAAATAAGCATCAATTTAGAATATTAAATCTAAAGGAACTAGGTATTTAGCTTTCGAATAAGAAGAAAATATGACAAATAATATCTTGTAGAACTTGATTTTCCTTACTTTCAAAATTTGAAAGTTTGAAGAATTTGAATTGTAGTCTATTCGCAAATTTGTGTAGGTTCAATTATTCTTTTGTTAGTTGAATTTGTGACCCTACATCAATCCTATGATGTGCATATCTAATCTATAAATTTTTCATGTCATTTGGTAAAATTTATACTCTAATTATCCAATTCATTAGATTCTTTACTCCTAATTATTAAGAATAAGTGACATTTAAGAATATTTTAGGTACAAGGATAAGTGACATTTAAAAGTATTTTAGGAACATTGTCAAATGACAAGGGGCATTTTCTCTAAGACAACCCTATTGGTTTAAAGATCATGTTTAGGATCATGATAGATATTTGTATGATAGAATGCAAGTGATTTAGGTATATAATTTATCAGTGCTTTGATTCTTTTTTAGTGCTCAATTTAAAATATTTCATTAAATACACCTGAAATGCTTTACAATTTTTAATTTTAATAGGATAGAATAAATTTCTAATTAAATGTATTTAAAAAAAGATGCAACATTTGATTAAGAAACTATACATACTAATTTGTTGAACAATGACTGAAAAAACAATAGTAGTTGGTAAATTTTAATTTAATTTTTTCATATTTTAGTTGTTAAACTTATGTGACACCTAAGAAATTTAATGAAATAGAGAACATAAATGCATCTCAAAATGAAGAGAATATGTGGGGGGAATTGTGTAGTACCCTATATTCTCCTAATATTAGTATTATGATATAAATCCTAAGAATTTTCTGACAATGAACTCATGAATTAATTAAGGAACTTTAATAATTGAAAAAAATTGTCTTATATTAATCATATCTTGAGATGTGAAGATAACTAAAAGTAGAGAATTTGTTATATTATGTCTCCGAAAAATGAGTATTTTAATTGTGACTCACATCCCAATAGATGGTTATTCAAATTAATGTTGATAAATATTATTTATTATTTAGTTCCATGTTACCTCAAACTATTTTGTTCTAAAATTCATTAAACTAGGAGATAGCCTAAACCCAAAACAAAATAGGGATGAACTCACAAGCAGTGAGACCACCAACACCTACAAAGAGAAAAACCCTTTGTAGAATGAGGGGCTTTTGACCAGAGCACTCAACTGGTGGGAACAAGGAGCCTGAGTCCTCAAAAGGCTTACACTTTTAGAATAAAGGAGTTTATGAGATCACCCAGAACCATATTCTAACAAAAAACCCTTGTGCTAGCAACAAGCTAGCCAAGAAAACAAAAAACAAATAGCGAGTTTTGAAAGGATTTTCACAACCTTTTTCCTAAAGGACCTCCTTTTACAGAAATATACTCTAAGAAATGAGGAGACCAAAAAGGTCTCAAAAACAACTAGTTTTGGAAGGCACCCAACAACCCCAAAAGAGATAAAACACCTAGCCAATCTAGAGAGGCACAAAACAAGGTAGTCATGGAGAGGACTAGAACAGATAAACTAAAAAGGTTTTGAAAGGAATCCCTAAACCTTTTAACAATAAGATCACCTAGCCATTCCAAAGGATCACAAGATAGGAAGATCAAAGAATGGTTTAGAGAAAAAAAATCATAGGGTTTTGAAAGACAACCCTCACTACTACAAAGAGTGTTGGAATCTTTTCATTGATGAAGGAGAATGTTGTGTTGGCTACTAGTTGTCATTGATATCAACATACTTCTATTGACTTGTTTTGTTGCTTCTCTAGTATTTTGGTGATTTTTTCCATCATGTTTTGCTTCGCATTGCTCTACAGTTGTAGATATGGGTTTTCTATTTGGGTAGTAGACTCATGTATATCAAATTTACCTATGTTCCATATTTTACATGTTTTGGATCTTAGGAAGGTGAGATACATGTCTCAATAGTTCACTCTGTCAGTTGCTTTATCCCCCCATAATAGAACAATTTGTCTTGAGATCCATATTTCTTGAATTGATTGTTTTTTATCTTGTAGGGACATGGTTAAGCATTCTGGATAACATATGTATTCTAGTTGGCATTAACTTTTGTTATATCCTTGGCCAACTTATGTAAATGAAACGTATAAAGTATATTGTGATAGCATGTAAAGTATTTGCTTTGTAAGGCATGTATGGCCAACTTGAGATATGAATCGATATATATGTGATGTATTCCTTTTATGAAAAATATAGAAGAGAGAGGAAATAGAGAAATAAGGAAAAAGTGTGACATAGTGATCAGATGTGATATGTGATTGAAGTGAATAGTTGAAGAGAGAATGAAGTGTAGGAATTTGGACTACGAAGCTTAATTGGAACTATATTTTATCCATATGTAAGATGCAATTTTAGTAGTTCATTTTTTTTGTTCTCTTTTGGGCAGTAAGCCCTTTGGCAGTGAGCCTTCACTTTTGGTAGTGAGCACTTCAAATATTCTATAACTAGTTATATATTATTGAGAGGTAACCCTCTCCATGGTTTATCCCTAACAAGTTTCACAAAAAAAATCTAGTGTTCTCTTGTGTATGTTCATGTGGATGCTATCTCTATTTTTTTTGTTCATTTAATCACTCATTCCAACTTTCTGTTACATTCTAATTCATGTGCATCTACACACTGATAACCTAGAGATTGTTTTAAGATCCAAGAAATACTATTTCACCCTCCCCCCACCCCCTCAATATTCCAACTATTCAACAATTGGTATCAGAGCTTTGGTCCCTTGTTTTAGCCTAACCGCTTGAGGGAGATCTTATGGTTGAACAAATGTCTCTTGAGTAAAGTGCTGAAGAAATTCTTATAGATGGAGAGTTACAGATTATTGTTGAAGATCTTGAGAACATGGAAAGTGAAAACAAATATTTGAAATAAAATATCAAAAAACCAAATGAGTGCATCATAAAACTGAGGGAACATATCAAGAAATTCACAGAAAGATATAAAGAGGTCAACAAAGAATTGAAGCAAGAAAATGAAACAACCATCAATCTAAAGTTACAAGTTGAGGAAAGTAATAAAATTGAGGAATGTATGAGTCACTTAATCAAACACAATATTGAATAATGTGCAAGATGGGAACAAGAAGGTGTAACCCTAAGATCTGAAGAAAAATTCAAGGAAAACTGTACTAAATTTTTTGATGAAATAATGGCTATGCAAAAATCTCTAGAAGATTAAAGTAGATGAGGTTTTCAAATGGTGAATTCTCAAATCAAAGAACTGAAGTAAAAAGTAATGAGCCAATAAAGAATATTGATGTAGAAGAAGTGAGGAGTGAAATGAAAAAGATACGGAGAAAGAAGGAAGTATATTTGACAAAAAAATGTTGTTGCATCAGACTCTGGTGGAAAAATCCACTCCAAAACTAGTCTAGAAGCTTTGGCTTAGGGTGAGCTATAATGAAGATCATTTTCCTCTACCAAAGAGGTCAATGTTGTTGTCACAACAACTTGATATGTTAAGTAAATTGTTGTACTTGAACTCCTGGTGAAGATTGTGGAAGAAAATATTGGTATGCAGTAGAATGTGAAAGTTGATAAAGTGACTGTTCACACAAGCAGAGCTGTTCAGTAGCTTTTGGTAATATGATGGTTTTAGCGATAAAACCCTAGGTCTTTCGGCAAAGTACTTAAATCTTTTTTTCATTCATTTTTCTATCACTGAATTGATAATTCGAGGAGTGGAAATAAGTATTCGAGTGGAATTGCTAGAGGTAAGGTATTTACAAATTTTGTCTCATGGATTGCAGCATGTTTGTTAATTATGAAGATGAATCTTGACTTGAATTCAAGAAATTTTTGAAAAAACCGATAAGAGATGCTTCAATTGGTACATTTCCATCCCTACTGGCTAGGGTGGTATGTCTTGAATATATTTACAAGTTAAGATGTACAAATTGAGGAATATGATAATGTGAAAATAATGAATTTCAAAGATTCTCTTTATAGAGAAAATTTATAGTTGAGCATCAAGTTAGGGAACAAGGGTTTGGATATTTGGAGTGAATTTATAATGATAATTGATGAAGAATTAGTCAAGATTGTATTAAGAAATATTCACGATGACTGCATCTAGTTGAACAAATTGTATCAAATTACAAAGAAATAATTGAAGGTTATTGTTGATCATTATTTGGATGGAACCGTACCTACAAAGTCAAGAAGAAACAAAGAAGTTGAAGCTTTGGAAAGTGTAACTAGAGATCAAAGAGCTCTACAAATTGATACCATTATAGACTTTCTGGTAAGATATGTTGCTATGGGCATTACTAATCAAATTTCATTTTAGAATAGAGAAGGTTGTACATCTGCTATTGTTGTATATGTTACTTATCATATGGGTAAGACAAGAATAGACTATGATTTGTGTGTTATTGAGAAAACATGTGTGGAGAAATATTGAGTTGACTAAGAATGATGGTTATCCCTTTCATTTCAAATCATTGATTGTATGCCTAGATTTCTACTTTTTAAGTTCACTACCAATGAAGGAGAATGTTGCTTGGGATGAGAAATTTCCCATAGGAAAGCAAATAAAAAAACATTTAGATAATCTGAATGACAGAGATAGACTGCAAACAATATTTTTATGAACTCTGGAAGAAATTGATTTCAAGATATAGGATCCCAAAAAGATGTGTTGAGATGTACAGAGATAGTATTACTTTTGTGGTTGATACTGATCATTATTTCATCTAAGTTGTATTTCCCTAGAAGGTTTGGTTAATAGAATTTGGATATGAAATGGTAACGAAGAATATGTGATGTACACAGTTGAGATTCTTATACTTCAAGTAGATCTCATTAAAGATAAGTTTGGGACTTATGGAGAACTCGTTGGATTAGATGTTACTAAATAGGTGATTCCAAAAGGATCCCCCTCTAGCAAGAAGAGAAGCAAAAAATCAATTGAGATCCCTTCTCTAGTTTTAAGACAAAAAAGAAAAATCTAAAATCATTAGCTTTGACGATGTTGAGACCATTGAAGTCTATGTAAAGTAGAAGGAGATAGTTATAGTAGAAGAAGTAGTGCAAAAGGAACCCACCGATTCTTCTGATGAAGACCCTTTTGAAGTTGTTAAAGTGTTGAAGATGCTTGAGGAACTTGATGAAATTTTAAAAAATGGATATGCATGGTTATCACAAACATCGTATGACAAGGATAGAATTAAAAAAGCTTTGACTTATTACTTGCTCCATAATAATATTATTCTTGGTTCTATTAAAAATTTTCTCCCAAAATAATTGTTTGAACAATTGAGTGAACAACTAGCTCTAAAAGCCATTGAAAAAGGACAACCAGATCTTGAAAATGAAGTGGAAAGAGCGATGAGAAAAATATTGTGTTGTTGCACATAAGAAATTAATTGAGTCCATAAAAGACATGAGGACGTGTATGATTGTTGTTGCTAGTCTTTACAAGTATTGTGTCTGGTGGCCTATTGCCATGACAAATCACAAAGAAAAGATTGACTCTCTGGAGTCTGAGATGAAAAAATTAGCTGAATCTTTCAATATTTTCAAAGATAAAGATGGTGAAATAAGAATTAACATATATATATATATATATATATATATATATATATATATATATATATATATACAGTTGGAATTATCCTTGGTGCACACAAAGAGATGATTTTTGCAGGAAGAAGAAATTGTTGAAACTAGAATGGATCATTTTTGTTGGTGTAAATAATTATTCATCATGGATATTATTACAATTTACTTAAGTTTACTTAGGAAATGCATTTCATAGTAGTTTGGGTATGAGACACTTGGGTGTTTGTACCACATTGGGATAGTGTATGTAGGAGAATTTCCACCTTTTATGGTGTGATCTTGTTGTTACACTCCACATTCAATGGGTGATCCACCTCATGTGGAATATTATATTGTTTCTCCTACCTACCCACACCTATTTCCTACCTACCCTTGTTTCTTATTGAGCCACATGTCATGTTTGTGTGCTTACATATCCATATAGCCTTGCCTATATAAGCAGGCTCATATTCATTATATGTAACAATGAATGCTTAATGATCCAGTTGATCATATTTTTCATCTTGATAGAATACGTTTTATTTCTATCATCTATTTTGTTATCTCTTATTTGTGCTTTCCATTTCCTCTTGATCTTGGCAAAATCTCATGGTATCAGAGCCATTAGAGTGCCATTGGTTTGCCAATTCAGAGAATTTTGGGGTTTACATTTTGGAGCTTTCTATTGCAGGTTATTATTGGAGCTTGTTGGGTTAGATCCGAGATCACCATTGGATTGAGGAGGTTCAAGAAAGTAAGAATCACCTTTTATTTCATCCAAATCTGACATTTGAGGCCAAATCTAGAGCCATTTGAAGGTGGAGGGTGGTGACTTGTCCCGGCAATGATCTGCAATTTTGGAGCATTTTTTGTCAAATCCGTCATCACCATTGCGCTCAGAAGGCCCAAAAACCCCAAGATTGACTATCAATTCATCGAAATCGGCCTCCGTCACCCTGAGTTGAAAAAATCTCCCCTTCCAACCCGTCGTACAGACTTGTAGGTACAGGTCTAAATTTTTTTATTTTTTTCCATTTTTTTATTTTGGAAAAATTAAAAAATTAAAAAATTAAAAAAGGGGGGCTTTTTTTGTTTTCATTTAATTAAAAAAAAATCTGAAAAAATTTGGGGGGGTTTTTTTTGGCCTGCAGGCCACCTACGAGTACCACAGGTGTACCTGTGGGTACCGCAGCCCACCTGCGGCCCCGTAGGCACTGCGGGTAACTGCAAGGTACCTATGGCCCCACAGTGTACCTATGGGTGACCGTAGGCACTGCGGCCCCGTAGTGTACCTGCAATGGTCCCGTAGTACCCTGCGGGCCCCTCCGCGTGTGGGGGGGTAATAATTTTGTTTTTTTAATTTTTAATTGCTTTTTAATAAATAAAAAAAAGAAATTCCTTTTTTCTTATTTTTTTTAAATAAGGTTTTTTTAATAATAAAAAAAAAAAAAAACTTTTTGTATGAACCTTTTTTTTGTCTTTAATAAATTGTTATTAAAGTATTTTTTTCATTTCATTTTTTTTCAAAAAAAAATGACTGGCCTTTTTTTGCATTTTTTTTCTTTATTTTTTAATAAAGGTTTTTTTTGCATGGGCATAATAATTGTTTTTATTTAGATTTTTAAAATCTTTTAAAAACACAAACATCATTTAATAAGTCAAATTGGGAACACTTTTTTTCTTGTCAATTCACACCTGTCTGGCAATGCTTCCAACCGGCAGTCAAGGGGGGGGTTGATTTGCTCCTTTATATCTCTTGGCCACATCCCAATCGGAGGCATCTTTTTCTACAATATTCTACAGGGCTTTTGGTGGCATCATCTTCATGTTTCCTAATTTGCACTATCATAAAGTGCCACACCTCTTTGTATCTTGTCATTGTTGACATATTTGATGTAATCCTCTTGTATACATAGATTAGGAATATCTTGTGAGACTTGGTGCATGGCTCCAGTTGAGACTTAGATTGTACACATATGTGCATGGCTCCCGTGAGACTTGGATTGTACCAGTATTTCTGCTATTTCTGAGTATCTAGATGATGCTCATAGTAGGTTGTCTCCATGCTTGATCTTCTTTTTGTTGCAGTGAGTGATTCATCGTCATCGACTTGGTACCTGGTTTTGTCACATTTTGACATTATTGGTGCAACATTGGCTCTCTTTCTTCCTTATGGGGAGGTATTTTGGTCATCATCATTGGACCATCTTTGCAGGAAATTCAACATTGAGGGGGGGCTTCATGGTCTCTTCCTCTCTCTTATGGGGGGACACAGTTTTGTTCTTCTCATTCATCATTGAGAGCATTATGTTCTTTCATCATCTCTCTTTTTGGGGAGGGTTTTTTCCCATTGGGTTTTTCTCTCTTTCCCCGCTTTATGGAAGATTGCATTTGCATTTGTACATGGGTACCTAACATGGCCTAGTAGCCGAGACCCATCTTGCATTGCTTAGTTGCATTGTAGATTTAAGTGCATTCCCCTAAGTTGCACTTAAGGGCGGGTGTTGGTGTAAATAATTATTCATCATGAATATTATTACACTTTACTTAAGTTTACTTAGAAAATGCATTTCATAGTAGTTTGGGTATGAGACACTTGGGTATTTGTACCACATTGGGATAGTGTGTGTAGGAGAATTTCCACCTTTTATGGTGTGATCTTGTTGTTACACTCCACATTCAGTGGGTGATCCACCTCATGTGGAATATTATATTGTTTCTCCTACCTACCCACACCTATTTCCTACCTACCCTTATTTCTTATTGAGCCACATGTCATGTTTGTGTGCTCACATATCCATATAGCCTTGCCTATATAAGTAGGCTCATATTCATTGTATGTAACAATGAATGCTTAATGATCTAGTTGATCATATTTTTCATCTTGATAGAATACATTTTATTTCTATCATCTATTTTGTTCTCTCTTATTTGTGCTTTCCATTGCCTCTTGATCTTGGCAAAATCTCACAATTTTAGTCGTCTATTTGAAGATGTAGAGAAAGTAGAGTCAAAATTTCTTGTCCTAGATGATTTGATTAGTGCTATTAACCTTCTTGTATAGTGCAATTGTCAATGCACAGTATCAATATATGCTATCAGCTCTTGGAATTCCTTTCTCCTAGAACTCAAAGAAAAGTAGATTTTTTTGCAAAAAGGTAAGTGAGACTTTCTTTTTGTGCATTGATGTGTGCATGTATCTTTTTTGATACCCTTTGTCCTTGATGGAAAAGGAGGAGAGAATGTAGAAATGTAAAATAGAGAGAGGATGAGATGATTACGTGTGGAAGAAGATGTGAAGTTAGGAGAATATTGAAGTGTAAGCAAAAAGAGGGAGAAATGATAGAATAGTTAATGTTTTGGAAAGTAGTTTTTGAAAGAGAAAAACTTTGCAGAGAATAACTTTTTTTTAATACATGTTACCATCAATAAATAAGGGGGAGATTTTTGGAATCTTGTCATTGATGAAGGTGAATTTTGTGTTGGCTATCGGTTTTCATTGATGTCAACATACTTCTTTTCACTTGTTCTGTTGCGGATTTGGTATTTTGGTGATTTTTTCCATCATGTTTTGCCCCACGTTGCTTCATAGTTGTAGATATGGGTTTGCGCTTTGGATAGTACACTCATGTATATTAGACATACTATATTCCAGATTATATGTGTTTTGGATGTCTAGAAGGCGAGATACATGGTTTGATAGTTCAATCTATCAGCTGCTATGCTCCTCCAAAATAGAACAATTTTTCTTGACAACCACATGTCTTTAATTGATTATTTTTTATCTCGTAGTTTAGGGACATTGTTATGAATTGTGGGTAAACGTGTGTATTCTAGTTGGCATTAAATTTTGTTATCTCCTTGGAAGATCTATGTAATTGAAAAGTATGAAGCATATTGTGATAGCATTGAAGTTATTTTATTTGTAAGACATGTATGGTAGATTTGAAATATAAATCGGTATATATATGTGATGGATTCCTTTGATGAAAATATAAATGTAAAAAATAAAGAAGAGATATGAAATAAGGAAATAGAGATAGAAGTGCAACATAGTGATCAAATGTGGTATGTGATTGAAGTGTATAGCTAAAGAGAGAGTGAAGTGTGTGAAGTCTATCTATTGGGCTTAATTGGAACTATATTTCATGCATATGTAAGATGCAACTTTAGTAGTTCAATTTTTATTGTTCTCTTTTGGGTTGTAAGCCCTTTGGTATGGAGCCTTTACTTTTGGTAGTGAACCTTAGGTAGTGAGAACTTGTAATATTCTATAACTAGTTATATTATATTAAGATTTGACCCTCTTTGTGGTTTTTCCTTAACGGATTTCCATGCCAAAAATCCGATGTTCTCTTGTGTATGTTGATGTCATTGGTATCTCTATTGTTGTTGTTCATTTAATCACTCATTACTTTTTGTTGCATTCTAATTGATGTGATTCTACAAAGTAATAATAAGATTGTTTTAAGATTCAAGGAATACTAATTCAGCCTCCCCCTCTCAATATTCCAACTGTTCAACATAGAGGGGTAAGGGGCGAGGGGGGGGAGGTGCGGGGTGCGATGGGGGTAGACGATGAGGGGGGGTTGAAGACAATTTTTGAGTAAATTTCCTTAACTTGAGACAAAACAAATTGTGTATTGCCTTATATATTGTATTTAAGTGAGTGTTTCAAATTATTGTCTTAAAAAATTCTCTCTATAAAGACAATATAAAACTAAAGTAATTTTGACTCTTTAGAGAAAATAGTTTGGATTTAAAGACATATTGTCTCTCTATAGAAAATATGAAAAAATATATTTAAAAATAACAATTTCTAAAAAAAAATTTAATGTGCTTTTTGTTATCACAAAATATTGCACCCTTGCTGAGCTATCAACTCAACAACCTCGTGAAACATGGAAACAACCCCAAAGTATGGGACTTGCGCAAGGGGGTTGAATCTTCAAAGAAGGTCAACTTCCTTATCAATCCAAATGCAAGTGTTGAACCAACTGAACACTTCAAATCTTACTTCTAAACCTAACCTAACACCTTGTTGAGGAAAAGGGAAGAGAGAAATGCATAAAATGAAAGGAGGTGATACACCAAGATAAGAAATTTTTCTCCCCACCTAGAGATGACACAAAGAATCAATCAAAATACCCAAGAGATGCACAAACTTCAGTTGCATGAATGACCCCAATGCATGTATGGAGGTTAAAGTTTGCTAAATGTCAAAGGGGAGAAGATTTCCCATAAGTCACACTAGAAATAAATTAAAACAACATATATGAAAGAAGAGCCACCAAACATACACCTATGATGAAGGTAAGGAAACATAAACAACATGCATAAGTTGAAGGAATGCAAGAATGATAATTTTAATTCATTCAAAGGCCAATTGTCAAACTTACAGGTGCAGAAATGCAAGATATATACAAGTCTTTGAGAGAAGTGAAAGAGCATAGAATAGCTCAAGCCACCGGGGAGAGAACCCTTTACAATGAGGCACAATAGCCTTATATAGAAAATTGGTTGCAAGAGTTGTTGGATCATTAAAAACCTTCAGTGTTGATCATGCCATCTAGAAGTGTTGCAAGCTAGAAGGAAGTTGGGAAGACCTAGGCTTGGGATTTTGGAACCTTGGGGTTCTGGAGCTCCAGGGAAGAGAAGAAGAGGCTTAGGAAAGGAACTTCAGAACCTCAGGGTTCTGGAGTTCCGGGGAAGAGAAGAAGAGGCTAAGGAACTTCAGAGCCTTAGGGTTCTAGAGTTTTGGGGAAGAGAAGAAGAGGCTAAGGAAGGAACCTCGGGGTTCCATAGTTCTGGGGAAGAGAAGAAGAGGCTAAGGAAGGAACTTTGGAACCTTGGGGTTTTGAAGTTCCGGGGAAGAGAAGAAGAGGGTAAGGAATGAACTTCGGAACCTTGGGGTTCTAGAGTTCTGGGGAAGAGAAGAGGAGACTAAGGAAGGAACTTCGGAACCTCAAGGTTTCGAAGTTCCGGGGAAGAGAAGAGGAGGCTAAGGAACTTGGGAACTTGGGAGTTCTGGAGTTATAGCAAGACAACACTTCATACTTCAAGATTCCATTGTTTTTTCCTTGATCAACTGGGGTAGTGTTGGTCCATGGATCATATCTCTGATCGGTTCTCATTGATGGACCAAGGGTGTCATAAAATGACAACATTTTTGGCGACCTCTGCGGGATGCTTGCCTACTAAGCATATAGATCAGTAGCTTGTGTAATCCATTGGGTGCAGAGTCACAACTACAAGAAAAAAGAAAACTCTCTCCTATATAACCAACAAAGGATCAAGATCAGCCATTCTGAAGGGGAACAGCCTTTTCTCATGCACTTCTTGGAAAACAAGAAATCTAACTAATATTTACATTGTTACAATAAGAGGCAACTAATGCTTTTGCCTCTGTCAAAGAGGAACCTTTTGAAAGAGATAATCCCCCTTCTACCATTGTTATGTTCACCATCTAGCTACAATGGTTGAAATCTCTTGTATGCATGCATTAGATCACACATACTACTCATGTGGTGACAAAACACTTCACCATTCACCTTGCCATCATAGGGAAGCCATAGAAAATAGCCACTTGAGACATCTGGGGATGCATGAAGCATACACATAGTAGAAAGGGGGGATTTTTTTAGGAGTCATCTAGCATCAATAGAACTACTCCTTGAAAAAGAGAAGGCATCTCTTTTATACAAGGGGGCATCATTTTTTTCACAATAGATGACCTCTTCTTGGCATGAGTTGAAACCAAAGGAAAAGGCCTCGAACTCACATGGTGATGAGAAGTATACCATATCTCTATCTTGGCCTACACAAGGGGGCTCTTCAGACACATCAAATTTGAAACTTTGAAGCTCAAGTATACTATCAAGTTGAGCAACCAAAAGGCTATTGGCATGACGAACATGTTGTTTCCCAATGTCATCAAACTTGGTATGTTGGTCCCAAGTGAAACATTCAAGCTCAGGCACATCATCCCTAATGCCAAAAGAAACGGCTTCACCTTGAATGAAGGCTTCATATTCAACATCATCACTTTCAGGGACAGGGGACAAACAACATACATCATAATCATATGTGCTGATATCCAACTCATCAGCACAAATCTCAGGTTTATGAGACACCTCACAAGAAGATCTAAAATCTTCAAATTGTCTCTTTGTTTTTGTCTCCTCCTCTTGGTAACAGAATGCAACAACCTTAGGTTCATGGCATGATCCATCCACCATGCAATCTGTAGCAAAAGAATTACCACCTATGCCCTCCTCAACACTAGCTTGTTGCTCTAGAGCTACCACCGGGGGAGGTGTAGACATATCCTTCTTCTCATGATCAATTAAGAAAGGAAGATGTCCAATGAGAGGACAATGTCCTCCTCTTTTCTTTCACACTACTCATGTTCAATGACCTATTGCTGCAACTAATTATTCTCAATATCCTCCTACAACATCACCACTCTTCCTCCTTTAAAGCATATGAAGACTCACCAATGGTTGATTAAACCCCTTCCTCATGGCTAGGATGGGAACTATCCATCCTCCATACAATAGGTCTTCCCTTAAAAAGGTAGATAGCATCAGGAAAGGGCCTAAGTGGTGGGACATTTTGCAAAAGGCACTGAGGAGATGGCTCTTGTATAACAACAACTAGAGCTCCCTTGAAACTTGGAATTTTAAAACTAGCAGGGTTAGTTGAAGGCTTGGGAGGTCTCCCCTGCCTGAAGCTTGAGATTTCAAACTTAGGAACCCTAGGGGCAAAAACCTCCTCATGTGTGACTCGCATCTCTATGACTATTAGTTGCTTAATTTATTTCTTCGTAGCAGAGGCAAGCTACCTTGCAAGGAACTCCTTATGTTGTCTTTGCAATCCCATCTATTTTTGTTGAAGCTGGGCTTGATAAAAAAGATGACCCTACTGCAAATGCCACTTGTGTCGCCTCTTGAACTCCTCCAGTTGCTTGGTGAAATCAAGCAACACACTTTTGAGTTTGGCAATTTTCCTTTTTTATCATCTTGGGGCTAGTTGGGATAACAAGAAGGCTGAGCAGGGTGGGTGGGCGGCAAGCATTAGGAAAGTATCCACCTACTGCTGAAGTGAAGTTATTTGGGTTGAAACTAGGAGCAGTCCCAATTCAGTCTTGTTGGGAAAAATGGTTGGCATTCTCATAGAATGGGGGTGAATAGAAGTTACAACCATCATATGAACTCATTTTAAAGCATTTAAAAGAGATAAAGCTTTTTTAACAAAATGATTAAAAGAGCAAATGGACCCTCTCAACTAGAGACTAATAACATACCACATATTCACCAGATGATTGCAGAGTCGCTAGGTGCTTGAAAGATGTTGCCTCCAAACGCTTGATGAACTGAAGAACACACTGAATATTTAGTTTCCCTAGGCTTCAGACTGCTTGACCAGTAGATTTCCTCTTAGAGTCACTAGGTATGTGAAATGTTGCCTCCAAGGCATAATACACTGAAGAACACACCAGTCTTCAGGTTAATGAAGGATGAGTCCCATCGGGTGTGCCAAAAACTATTATCACAAAAGCTTGCACCCTTGCTGAGATATCAACTTAACAACCTTGTGAAACATGGAAACAACCTCGAAGTGTGGGACGTTGAACAACAGGGTTGAATCTCTAGAGAAGGCTGGGTTCCTTCTCAATCCAAGTGCAGGTATTGAGCCAACTCAACACTTAAAATCTTACTTCAAAACCTATCCTAATAGCTTGTAGAGGAAAAGGGAAGAGAGAAATTCTTAAAATGAAAGGAGGTGATGCACCAAGATAAGAAATGTTTCCCTCCCCACCCAGAGATGACACAAAGAATCAATCAAAATACCCAGGAGATGCACAAAATTTAGTTGCATGAATGACCCCAATGCATGTATGGAGGTTAGAATTTGCTAAATGTCAAAGGGGAGAAGATTTCCCACAAATCACACTTAGAAATAAATTAACACAACATATTTGAGAGAAGAGACACAAAACATACACCAATGATGAAGGTAAGGAAACATACACAACATCCATAAGTTGAAGGAAGACAATAATGATAATTTCAATTCATTCAAAGGCTAATGCCCAAACTTACAGGTGCAAAAATGCAAGATAAATACAAGTCTTTTAGAGAAGTGAAAGAGCATAGAATAGCTCAAGCTAGTAGGGAGAGAACCCTTTACAATGAGGCATAATAGCCTTATATAGAAAACTATTCGTAAGATTGTTAGAGCATTAAAAACCTTGAGTGTTGATCACACCATCTAGAAGTTTTGCAAGCCAGAAGGAAGTTGGGAAGACTTTGGAAACATAGGTTACCAAAGTTTTGAAGACCTAGGATTGGGATTTAGGAACCTCAAGGTTCCAAAGTTCCAGGGAAGAGAAGAAGAGGCTTGGGAAAGGAACTTCGGAACCTCGGGGTTCCACAGTTACGGGGAAGAAAAGAAGAGGCTAAGGAAGGAACTTCAGAAGGAAGGAACTTCAGAACCTCGAGGTTGCGGAGTTCCCGGAAAGAGAAGAGGAGACAAAGGAAGGAACTTTGGAACCTTGGGGTTTTGGAGTTCGCATGAAGAGAAGAGGAGACTAACGAAGGAACTTCAGAACCTCGGAGTTCTAGAGTTCTGGGGAAGAGAAGAGGAGACTAAGGAACTTGGGAACTTGGGAGTTCCAGAGTTTCATCAAGACAACACTTCATACTTCATGATTCCATTGTTTTCTCCTTGATCAACTGGGGTAGCACTGGATCGTATCTCTAGTTGCATCTCACTAATGGACCAAGGGTGTCATAAAATGACAACAGTTTTCAACATTCAATGTTTTCAATTAGAAATAATACAATATTCACTATAATTATTTCTTATATTTTATTTCTTACAAAACACTAACCAAAGTACCATAACAAACTAGCTTAACTAGAAATATCATATTAATTGCAATTATTTCCAATGTTCTATATCTTACAAAATGTTTTAGGAATTTCTCCACAACCAAAAAAATATACCATGGATATTTCATAACCATTATTGAATATTGACACTAATTTCCCTGTGACATTTTGCCAAGATCTAGCGGCAATGGAAAGCACAAATAAGAGAGAACAAAATAGATGATAGGAATAAACTGTATTCTATCAAGATGAAAAATGTTATCAACTGGATCATTACAAGATGTTGATTGATTGTTTGTACAATGTAGATGAGCCTTCTTATATAGGCAAGGCTAGGGATATGTTAGCACACAAACATTACATGTGGCTCAATAAGAAACAAGGGTAGGTAGGAAATAGGTGTGGTAGGTAGGAGAAACAATAAAATATTCAACATGAGGTGGATCACCGACCAAAGGTGGAATGTAACAACAAAATAAGACCACAAAAGGTGGAAATTCTCCTACACACACTATCCCAATGTGGCACAAACACCCAAGTGTCTCATACCCAAACTACTATTAAATGCATGTACCTAAGTAAACTTAAGTATAGTGTAATAATATCCATGATGAATAATTATTTACACCAACACGCCCCCTTAAGTGCAACTTAGGGGAATGCACTTAAGTCTACAATGCAACTAAGCAATGCAAGATTGGTCCTAGCTACTAGTCCATATTAGGTACCCATGTACAAATGCAAATGCAATCTCCCATAAATGAGGAAAGAGAGAAAATTCCAATGGGAAAAAACCCTCCCCCAAAAGAGAGATGATGAAAGCACACAATGCTCTCAATGATGAATGAGAAGAACAAAATATGGTCCCCCTAGAAGAGAGTAGAATAGACCATGAAGCCCTCCCTCAATGTCAAATCTCTTACAAAGATGGTCCAATGATGATGACCAAAATACCTCCCCATAAGGAAGAGAGAGAGCCAATGCTGCACAAATAATGTCCAAGTGTGACAAAACCAAGTACCAAGTCGATGACGATGAATCACTCACTGCAACAAAATAAAGATCAAGCATGGAAACAACATGCTTTGAGCATCATCTAGATACTCATAAATGGAAAAAATACTTGTAGAATCCAAGTCTCATGGGAGCCATACACAAATGTGTACAATATAAGTCTCAACTAGAGCCATGCACCAAGTCTCACAAGATATTCCTAATCTGTGTGTATAAGAGGATTACATCAAATAGTCAACAATGACAAGATACAAAGAGGTGTGACACTTTATGATAGTGTGATTACAACATTTCTCAAGCAAGAGCATACATCATGATAAAATATTCAAATGTGGAAACATGAAAATGATGCCACCAACAAAGAAGCCTTGTAGAATATTGCAGATGAAGATGGAATCTTACCAAGAGATATAAATGAACAACTGACCCCCCATAAAAAGATCATGTTGGCACTTGTAAATAATGGCAAAGTGGACTTTTGATTTCAAATTTACAACTTCTCAAAATGAGATATAAAAGACTTCAACAAATACTGCTAGTGATCTAAATTGAGATCCAAGCAAAATGCAAGTACCAAATAGGCCAAAAAATGACCAAATACTGAAAGTAAAATTTCTACTCAAAATCAATGAGAAATAATGGTCGATTATGAAAGTAGGTAAAAAATTATGCACTTTCAAAAAAAATGGCACTTGAAAAGGAGTCCATATGAGCCCAAACGAAGCTTCCAAAGTTGTAAAAATCGGGATTTCACAATTTTAGAAAAACCTGTATCCTTAAATCCGAAAAATCCTCCACTATTGTACAGATCATGAAATTCTACCCCAAAACAAAAAAAAATGCTCGAAAAAAGGAGTCTGGATGAGTGAGATGTCACTATTTGAAACTTGTGTGCAAAATTATAATTTCTAGAAAATTTCTGCCGCAGCTTCAAACTTCAAATGCCTCTAGATTTGGCTTCTGAAGTCCGATTTGGATGAAACAAAAAAAAAAATTGACTTTCTTGGACCTCCTCAATCCAATGGTAACCTTCGATTTGACCCATCAAGCTTCAATAATAACCTACAATAGAAAGCTCCAAAATACACAACCCCAAATAGCATCAAATTTCTCTCAATTGGCAAACCAATGACACTCTAATGACTCTAATACCATCTGAGATTTTGCCAAGATCTAGAGGCAATGGAAATCACAAATAAGAGAGAATAAAATAGATGATATGAATAAACTGTATTCTATCAAGATGAAAAATGTGATCAACTAGATCATTACAAGATGTTGATTGATTCTTCGTACAATGTAGATGAGCATGCTTATATAAGTAAGGCTAAGGATATGTGAGAACACAAACATGACATGTGGTTCAATAAGAAACAAGGGTAGGTAGGAAATAGGTGTGGTAGGTAGGAGAAACAATAAAATATTCCACATGAGGTGGATCACCCACCAAAGGTGGAATGTAACAACAAAATAAGACCACAAAAGGTGGAAATTCCTCCTACACACACTATCCCAATGTGGCACAAACACCCAAGTATCTCATACCTAAACTACAATTAAATGCATATACCTAAGTAAACTTAAGTATAGTGTAATAATATCCATGATGAATAATTATTTACACCAACATTCCCATACACTACAACATCATAGTTAAATACTTAAATTGGCCCACACTTCTCCATACTATCATGTCCACCAGAAGCACATAAGCTCTTTGATTTAACTACATATTTTTTTGAGGACAACCAAAAAGAAATATTTAATTTTGAACATGTTGGAGCTATAGTGTTTTCAGCATGCCATACCTAAAATGACCACTTGCAGATGCATTTGCCGAATTTGTTCAACAATGTTTTTCAATCAAACAAGAAGCATCCTATATTATTCATGCTTCTCATATAGCCTAGAAGATAGAATAGATTCAACTGAATAGGAAGCATCTCATATTCTTCATGTTTCTCTTGTAGCCTCAAAGATAGAAAACAAGTGTAAGGATGTATTTGGCATTGGAGGAAAAATGCGAGCCAATGAACGCTTCTAAAAAAGAATTGAGTTTCCATCTTTCCAAATACTAAATAGAATCAAATCAATTATTGTTGTAATAGCATTGAGTTTTCATTATTCCAAATACCAAATAGAATCAATTCAAAATGAGGTAGATTATTGGTAATAGAATTCTTGGTAAGTAAATAGCAGTCCTTACTAGTGAGGTGGTAATAAGCCAATATAACATGAGATTTTCTAAAGGGTTTTCAACAAAATAAATATTTCTACTATGGAAAGTTACAGTATATAAATAAGATCTGCTACATATTAAGGATAGTGAGATGACAGATTTAAAGTCATCAAAACAATCATAACAACTAACGACAATGAATACATGTGCCATCATAGCAGCAAACTTCATCATGAAACCACTCTTAATACATAAAGATTATGAGCACCCAAGAATAGTGAGGTTACACTCAAATAGGACTAAGAATAAGACTGAAACATCTTCAAAGGTTTACAAAACCCAAAGATCATAGAAACACAAAGACAAGGATAGTTTGTGTTCAAAAGATAGTGTTTGGATGTGTTAATGATTGATTGAAAAGTCTTGGAATCCAAGACAACGTAAGAAATAGAGCAGGTTCATGCAAAGGGATGAATAAAAGCAATAGTGCAATTACAACAAGAAAACAAAGCACTAGATCATAAGGTAGAATGGAAAAATGTACAACTACAAAGAACAAAGATCTATGACAAATTTATCTTAGTTATAAAAGCCATCCAATGAATAATGAAGAATATATAACAATTAGCAGCTGAGATTATGGGTTTTGATTGGGACTGGTGTGTAAATATTCATATTCCTTTTTTGTTTGATTCTATCCTTGTGATGAATGTCTATAGAAGGGGTAGAGTATTAAGTTACTGATAGCAATTCTATACAAGGTGAGTGACAGTGGAACAAATAGATGCTAGGGTTTCAATAGTTATGAGCCACTGTCATAGATTAAGGAAAATAGTCATAGTGAGAATGACTCAATGTTCAATAAGGTAGGGAGACGACAATCTTGAAAGCCAAAGGTAGAAAAAGAATGGACATGATCACAAGTTAAGATGTCATTGTCATAGTGATAAGAACATAGATATATATAGTTTGAAGAAAGATTTTGTAGCATTTAAGACAATATAGAGAGCATAACTAAGCCCAAGGATATAGGTCATGTGACCTACCATTTAGGAAGTGCAAATGACAAAATTTAATCCTAGTATGAAAGAACCTATGGAACAGCTATTGAAAGATCAATATATTGGATTCTTTGTTTCTTACCTTTAGTATTTCTATTGTGCAACATTGTTGGTGATAAGTGAACATACTGGTTATGGATAATTATGGTCCTGTTAAGCATCCTAGCCATGATCACACAGGGGAGTTTGTATCAACACTAAAAATTAGGCTAATTAAAGTAGCTATCCACTTTATTGGAAGGTTGTACAGGCTTATTAATATAGTTAACATATTATCTAGGAAGAATATATAGGTTGACTCTGCTAATTTTCTAAGGCCAAAAATGTGAACTCTATAGGATTGGGGGGTAAATTTTGGATTCCTTACAAAGGCCAAAGAGGTGAAATCGATGGGTTACAATTACTAATTTATTAGGTTCCAAAAATAAGATTTGATCAAACTTACATGTGTCTGTCATACAACTTCTTGAGACAAGGCATTTCACATTAAATTAAAATGTTCCCCAATATTTTTGTATCTATTATACATTGAATAGCCTCTATTTTTCCAATTTACAAATTTTAGAGTCACTTAAAAGTTAAATCTAGTTTAGTATTTTTTGTATCAAATTAGGAAAAGCTGGTTAGGAATTGGAAATAGTAAAAACCTAGATCTAGAGTTTTTGCCAAATATCAAATTTTTTTCACACGTATCTCTTCCCTGTATGGTTTTGTTGATGTGTCTTTTGTACACGACCAAACACAAAATAAAATACCTAGAGGTATCTTATCCTCTCTTGAATAAAGCTCCCCGAATGCTCAAGATTTCATAGAAGGATCAATCGGAGAAACTCCAAGGTTCGGTTATGTAGGTTCTCTACATGTGGATAAGCTCTTTGTGGTATGATGTGATTTTGATAGAATCACAAGGGGACTTACATTCGATGACCTAAGCATCTAATTTGCTTTGGATATCACTGAAACATGGAATTTCACTGGCCCTTGATTTTGAAAAAAGGAAAAAGGATAAGGGTTGGAACGAGATCTTTTTCTAACACTAAGAATGTAAGAGCAATGAATGACCTTTGATGAAATTATAACTAAGTCTTGCTTTGACATCCTAGGATCATCTCCACGAGATTAGTGCGATCTTTTGAGGAAAGCTTCATGATGTTTAGATCACCGCTACAAGCATGGACACTGTCAGGTTGATGCATATCAATGAAGAAGCGATAATTGAAGTTAAGCTTAAGCTGAATGATTCTAGTTGACTACGCAAGGCAAGTCTGCAATCAACAAACTGCTAGTAGTATGGATATACGAATTTCACCATTGATCATAAAAATTTCTTCCATTCACCTAATAACATGAAATCAAATTTGAGAAGTATAGAGACCATGCAAATTGTTGAATCGACCCATAGAATTTACCATTTCTTCAATGAAGTTTACAAGTCTTTTGCAACAATATCTTGGCAACAATCTTTGCCTTCTCTTTCTACTCTACTCTAAAATGCTATCTCTATCTCTTTTTGCTAATTCCTAACTATTAACTAATCTCTGACTATTTTCTATTAACCATCCATTAACCTTTACAAATGAGGAGCCAAGGCTTTATATAGGGAGCCCTCTACAAACAGATGGCTTTGATTGATTTAGAATCAATGGCTAGGATTATAGGATAGAAACCCTAATTAGGGTTTTCTACAACAAAATTACTCTATCCAATGAGAAAATTACATTCCAAGAGTGAGGACCAATAGGAAGCATGGGTAGGTACACCAAAGTTTGCGCCACCTCTGATAGATTAGATACATTGAATCTGGTCCTGCTGAGGTGGACCAATCCGACTGGAGGAATGATGATTGGGATGCCACCTTACCTAATGCTTGTGACTTGGTTGATCCTCCTTTGCCTTTGATATGATGAATGATGTACTTCTTTTTCTTGACCAGGCTTCCTTATTGTAAAGTCTTCCTTCTCCAGTAGCATATCTCACCTCGAAGTGTTGTCAAAGCCTTCCTTTGTCATCTTGTGGTAGAATGAGGTCTTGAGGCTAACTTGAACTCCTTGAACACCCCTACTCTTCCAACTCTTCAAAGTATCTTGAGTCCTCCCTTTCTGCATGTGGAATGTCCATGATGATGATGGACTGGAAGAGGTTGTCCTTGTCCTGGCTTGGTCTCCTCACATCTACAAAATAAAACCAAAGGATGATTAAGCACATATGACATATTGATTTCAACATAGCATTTTTGACCTTAAATCATTAATGAGAAGACATCAAAATGGAATTTCGTTCAATATCCTCTCTAGGGAGAGGCCCTATAAAAATTTCGCTTTGGACCCTTAGGAAGGGTCAGGAGTGAATTTTGACAAAGTTGCTCAATTAGACCTCATTTTCATCATTACTTCACCAAGATCAAGTCATTCACCTCCAAAATGGCCAAGGAATAGGTTTTGCTCAGGGACCTAGGGAAAATATTAGACCACTTAGGAATTTGGCTTTGGACCCTCTGGAAGGGTCAAGAGTGAAATCCTTGTTTAAGATCAAGTTATATCACTTCTCCACTCCAAAATGTCCTCCAAGGCAAGAATACACTATTCTTCTCTCCACCAAGGCCTGGGAATCCATCTCTTGACCTTCATCATGAGAAAATTAAGTGAAATTGAGAATTTCGCTTTGGACCCCTTGGAAGGGTTAGGAGCGAAATTGTTGACTTGCTTGTTTTCCTTCACCTAAGTTTACTCCTTTCACTTTTCATACCTGGACTTTCATCTTTGGATCCCTCTCCTATACATGCAACACTTGGTTGACCCTCAAAATGGCTAGAAAGGAGAATTTCACTAAGAATCCTGTCTAGGGACAGGACCTATTTAGGATTTTGCCCTGGACCCTTTGGTAGGGTTAGGAGCGAAATCCTAGTTTAAGCTCAAAATATTGATCATTGGTGGCCACAATCCATTCAAAGGCATGCCTAGAGGTCCTTCCAAGCTCAATCTACCTTGATCCACACTTGTCTTGACACAAAAATCGAAGGAAAAGAGGTATTTTGGGAATTTCGCTCTAGACCCTTTAGAAGGGTCAGGAGCAAAATTCTACTTTTGAGCACACTTCTTCATTTTTTTAACCCCAATCCACCTCAAAAGGAAAGGACCCATCATCTAATTTCCATCCATGCCATAAAAACCAAGGATTTGACCTTCACCAAGGGAAAAATAGGCATTTGCAAGAATTTCGCTCTGGACCCTTTGGAAGGGTCAGGAGCGAAATTCAAGATTTAGGATTGATTCTTCATTCCCTTCACCCTCATTCACTTCCTGAGGCAAAAACATGTTTATGTACATCCAAATATGCCCAAGGGACTAAGATCTTGGTCCAAACAAGGAAGAAATGGGTGCCTTCTTGGAATTTCCCTTTGGACCCTTTGGAAGCGTCAGGAGCGAAATTTGCATTTTAGGACAAATTCTATCATGTCTCTCACTTCAACTCACCTCAAAGGTCAAGGAAATGTTTCTTCATTCTTCCCTAAGCATAAAAACCAAAATTTTGACTTGATTTGCAAGGGAAATAGGTGATCTTAGAAATTTCACTTTGGACCCTTTGGAAGGGTTTGGAGTGAAATCCTAGTTTTTGCTCAATTCCTTCAAATTTATTGATAACTAGCGACTCAAAGTCATTCCTAAGGACATATCCAATCCTATATCACCCTGACCCACACTTGACTTGGCTCAAAAATAAGAGAAAATAGTGGTTTTGTGGAATTTCACTCTAGATCCTTTGGAAGGGTCAAGAGCGCAATTCCTACTCTAGGCTTGACTCTTCATCTCTTCAACTCCAATCTTCTCCAGAAGGAAAAAATACATCACTCTCCAGTCCAAGAACAAGGTTTGTAGCCTAAGCAAGGGAGCAAATGAGGTTTATAAAGAATTTCACTCTGGACCCTTTAGAAGGGTCAAGAGCGAAATTCATCCTTTAGGCAAATTCTTCATCTTTTAATGCCTTCAATCACCTCCCAAGGCAATACCATACCAATTCACCTTCCCACATGCATTATAAACCAACACTTGGCCAAAACTGGGAAGAAAATGAGAGTTATGGGGACTTTTGCTCTGGATCCTTTGGAAGGGTTAGGAGTGAAATCCATGCCTTAGGTCAAAATCTTCATTCCTCAATGCTTTCAATCACTTCCTGGGGCAAGAACATATCAATCTACCCCCACCATATCCAAGGAACAAGGATGTTACCCCAAACAAGGGAAAAAATAGTGTCTAGGGAGAATTTTGCTCTGGACCTTTTGGAACAGTCAAGAGCGAAATTTGCATTTAGGCTCAAATCTTGACTTCATTTCTCACTTTTCTTCATCCAAACAAGTGTTTTTCCCTCAAGAATGCCTGGGAATGAGTTAGTTCTATGTTTGGGTCAAAGTAGAATGCCTTATGGAGAATTTCACTCTGGACCCTTTGGAAGGGTCAAGAGCAAAATTGAAATTCACTTTGAACCCTTTAGAAGGGTTAGGAGCAAAATTTGACATTTTGGTCTTTTCGTCAGGATTCATTTATGCAATAAAACATTTAAGTATAAGTGACATTTCCTTCTATCTTTCTTCTTTAGGAAATGTCACTTATACTTTAAGTTATATTCCATATATACTGTCAAGATATTTGAGAGTGCTTTCAGACCTCCAGGAGTTATAATGCAAAATCTAGTTTTTGGAGGATTCTTCAATTTTCCAGACTTAGTCAAATTTCAGGATCATGATGGCATTCTAGACTTAGCCAAATTTTAAGACATTTGAGGATCAAGGATGACATTATGTATTCAACCAAGGTTTGATTTAGCAATTTGAAGTGCGACCAGATAGCACACAAACAACACCCTAGGAATGATCTAAATTATCCCTAATCACTCAATTTACCTGACCTCTTGATTAGATCCACTTGACTCAAGCAGAGCCTGCCATCTTAGTGATCCCCTTGGCAACACTCAACATGCAAAGGCTAACAGACAAAACCCTAAAAGATCTAAAAACACAAACCCTAAAAAGCAAAAGTAGGGGTCCCCATTTGCAATGGGGCGATGTGTGAATACGTCACAACAGGATTCTATTATTATTATTATTTTTTTTTGGTTACAAAAGAAATGATGTCTAAGATTGGATTTATATATAAATATATATATAGTTTCATTGCAGTGTAAAAATAGAAAAATGATAAAATCAAGAAAAAATGAATGGTAATGAATCCCAGTTTATAAAGAAGAAAGCAGAAATAAAAAAAATGCTATGTTCCATGGCATTTCTAAGATCCGTGCTGCAAGGGACAGTGGACCATGAAGCAATATTTCAGGATGGCAGTCTAAAACTTATATGTGTATGTGTTTGTATTCAAAGTTCTATATGTTTAGCTGTACAAGACATGAAGATTAAAATTTAAATATGATATTCACATAATGGATCAACTTCCAGATTAAATTTTTTGAATTCAATTATAGCAGCAATAAAAAATTTAAATTTTATTCTTTTCATTACAGCAAAATGGGGCCGAGGCTACAAAATGATAAAATGTCAAACAATAGGCATTTTTGAAAAAGGGAATAAACATGAGAAAATTTACCTCACGAAAGTGGAATAATCATTTTATTGTTGAGTGGAACTGCTTTCTTAATATTAATTTGTTTGCAAATGGTTCAAAAATCCAAGTAACAACTTGGTAAGCACTACGAATGAAAAATAATAATATACACCATTTTTTTCCAAAAAAAAAGGGGAATAAACATAATAAACTTCATATTGCCAAGTACAAAAAGCTAAGTAAATTACTTCAGAAGTTAAAATAAATGTTTATATGTGTAAAATGAATATCAATGTATCATGATTTTTGAATTGATTTGAACTTTCTAGTGGCGTTATCATGAACTTATTAAAGCTCTACATTATATAGATCCTTAGGACTCCGGTGAACATTAAGAGTTTGTTGTATCGCCTTAAAAATGCCACCGTTATCACCATTTCCACTCCCTTGTGCTACAATAGTTGCTACCTCTAAATCAATTAGAAGATTGTTACCTCCAAACCAAAAATAAGATTAATTAATAGATGCTGCTAAATAATTATCTATCTTCGTAGTTTAGAAAGTCTCGTGATGTGTTTGCATTTTCGGTCGATTAAAGACAAATATATAAAGCTTTGGAATCAGCTAAAACAAGCGTTACCTATTTTTTGCCTTCAGGTCTGAAATGTCAAAAATAGCTTTATGATTAATCCTAGGTCTTCTTTTAAAAATGTTTGAAGAGTTTCAAATGCGGAATAAGGTAAAATACTAAATCAAATGTCACTGATTTAATAAAAATAAGTTGTAAATGTTTAATTCATCATTTGTAAGGCTATCAAAAATTATCTCTCCACATTGAAAAGAGTCAAGAGGTCAATCTTTAATGTTTGAGAGGGAAAAAAGGAATTCAAAGTGTTTTTCCACATTGTAATTCATGAGAATATATAAGATATTTTACATTTTGAGCTTTGACGGGAGGTTAGGGTTTGTAAGGTGTAGTTTCATCCTAAAGAGCAGCAGTTTGCATGATTAGTCGTGTTATTCAAGATCATTATGAGGTGCAACAGAACCTTGACAAGGGTATCAAGCAGATTCACCACTCTATCTACTGTTTGTTTGAAGAATGGGATACATCTTCACATTGTCTTCAGGTTCTTGAAGATTTCAAAGCACCTATGTAGTAGGTTCTACGAACAATCTCCCTTCATCATGCGAGTTTGAATTCTAAAGAGCCTCTTCTCATATTGGGGACAGCCATGCAAGCCTCATGTACAATCCATGCACATCATCCAAGCAGAGACAGGTCTGTTTCAAAAACCTCTCATTACATTCCATGAGAAAATGAATTTAATCTTCCATGCTCATGGGGGTTAGTATCTTTTATTTTGAGATAAATTATATTTGTGAAGAAATAGCATAACACGAGTTACAATATGACAGGAAGCAATCTACAATGAATAAGGGAAGTCCCTTATGAATAGGCATATCTCTCTAAAGAGAATGGATGCAAAGCAAGTAAAGACACTATGAGCAGTCTATAATGATGCATAAGAGTAAATAGAAGATGAGAGTTTCAGATTTGAGCACATAACAGTCTTTCCTACATTCAAAGAGTGGCCAAATGAAATGAGATCCCAGTAAAGATATAAGAGTGTCATTTCTTCATTATTTAACAGTCATCAAGCAACAAATGTTATGCAAACAAGAGCCTTCGAACTTTCAAAAACACTCAAAGAGCAGTACTAAAAGACAGGTATGAGGGTATTTGACAACCCAGTCAAAAAAAATGATAAAGTGCAGGGCATAATTCCATGAATGTAGATATTTATTTGCATTTACAAAGGCAACTTCACGGCTATGAAAGCCTTTTACAAAGGCATGTTCCAAAGTGACCATGCAAGGTATTAAGAGAAGGCAATTTTTGAAGAAAAAAAATAGAGATCAAGCTTCAGGATAGTCTGAGAGATAGAGGACAGTAGGAAGGGATTTAGGTACTGAGATCAAACCAAGTGCAGTTCATAAATGATAGTACAAATTGAGGAAACGATACAAGTTCAATAAGAAAAGACAGCCAATAACAATAAAAGTGCAGTCCAAACTAGTTTGCAGACAAAGGTAATATGGTTCACCACAATCACAAGCCCACAAAATCAATCAATGGCCACTATTCAGACCAAACACCAATCAAATACATGGATCTAGTGGTCAAGGGGTTCAGAAGAAGATGAGGGCACTGCCAAATGGACAATCATCATTAATGATATCTTTGTGTTATGGATACAAATGGAGATAGGTTGTGACAGTGTTGTTATGACTGAGAAATGAAGAGCAGAGATCACATCACCATTGGGAGATCCTGTATGTTTTGAGTTTATCTACTAAAGGCTCCAAGGGTTCCATTGACAATAGCTAAATCCAAAATGCAACAAATACTTAGAGCAACAAGCAAGTTAGAGGATGTATCACCAAAATGCCCCTCTATGGTGAAGACAAGAGCATACAAAAAGACCCATTTGGATTCAAAAAATGATAGACAGCTGATAATGCCAAAGGATACCTAAAGAAGATTAAAACACATGGTGACAGTATGAATCATCTAATGGCTGTCAAAACTAATAAAGACACAGAGGACTATCATTAAGTGTTTCTTGTGATCTTTGACTGCATTCAAGAAGGCAAGACTGTAGTAACAGAGCAAGAACACTCCATTATGAAAAGCGTGTGGAAAAGGCCATTGACACTGCAAATGGAGGCTAAACATCTAAAGACAGTGAATTAGGCCTATTCAAAGAGTGACACATTCAAATTCCTATATCAGGTTATTAGTTACAATACACAATGAGAGAATCATAATGATGGATGAAATACAGTCATAGGATCAAAAAAAAGTGAACCATACCCTGCCACTATCAAATATCGCAGTCCCAAACATGAATAGAGCTTCGAAGAGAAGATATAAGGTTTAGGAAAAGTTTGAGCCAAGTCAAGGAAAACTTAATTCATGAATCAATGTTAGACAGTTTATACCTCAAATATCAGAAGGAGGACTTGTCGAGATAAATAGACAAACTCATATCAGAGCAGTCATATGAGACTGTCACAAGCAGAGAATGAAAGTTTGTATGCAAAATTACGTAGTCGGTTTTACTTTAGGATTTGTGTGTACACATGTACATGGCATGCACACGTGTGTGAGAGAGAGAGAGATAGTTGATATCTGCATACCTGATTGAAATCCCCTATATGATATAATACAACATCTAGTAAACTATATACTCCAACTGTCATTCGATGTAAGGACCATAGACTGCAACCAGCTTTGCCAAATCCTGTTAATTGAAATACAGAGAATACATGTAATTAAAATGATGATTATATTAGTTATGTGATTCACAAAATTTTCTTTTTCTTTTTCCTGAGATGAATTTTAATACCTCGGTCCCATAGTTAACAGCCTCATCAAATTTTCCCTTGTCCAAAGCAGTTTTTGATGATTCTAACAATGTTCGACCATCTACAGATGAGCATGCTACTTGTTGTAAAAGGAGCAACACAATGTTAAAATTCTTATTAAAATGTGCAAGTGACTAGAATAGAAGGCAATATGCTGAACATGACATCTTCTACCTTACAGGTACCATGCTTATTATGTCCATCTTCCTAAATGGATTTAGGTTGTTCTTCTACCTTATAGACAGGTACCATGCTTATGATGTCCATTTTCCTAAATGGATTTAGGTTGTTTACTGATGAAATAGGACTGATTCCGGGCAATCAATTGAGAGGGAGGGGGAGGGGTAGGGGCAGGGAAAGGAGGGGGTGAATTAGTTGTCACAAAAACTTACACAATTCAAACTTAATCTTAGATCTGATTATTAATCATGAAATCATAGATCAACAACACAACATGAACACACATAACACCAAGATTTTTTACATGGAAAACCTGGTGAAGGGAAAAACCACGATGGGAACCTACCCACAATATGATAATACTCTGTTAGAACTATATGAATATTACAATCGGGAATGCACATGCATTCAGGAACACTACCTAGAGCTCATTGCTCAAAAACAAGAAAGGGGTACAACCCAAGGAAGAATCACTGTCTTACAAACACATTCAGATCACATCTGAAAGATCATGAACTGAAGAATAACATCTCCTAATGCCTGGTTACAATTTCGGTTAAGCACAACTTCCTCTTCACTATTCTTTGCATCTGAAAGATTAATACATTATTCACTCATACATTTGATTCTCATCCATACACTTCACCTCTCCATACCACACTCAATTACAAAATATATTACATTTATTTATACATCACATCAACTTTGAAAAATATCAACAAGGTCGATTCAATACTCATCACCTATTTTACAAAATATAATCACACACGCTACAAAACCATATGTGGATCAAGAAATGTTGGCTAAGACATAGCACAGACCTATATCATATGCCTTGAATGCGAAAGACCTTCAACAATTATGCATCAAACATCTGCAACACGCTACATATATTTGGTCAGCCACAAAAAATTAAGAACACTAACACACCAGAGAAAATCATCAATTACACATACAACGATCAATATGGACCACCAACACAAAAGGCACACAATTTAGAAACATCTACAAACACCATGAATTACCACCGCAACATCCCCATCAACTCAAATTACTAGAATCACATCATCATTATACCGATCTTCAAGAACACTAATTGCAGCAATTGACAACTTGGAAAAAACACTTGCGGAGCACTAAACCACAAACCACTTGAATTGAAAATGCACATCAACGTCCAAAATATTCCTCCAAATCTGCAGGTCAAGATATTACAATGTGGAGCAATGCAGATCAAAATACTGACACTCTGTCACCACTAAACAATTGAAAAACCAACCACAACATAGATAACCATAACTCACACAAATCTTCATGCGAACCCTTGAAAATTGCACTGAATCATCTAAACACAATCCTCTACAAACCCTTTAATTCGCAAACTCTAATCACCAACATGCTGAAAAAAATCATTTACTAACATCTACTAGAACACTGTCACAGATAGAGAAATATGTTGACATCAATGACAACACATCTCTTAGACATCTCTTAAGAACATATTTGCAACATACTAACAACAATCTCCTCAAACATCCAACAATCTCCTCCTTTGGCATTGATGACAACATATGATGTGAAAAACAAACAATGTCAAAGAAATCAATAGCTCCCTCATATAGCTCTCTCTCTCTCTTACAAATAGCTCTCCCCCTTAGATTATTACACATTTTTCACATGAATCTCTTCTGCTTTGACATCAATGGCAAAGACACATATTTGCAATAAAAACACAAAACTAACTCAAAAAACTGACTCACTAACTACTTGGTGCAGTCACGGGGGGAGGGTCCTTGAAGAGAACAGTTTCAACCGTGCAAAAAGAGTTACATAGTAGAAACAACACAATCGTGATGGAGGCAATGCAGACCAAACTTTATCATATCATGAAAAATAGTTACAAACTGCCGACAACATGCAAGCTTACAAGATTCATCTCACAGGCCTGAGTACAAAACATGCATGTTAGAAAACATTCGGGATCAAGCAACAATGTGAGCCAACTACAAATCTCTTAACCTTAGGACTATTCTTCTATGTTCTAATCACTGAATCCTAATGCTCAATTACATTGATTTATATGATCAAGAATGATCTGCGTCGACCCAAGATGGAACAAATTTTGATGAATAAGAATGAAACATGTAAAACAACAAGGTCAGCCTCCACCAAATAGATCCCTTTGGAAAATCCATAGAATGAAATGCGGACCTAAAGGAAGGTCAGCCACATGCCTAGGAATGTTGGAATCAATGAACTGAATCTCTGCAAGCTACATAAGTGATCTGCAAGATCTGTCAATAACCAAATAGGTCCAAATGAGTTTGGTGTTCTAAGCCAAAAAACTGTTTCAGATTCTGGAAGTGATAACTTGTTGAGAAAAGATCCAAATGTCCTGTGGACTTAGGATAAGGGTAAGTGCACCAAGATGGTGTGCAAAAAGGGGGCATAAGTGGATGTTTTTTTCCTAAAATTAGGTAAACCTAAACTTTGAGGAGAAAGTTGAGAGCCATCCACTCAAGATATGAAGATACTCAAATAACAAAGATTTTAGTAATCTGAATCTAGTTTCCAAATAACTAATTTTTTTAAAAATTAGATAAATTTAAGGGGTTCAAATTCTTTGCGCACGAAAAACTAACCATGATTTTTTCTTTTTCTAAAAAGCATAACATAGTGTCTAACGTGTACATCAAAAAAGTCATAGTTAAATTTAGTATTTTGACAAATCCTTTGGCAGAAAGATAGGTAAGAGCGAGCCCTAGAAGTTTTATGTTTTTTTGTAATTTTTTGTTGAGTATTTTTTTTTAATGATTTTTCCAAGCGAGCACATCCTGAAAATCAAGCATCAGTTCGTGTGCGAAGCATAACTTGAACCAAAACAATCTAAAATGCAATTTGTTTTTTTGAAATTGTAAAGAATCAAGTACACTGCAATAATATATAAAGTTTTTTAAATTTGGATAAGTAGATCAAAAGTTATTAAAAAAGTGATACATGTATGTCTTTGAGAACTATGGAGACACTCATAAAAGAAATTCAATAATAATATGTTATTGTTGTTCAAATTCTAAAACAAATATATGGTTAAAAAGCTTAGAAGATGGGTGAAAATATGGTGGCAATTTTAGTAATACCCACTTGATGAAGTGTAAACCTGATGATGACAAAGTCGAGAAACCAAGTTCATAAAATAAAACACGTCAAATGGAGGGAAATGGAGGGAAATCAAACTTCCAAACTATGCAGCTTGGTCATCCAAACCTATTCACAAGCCTAAATAGAGAAGAACGCGTACGGGGTTTCTTTTGAATATGAACCATGTACATTTTTTGATGTTGAATAAAGAGCACGTACACGGTTCTTCCTGTGATACTATACCATAAAGAAATTAATGTGTATGTTTAAAATCCGTGCATGTACATACATTTATGTATATGTAGATATTGTATGTATATATATATAATATGTATATATATACACACACACATATGTATGTGTATGTATATAATATGTGTATGACATATGTATACATATATGTATGTTTATAATATATATAATATGTATGTGTGTATTATCTGTTGATATTTTATGTGTATTATATGTATATGTGCATGTACATGTACATGTATATTGATATATATTGTCTTTTGATATATTATTGTACATTGTATAACTACCTCTCTCTCTCTCTCTCTCTCTCTCTCTCAACCCAACATAACACCTAATGACATCATGTAAGGTCCCTTAGAACACATATGACCCCTTAAGATCATATGATATTCTAACACGTGTGGCCCAATTATGACCTTGCATGACCCCCAATGATGCCATATGACCCCTTCCGACCATGTATGATAGCTTAAGGGGTTATATGGTGTCTTAAGGGGTCATACAATGTTCTAACACATTTGTGGCTCAATTAGGACCCCACATGACCCTTAATGACATAATGTGACACATGTTCCTCTCCCCCCATCTCCCTCCCTCCCATTTTTATTCCTCTCTCTCTCCCTCCCTCCCTCACTCCCTTCCTCCCCCATCTCCCTCCCCCCTTTCCCATCCTCTCTCTCTCTCTCTCTCTCTCTCTCTCTCTCTCTCTCTCCCTCCCCCTTAGGACCCCACATAACACCACATGACCATTTAGGAGCATATGATATCCTAAGGGGTTTGTTGGTATTTTGGTATGGTTTTGTCATTGATGTCAACACCTACTAAAACACTAGCACTTTGAAGATCTAGCAGCATTCACCGACAGACAAGTAACTATTGCACAGTTACTGGTATATGGTTCACTAGCAGGATATAATCATCACCGACACTTGGAATGACATGGAAGACACTTGGTAATGTCGAAGACATCGTGGGGACACCTTGTTTTGAAGAATTAATCATTGGTATATTCATACTTGCATATTTGCTTTTACCGACAAATAGGTCCAGATTATCTAGGGTTATACCGGCAGGTTTAACTCTTCCAGATCAACATGGCATGCTATGGAGATAATTAATTAATGTTGTAAATGCATTGAGCCGACATGTTCAATTGATTATTGCATTAGATATTGTATTAGTTGTAAAATGATTTTATTCTAATATCTTGTAGAGCCGACCTACTATAATTGGTCTTAGGTTATGGTATAAATATAAGATCTTAAATGCAAGATCGAATGTGGAATGCGAAGAAGGTTGTGTGTGAAGGTATATGGGAGATTTAGCAGAGCTATACAAGAAGACATCATTTGAAGGTAAAGCTAGGGTTTTGTAAAAGCATATCAGCATTACACCAGTACTGAATCCAGCATATGAAGATGCTACTTTAAGCAGTACATTCTTATTGGATTTAACCATCCAATTGTAGTCAGTGTGACTCCCATTTGTGTTTGAGCAGTGAGCTCTAGGTTGTTGGCCTTTCTGCATGTGTAGACCCCATTTATGTACACTTACTATCTGTAATAGTATCATTTGATTGTGGGTAAGGTTTCCCACCATGGTTTTTCCCCTTATAGGGTTTCCACGTACAAATATTGGTGTTATGTGTTGTGGATGATTTTGTCTTTTGGTTTCATGCATTATTCTTTACTGGTATTACATTTATCAGTTAAATTGTTTCACTAGTATCACAGACTATTTCACCGGTATTAAATAGTAATTTGTTTAAGTGATTTTTGGTTTAATATTTAAGACAATTGATTCACCCCCCCCATCTCAATTGTCCCCGGGACCCAACAATTAGTATCAAAGCCAAGTCCTCCTTTTGTAGAAGCTTAACAACTTGAGGAGATCCAATGTCTAGCAACTATTTCAGGAAGGATAGTCCTAAACTTGATGGAACTAACTATGGAATATGGAAGATCAGAATGGAGACACATCTAAACTATATTGGAAAGGATATCTGAGAAGTTACAAAGAATGGATATACTTCTCCTACAACAACTCAACCAAATCCTCCAAATCTGACTAAAGATGAAGAAAATGATTGCAAGGCAAGAGAAGAACTTTTGAGTGTATTATCAGATTAGCAAATCATGGGACTATTAGATAGATCTAATGCTAAAGCTATATGAGATCATTTGGAAATAGTGAATGAAGGAGATTCCATAGTCAAAATTGCAAAACTTGAAAGCTTCCAGGTCAGGTATGAAAGTCTGAAAATGGAAGAAGATGAAAGAATTTCTGCTTTTATGGAAAGAGTAAATGAAATTGTTTTTGGTATTAAATGTTGTGGAGGAACCTTAAGTGAAGATGAAATTGTTTCAAAAGTTTTAAGAGGTTTTCCACTGGCATATAAAATGAAGGTTACTACAATAAATGAACTTAGAACAATGCCTAACACATCAGTAACTAGGGATACATTGATTGGAAAAATATCAGCCTTTGAGATTGAAGAATTTGGTCCTACTACTACTATAAAAATAGATCTATCTTTCAAAGAATCAACATCATCTACATCATCATTTGAAAAATCTGATTGGAAAGCCTTTTATGCAAGAGAACTTGAAGAAACTAGGAGAGAAAATGAAGAACTTGAAGAGCTTGAAGCATTATTTGCAAGAAAAATGTCTAAAGGTCCAGTTGGAAGTAAGTATGAAGGTAAAGCACCCTTTAAATGTTTTAACTACAATAAGATTGGTTATATGGCTTCAAGATGCCCTGGTAGACATGCTAGGTTAAGAGAAGAAGCTAGAAGAACATACAAGCCTAATCCTGAATATCAGAAATATAGATTCAAGAAAAATAAGGACAAATCTTGTTATGTTGCTGATGAAGGTGTAAAGCGGAAAATCGCGGTCGAACCCTAGTTGGTCTCCCCTCTTCTAACTCCGAGGAGAGAGAAGGGAGGTTCGCTAGGATTCGATGGGTTTTCACTTAGGGGGAAGACTTTACATTCAAAAGAGGGGTTGAAACTCATAAGATTCAATCCCACACAATGTAAGATTGGATGCTAAATGAATTTCAAGGGTTTGGAAAGCAAAGCTACCCTCTTTTGTAAAGAATGTTGATTAAGGAAATTAAGCTAAGAATGCATAGAAAGTCATAAAGATTCGCTTATAAACTGAGTTTAGGTTATAGGATGAAGCTGCGGACCTGGAATTAGCAGTAGAATGTCAATACGGCGCTGTCCTGCAAATTTGAGAAAAAGTTGTCGGGACGATGGCGCCCGGCGCCACGGTCCTCCGAAAAATCCGCGAAACGAAGTGGGATCGGTTCGTCTCTGCACAAGGATTCCAAATCTTCAATCTCAGCCGCATACCTGCAACCTACACACAGAAAAGCGAAGACGATTGGGGGGTTAGGGATTAGGGGTTTGCCTTTAGGTCAAACCCCGGTTTTGGAATTAACCAAGAAATGAGCAAGTGTTGTAAATGTCAATGACTGTAATGTAAAACAAGTACTAATACCTTGTTCTAAGGATGTTTGTATCCTTATGTGCAAAGGTTTAGATGTTGTATGTTGTAGTATGTAGCATGTAATAAGTGATCTCCTCTTCAATGGTTGAATCCTTGACTTGAATGCAACACTTAGCCTTGAATGGAGACTTGGAATGATCAATTGCTTGAATGCTTGAATGCTTGAGTATAGTTTCCACGCTTTTTCCGTCATGTATGTCTTCTATCCCAAATGAGAGAGAAAAATGTAGTTTATATACTTGTCAATTAGGGCTGATAGACTGATTTTCCCGACCTTAGGCCGACCAGGGAAGTATATTTCCAAATTGCAATCAAAAAGACCCGATATCACTTAGGAAACCGGGCCCAAAATAGGACCCAGGGACCAAAGCGCTGGGTGCCCTGGTCCTGAGGGACCAGGGCGCTGGGCGCTCTGGACCTGAGGGACCAGGGCGCTGGGCGCTCTGGTCCCACCTCCGGGACAGCGGGGTGCAAGGAGGTTCAGGCCAATGGTGCTTGAAAAATGCAGTTTTCAGTGTCGTGAGCAAGTTTTGGGGTCTCCATTCAGGTTGCGTGTTGTGTCGCCATCGTGAAGACCGAAATGCAGTCGAAATTGCAAGTGTCGCAATTTTAGGACGCTACATTTAGCCCCCACTTTAGCGGGAGTATGTATGCTCATACTTCCGGTAAAGTACAAGGAAACAACATTGAAAGACTTTCACCACGTCAAGGAGGCAAGACACACCGAGCCCCCAGTGGACTAAGGATCTTACGACTTCGATTGACAAAGTAAAAGGGAAGATCACAAGGGAGAACCATGACTGTCAGTAGTAAGGTTCCCTCACTATGAGTCATGCAAAAGAAATACCAAAAATTTTCAAGACAAAGCTAAGTTTGCCAAGAAATTTTCAAGTATCTTTGAAAGGATAGACAGGGTGTATGCCCCCCTACGTTAAAGCGATCGCACATGCCTCAATGGGGGTGATTGTTTTAACGTAGTGATACACATAAGAAATGAGAAGGGAAAGGAGCACGTTATCGCAAAGATTTAGCCCCCAAGTATGAGATAAACCTAAGGATAAGAAACACAAACACAAAGCACGAGGTGACCTCGCTTTCCTCGGGGTCAGTATGCTGTATGATAAGTCATGTATATATCATATGTATGTATGCATAATTGTTCTTCATTCCCCAATCAAGGAAGGTCACCTAGAAGAAGGGAACACATGTGTCTTTTGAGTCAACATGAGAGAGACCAAAAGAGATCTCAATGCTTTGCATCGTCCTCAAGTAGACAACACTAAGGACGACAAATAGAAGAATGAGAATAACATATAGAAGAAGTAACAAAAGAGAGGGGGAGAGAATCTGCCATGCTAATGTAACTAGTCTAGCATGTCATCTACCCCCCGATCTTGCCGATCAATGTTTCGGGAAGGCAGGGAACACGCTAGAGGAAGAACATCCAACACAGCAGATGGAGCTATCACAAGATCCAAACAAGGGCTATGTTCATGTTCCAAGCCACGTTGTTCTTGTCTAGGAGCGAGGATGAGTGCTTTTGAAAATTCATTAGATAAATGGTTATCAACATCAACAAGTTCATATTCGCTATCAGAAACAAGAGGAGTAACATTTTCATCATGAATAACATTTTCATCTATATCATCATCAAGATTTATAAAAATAGGATCTTTAACTCACACAGGATCAAGACCATCATGCATCTTATGTTTAGGAGATTTAGGCTCAATATCCGGCTGAGGAGAAAATGGAATAATGCTTGTTGAAGGTGTTTTTGGAGATTGCAAAGTTTGAGAAGCAGCTGCTTGAGCCCTAAGATGATGCTTTCGTCGGCGTTCCCGTGCAGAATGATTACATCTAGTCTTAGTAGGAAGTGTAGAAGGTAGAGGAGGAGGAATGTTCTCATCCTTATCACTTGGGTGTTTAGGTTGTGGCCTCTTAGGCTGGATAATAGGAGAAGAAGAAGGTCTCTTCTCTCTATAAAAGGAAGGAGGAGGAACTGCTCCATATAAAGGAGGAATTTTTGGTTTAGGGAGAAGACCAAGTCCATCATGACGAGGAGGTATAGATCTACTCTTAGAAGATTTATTAGGCATAGACATAGTCACATCGATGGGGACGGGTTGGGAATCTTCTTGGGGAAAGACATTAGTTTTGTCTTTCAAAGGAAGAATTTCCTTCTCAAGAATGATAGGAATGTCAAGTTTAGGTGTTCTAGGTTCACTTAGAGATAGGATCATATCTGTTTTCCACTTTTGATAAGATGTAAAAAGATGATCACTTCGCGGAGGAAGAGATTGGAATTGTTTAGGCCAAAAGTAATCAATAGGAACACTAGAGGTTCGTTCGGCTGGTTTAAAGAGACTATGATTGACAGTAACAACTTCACCATTATGGGGAAATTTTAAACACTTATGAATAGGAGAAGCAATAGCTTTCATGGAAGATAGCCAAGGATAGCCAAGCTTCACACGAAATTGTTCGGAAGAAGGAATAATAGCAAAGTTCACATCAAGGGATTTGTTATGGACTTCAATAGGCAATGTAATAGAACCAATTGCAGGAGAAGAAAATGCATCAAATAGTTTCACAATCACATCTGTTTTGTCATAGATTACTTGATTCAATTGCAAATTAAAAAGAAATTCTTCAGTAATAACATTAACCATGCACGAAGGATCAATAAGCACTCCACGGCAAGGTGTATTTTTTATTTTTGCAACTATGTATAAAGGACCATCAGGTGCTCTAATGGTTTCACTGGAATCAAATGTGATGGAAGGTTCTTTAGGGATTTCTTGCTGCTCTACAAAGTTAATCACATTCGGAGTCATAGACACAAGACCATCAGATGAGAAAGAGGAATCATTAGCCTCAATCGCATTAGAGGTATGAGAGGTATGAGAAGGTAACGGATCAGTAAAAATCTGAAGATTTTGGTTAGGAGGAGCTACAGATGTGTTGCCTTTATCATTCACTCCAGAAATAGAAATAGTATTATTATCAATCAAATCTTGAATTTTACCCTTTAAAGAAAAACATTTTTCAGTATCATGCCCAGGCTGACGATGAAAATGACAAAAGGCTTTGTGATCAAAATAAGGTGAAGTAATCTTTGCAGGATCAATTTGTCGTACAGGAGGAAGAGTAAGCACATTTTGTCCCAATAACTTATTCATAATATCATGCAATGATTCATTCAAAGGAGTATACTTTCTTTCTTTCTTGAAAAATTTAGAAATAGGAGGCACACCTGATGCTGCATTCACATTGTTGTTGATGATGTTTTCATTGAATTTGATGGAATCTCTGTTCGGTTTAAACTTCCCAAATGGTTGTTGACTGCTATCACCCTTATCACTCGGAGCCATAGGATGCGATTGTTCCATTTGACTCACAGTCAGTTGATAATTGTGAAGAGTGGCACACAACTGTTGGAAAGAAGTAAACTCAGAAAACAGAAGTTTGTCTTGAATATCTTTTTGCAAATTAGAAATAAAGATTCTTTGAATATCATTATCAGGCACTGGAAAAGAAATTTGAGCATACAAATGCTTATATCTACCAATGAAATCAGTCACTTTTTCTTTAACACCTTGTTTACAATGCATTAAATCAATCAAAGTAACTTTAGGACTTATATTGTTTTGAAATTGTTGAATGAAAGAATTTGCGAGTTGTTCGAAAGAAGTAATAGAATAAGAAGGCAACGAGCAATACCATTGTAGGGCTTTGTCTCTTAATGTTCTGGTAAATAGTTTTGCAAGCAACCTTTGGTCATAAGCAAAATCAGTACATATTGTTTGAAAAGTCTTAACATGTGTTAGAGGATCTCCTTTACCATTATAGAGCTCCAAATGCGGGATTTCAACATGTTTAGGAGGAATAGCTCGAACAATATCAAGAGAAAGTGGGCTCGCAACATCAAATGTGGGCACACTAAACTTAGATTGATTCATAGAGGCAATTTGTTGTTGTAAAGAAGAGACAGTTTGTGCAAGATTGTTAATGGTAGCTTCAGTCGAAGAGTTCATATTAGGTGTGTTAGATTGAGATGGAGGTGTTATGTTATTGAAAGAGGGCAAAGAGTAAGGTGGTGGGACCCTATGATAGTCAACCATAGGGGATGATTGGATAGGAGGAACACTACAAGGAGGAATGGAATGGTTAAATGAATTGCCCCCTTGCATCATGTTCATTTGTGAAGATGTAATAGGAACACTCATTGAAGGAATGTACGAAGAAGTTGGATTGAGTGAAGGAAGAGGATTAATTGAAGAAGGAGGATTGCCCCCATGACTAGTGATCACAGGAGGAATGTCTTGTATAGAGGTAGCCATTATGTTTGATGTAAAGGTAGGTATACTAGCAATAGAAGTGGTCAAAGGAATAGAATGATTGACTTGTGTAGGAGGTTGTGTATAACCTAAAGATTCAGCACAACTCTTCATAGGCATCACATTCGAATTCACAATATGTGAAATACCACGCAAAATATCAATTCCATTCTTATCACTTTGAAGCATGCGTTTTAGACCCTCAATTAAAGGAAGAGCTTGACTATCGGGATACTCATGAGACATCCATTGGTGAAAATTGTCAAATTGGTTATCCAATTTGGAAAGTTGTTCAACGGAAATTTCATGGGGAGCTTCTTCATCATTAGGAGGATTAGAGGAATTACCCATGTCCTCGTTAAAAAGGCTACTCAAATTAGGTTCCATCTCCTCGGTAGTTAAACCTCGGATAGACTTAATTACGGCTTCGTCTAACGGGAATAGTGTAAGTAGGGCTTATTGCTGTAAAACTCATGCACTAGAGAGAGAGAAAAGATTTTGATCTTAGAGGTAGCAATTTTCAGTAAAACCAGCCAATCTTCCAGATTTAAGCTGTTAAATGCAATCATGACAGTCTCCCGAAATTTTGGAAAAAATGTTCGGGACCGTGGCACTCGGAGTGCAACACGGTCCCTGCAACTTTTTTCGAAATTTGCAGGGATGAAAGGTATGATGATTTTAGAGCTAATCTGAAAAAATTGAGTGATTTTACGATCTGTAGATAGGCCAAATTAAAGTTGCAATCTCAAAATTGAACCCTATCAAGATTGTCGAAAAATGCAAAATTTTGAATTTTGAAAAAGAGAGGAAAACTGAAATTTTGAATTTTATGATTTTAGAGGGAATGTCAAAAGCAGTGCAAGTTTTGAATTTTAAAAATTGACTCAATTTCACACAAAATTCAATTTTGAAAGCGGAAATCAAGGTTGTTGTAATTAAGCACTTAATTTCAAAGGTCACAAATTGCAAGGATTTGAATAAAGCACTGAAATTTTGAATGAATGCAAACACAATTTTCAGATTTAGAACAGTAAGAACACAATTTTGACACAAAATTTCAATTTCCACAATTTTTGAATGATTAGGAGCCCTAGACCAAGCAATCACAAGACCAACTTTGACTGTAATTTTGAAAGTGTTATAATTGACAAAATTAGCCAAAATTCTGGATTTTAGTAGGAAAATACAGCAAGATCTCGCTCCCGAAATTTTGGAAAAAATGTCGGGGACGATGGCGCTCGGAGTGCAACACGGTCCTCGCAACTTTTTTCCAAATTTTCAGGGATGAAAGATATTGTGATTTTATTACAGAATCCAAAGTTACAGCTAATTTGGAGATGTTTTGATCGGTCAAATTGTCGGACAAATGTTGAATTAAGAGGGTTTCAAAAATTAGGGTTTTGACATTTAACCACTTAATTTTCAAAATTAAAGCACAAATATGAATTGATAATTTATAATAGAAAAGCAGATCTGAAGCAAGCATTAATAATTAAACATCTCGCAAGTTCAATGTTCAAAAAGAAAATTTAGGGTTTTTATGCAATCACCTCTAAAATTTTGCAAAAGATCAAACATGGAAATGTAATCAAGGAATCAATTTTCAGATCTAATCATGAATAATCAGAAAGGATGTTCACGTCGGGTTCACCAAAATGTAAAGCAGAAAATCGTGGTCGAACCCTAGTTGGTCTCCCCTCTTCTAACTCGGAGGAGAGAGAAGGGAGGTTCGCTAGGATTCGATGGGTTTTCACTTAGGGAGAAGACTTTACATTCAAAAGAGGGGTTGAAACTCATAAGATTCAATCCCACACAATGTAAGATTGGATGCTAAATGAATTTCAAGGGTTTGGAAAGCAAAGCTACCCTCTTTTGTAAAGAATGTTGATTAAGGAAATTAAGCTAAGAATGCATAGAAAGTCATAAAGATTCGCTTATAAACTGAGTTTAGGTTATAGGATGAAGCTGTGGACCTGGAATTAGCAGTAGAATGTCGATACGGCGCTGTCCTGCAAATTTGAGAAAAAGTTGTCAGGACAATGGCGCCCGGCGCCACGGTCCTCCGAAAAATCCGCGAAATGAAGTGGGATCGGTTCGTCTCTGCACAAGGATTCCAAATCTTCAATCTCAGCCGCGTACCTGCAACCTACACACAGAAAAGCGAAGATGATTGGGGGGTTAGGGATTAGGGGTTTGCCTTTAGGTCAAACCCCGGTTTTGGAATTAACCAAGAAATGAGCAAGTGCTATAAATGTCAATGACTGTAATGTAAAACAAGTACTAATACCTTGTTCTAAGGATGTTTGTATCCTTATGTGCAAAGGTTTAGATGTTGTATGTTGTAGTATGTAGCATGTAATAAGTGATCTCCTCTTCAATGGTTGAATCCTTGACTTGTATGCAACACTTAGCCTTGAATGGAGACTTGGAATGATCAATTGCTTGAATGCTTGAATGCTTGAGTATAGTTTCCATGCTTTTTCCGTCATGTATGTCTTCTATCCCAAATGAGAGAGAAAAATGTAGTTTATATACTTTTCAATTAGGGCTGATAGACTGATTTTCCCGACCTTAGGCCGACTAGGGAAGTATATTTCCAAATTGCAATAAAAAAGACCCGATATCACTTAGGAAACCGGGCCCAAAATAGGACCCAGGGACTAGGGCGCTGGGCGCCATGGTCCTGGAGGACCAGGGCACTGGGCGCCCTGGTCTTGAGGGACCAAGGCACTGGGCGCTCTGGTCCTGAGGGACCAGGGCGCTGGGCGCTCTGGTCCCACCTCCGGGACAACGGGGTGCAAGGAGGTTCAGGCCAATGGTGCTTGAAAAATGCAGTTTTGAGTGTCGTGAGAAAGTTTTGGGGTCTCCATTCAGGTTGCGTGTTGTGTCGCCATCGTGAAGACCGAAATGCAGTCGAAATTGCAAGTGTCGCAATTTTAGGACGCTACAGAAGGAATGACTGATGATTCTGATGAGGATCCGGCAGACAATGGATGGGTTTTTGTTGCTATAGAAGAAGATCAACCAGCACCTGCAGTGCAACCGGTAGAATAGGCCTTGGCAACAAAAGTTGAAGTGAAAGATGAGTGGATCATTGACTCAGGATGCTCACATCACATGACTGGTGACAAAAGTAAATTCTTGAACTTTCAAGAATATAATGGAGGTCTAGTAAGATTTGGTGATGACAAAGCTTGTTCAATTAAAGGTAAGGGTTCAATATCTCTTGATGGTAAGCATAACACTAAAAATGTTTACTATGTTGAAGGTTTAAAACATATTCTTTTGAGTGTTGGTCAATTAGTAGAGAAAGGATTTCAGCTACAATTTAAAAATGGTAAATGCAAAATTATGAATAGAACCGGTTTAGAAATTGCAACCGGTAATCAAACTAGAGGTAATATCTTTCATTTGAACAACAATGAAAAGATATGTTTGATTGCACACATTGATGAAAGTTGGTTATGGAAAAAGAGACTCTATCATGTAAATTTTGATTACATGGTAAAAATCAGTACTACTAAGGCAGTTAGAGATTTACCTAAAATTGTCAAACCTCACAACACAGTGTGTAAGGAATGTCAATTTGGAAAATAGCTTAGAGTTAGTTTTAAAAGTATTCTAGAAAAATCAAACAATGCTCTTGATTTAATTCATACTGATTTATGTGGTCCAGCTAGAACTAAAAGCTTGCAAGGTGATAGATATTTCATGCTAATCATAGATGACTATTCTAGAATGTGTTGGGTTACTTTTCTCAGAGAAAAATCAGAAGCACTTGGAAAGTTTAAACTATTCAAAGCAATGGTTGAAAATGAAATTGGAAAGAAAATCAAATGTTTAAGATCAGACCAAGGAGGTGAATTCACATCTAAGGAATTCAATAAATTCTGTGAAGTGAATGGAATCAGAAGATAGCTATCAGCACCTTGGACACCACAACAGAATGGGGTTGTTGAAAGGAAAAATAGAACTATCTTGGATGCAGCAAGAAGTATGTTATCAGAAGCAAACATACCACATATATATTGGAGAGAGGCAGTAAGTACAACTTATCAGAAGCAAACCTACCACATATATATTGGAGAGAGGCAGTAAGTACAATGGTCTATACATTCAATAAAGTACACATCAAAGGTGAAACCGGTAAGACCCCCCATGAACTATGGTTTGGTATTATTCCTACTCTTAAATATTTCAGAATTTTTGGAAGCAAATGCTATATTAGGAGAGATGAGTATATTGGAAAATTTGATCCTAGAAGTGATGAAGGAATATTTATTGGTTATTCATCTAAGAGCAAAGCATATAGATGTTTTAACAAAAGATTGAAGAAAATTGTTGAAAGCACAAATGTAAAGATTGATGAACATTTCAGAGGAACTTCAAGGTATATGGATTATGAACTGGCAACAGACATTCTATCAAATGAATCTACACTAAATCCACTAGCATAGAATGAAGATCTAGTTACACCGGTATCATTTGAAAATTCCACAGTAACTGAGGAACAACAACAAACAAAAACACCTCGGTATGTAAGATTGAATCATTCTGAAGATCAGATAATTGGAAATAAATATAGAGGAGTTATGAAAAGAGGAAGATTGACAAATGAAGAGGTATGTCTTATTTCTCAAATTGAACCATCATCAATTAATGAAGCATGTGAAGATAAATTTTGGATTAAAGTTATGGAAGAAGAATTAGAGCAAATTGAAAAGAATAACACTTGGACATTAGTTCCCCAGCCTAAAGATAAAAATGTTATTAGAACCAAATGGGTTTTTAGAAACAAACTTAATGAAGATGGTAAAATAATTAGAAATAAAGCAAGATTAGTGTGTAAGGGATATTCTCAAAAGGAAGGGATTCATTACAATGAAACCTTTGCACCGGTAGTTAAAATTGAGGCAGTGAGATTATTTTTGGCTTTTGCAGCTCATAAAAACTATAAGGTATATCAAATGGATATTAAATGTGCATTCTTGAATGAAATTCTTGAAGAAGAGGTTTACATTGAACAACCTGATGGATTTTCTTTAACAGAAGACAAAGATATGGTTTGCAGGTTAAAGAAAGCTTTGTATGGGTTGAAACAAGCTCCAAGAGCTTGGTATGCAAGATTAGACAAGTATCTTTTAGAGATTGGTTTTTCTAAAGGTAATGCAGACAATAATTTATACTATAAAGTAACTAATGATGACATCTTGGTTATAGAAGTTTTTGTTGATGAAATTATCTTTGGAGGAGAAGATGGATTATGTAAAGAATTTTCTATCAAAATGTAGCAAGAATTTGAAATGTCTATGATAGGAGAAGTAAAATTCTTTTTAGGATTGTAGATCTCTCAGACTGACAGTGGTATATTTTTGAGTCAATCAAAGTACTTAGAAGAGATACTAAAGAAATTTGGGATGGAAAACTCTAAACCGGTAAGTACACCTATGACTACAAATGACAAATTATCAATAAGAGATGAATCAACACCTATTAATCCAACCAATTACAAATCTATGATAGGAGGTTTACTATATTTAACACAAACAAGACCAGATATTATGAATGTAGTCTGTATTATTTCAAGATTTCAAAGTAATCCTAGGGAAAATCATGAATTAGCAGTAAAAAGGATTTCCGGTACTTACAAGGCACTACAAATCTTGGATTATGGTATCCTCGAGATGAAAATTTTGAATTATGTGCATTTACAGATGCAAATTGGGCAGGAGATGTAGATGATAGGAAAAGCACCACCGATAGAGCATTTTTCGTTGGAAGCAGATTAATTTCTTGGTTAAGCAAGAAACAGAGTTGCACATCTTTATCAATAGCAGAATCATAATATGTTGCAGTAGCAACAAACTGTACACAGGTATTATGGCTCAAACAAATGTTAAAGGACATAAAGGTAAATTGCAAGGAACCTATAACTATCTATTGTGATAACATTGTAGCAATTGATATATCCAAGAATCTGGTACTACATTCTAAGACTAAACATGTCTCTATCAAACTGAACTTTCTAAAAGAAAATGTTGAAGCAAAATAGGTCAAACTGGTTTATGTAAGCACTAAAGAGCAGATTGCAGATATTTTTGCTAAACCTCTACCTAAGGAGACTTTTGAATATCTCAGAGATCAGCTTGGGGTCATACCCCCACTGGTAGACACTTAGAGAGTTGATGTATGTCATCAACCGACAGAATTAACAGAGATATATTCTTAAATCCGGCTTTGATGAGGAAGCTACTTCTCAGGGGGAGTAGATGGTATATTAAAAATAGTTGGTATTTTGTATGTGAAACTAACAACTGATATTATGTTGTAACTTTGGCATTTGATGTCAAAGGGGGAGAGATTGGTATGAAAAAAACACAAAAAAATTAAAAAAACACAGAAAGATACATGTTACCCATAGGGGGGGAGATTAGTAAAGGAGATTATTGGTTTTTGGTATTTGGCAGTTCTGTTTTGGCACTTTGATGGTTTTTCCATCTTGTGTTGCCATCAATGGCAAAGGGGGAGATTGTTGGTATTTTGGTATGGTTTTGTCATTGATGTCAACACCTACTAAAACACTAGCACTTTGGAGATTTAGAAGCATTCACCGACAGATAAGTAACTATTGCATAGTTACTGGTATATGGTTCACCAGTAGGATATAATAATCACCTGCACTTGGAATGACATGGAAGACACCTGGTAATGTTGAAGACATCATGGGGACACCTTTTTTTGAAGAATTAATCATTGGTATATTCATACTTGCATATTTGCTTTTATCGGCAGGTTTAACTCTTCCAGATCAGCATGGCACGCTATGGAGATAATTAATTAATGTTGTAAATGCATTGAGCTAACATGTTGAATTGATTATTGCATCGGATATTGTATTAGTTGTAAAATGATTTTATTGTAATATCTTGTAGAGCCAACCTACTATAATTGGTCTTAGGTTATGGTATAAATATAAGATCTTAAATGCAAAATCGAATGTGGAATGCGAAGAAGGTTGTGTGTGAAGGTATATGCGAGATTTAGCAGAGCTATACATGAAGACATCATTTGAAGGTAAAGCTAGGGTTTTGTAAAAGCATATCAGCATTACACCAGTACTGAATCCAACATATGAAGATGCTACTTTAAGTAGCACATTCTTATTGGATTTAACCATCCAATTGTAGTCAGTGTGACTCCCATTTGTGTTTGAGTAGTGAGCTATAGGCTGTTGGCCTTTTTGCATGTACAAACCCCATTTATGTACACTTACTATCTGTAGTAGTATCATTTGATTGTGGGTAAGGTTTCCCACCGTGGGTTTTCCCCTTATAGGGTTTCCATGTACAAATATTTGTGTTATGTGTTGTGGATGATTTTGTCTTTTGGTTTCATGCATTATTCTTTACTGGTATTACATTTATCAATTAAATTGTTTCACCGGTATCACAGATTGTTTCACTGATATTAAATAGTAATTTGTTTAAGTGATTTTTGGTTTAATATTTTAGACAACTGATTCACCGCCCCCTCTCAGTTGTCCCCGGGACCCAACAGGGTCAAGATGGCAAGATGGCATTACGGTGTCGTAAGGTAGCAAGATGAACCATTATTACAATATAAAAAGAAATAGCAATACTACTTACAATAATAACAAACCAACGTGCTTCCCCTCTCTCCCTTCCTCCATACCCCATCCCCCTCTCTCTCTCTCTCTTATCACCCACTTTTCTTGTGTAGAGAAAATTCAGAAACACTTTCAATCTTTCTCCTCCTATCTCCTCCACTATAACTTCTACTCTTCCATTCTCCATGAAACCTGCAACCTGAAACACAATACTTTCTCTTCCCACCTCTTTTATCACTATATTCTGCTTACCCATCTCATTATATACCACTTGAAACATAATAATCTTATCTCCCACTTCCTTTATCACAATCACTCATTTCTTTTAAACCATCAGATCCCCTTCAAACATGGCCCAAAAAACATCTAACCTATTCATGTGGCAATATATTATAAAACAAAAGACAATGAAATGTCCTTAATCTAAGCTCTTCTCTCTCTCTCTCTCTCCCTCTCTCCCTTAGGACCCCACATTACACCTAATGACATCATGTGACCCCTTAGCACACCACATGACCCTTGAGGAGCATATGATGTTCTAAAGGGTCATATGGTGTCTTAAGGTGGCGAGATGAACCATTATTACAATATGAAAAGCAATACCAATACTGCTTACAGAAATAACAAACCAGCATGCTCCCCCTCTCCCTTCCTCCATACCACATCCATACACAAATTCAACTTGGTAAACAATTTCTTTATTTGGAAATTGGTTGCAAGCCTTGCAAGTTGTTTATAATTGGCAAAAAATTCATTATCACCCACTTTTCTTGTGTAGAGAAAATTCAGAAACACTTTCAAGCTTTCTCCTCCTACCTTCTCTACTATCACTTCTACTCTTCTGTTCTCCATGAAACCCACAACCTGTAACACAATACTTTCTCCTCCCACTTCTTTCATCACTATATTTATTTTACCCATCTCATTATATACCACTTGGAACATAGTAATATTTTTTCCCTCTCCCTCTCTCTCCCACTCTCTCTCTCTCTCCCTCCCTCTCTCTTTCTCTCTCCATCCCTCTAACTTTCCCCACCTCTCTCTCTCTCTCTCTCTCTCCCTCTCTCTCTCTCCCTCTCTATCTCCCCCTTTCTCTCCCTATCCCTCCCTCTTCCTCTCCATCCTCTCTCCCACCCCTCTCTCTCTCCCTCTCCCTCTATCTCCCTCTCTCCCTCCCTTTTCCTTCATATTTTCTTTACTAAAGTAATGCATACGGGGTTTTGATAATTTAAAAGAATGTACGAGGTACTAGGAATATGGATGTTGGCCTGCTAAGAAATTTTAGGGACTAAAAGTGTGGACGGGGTTACTAAACATAGTGCATATGTGGTTCTTGGACATAGTTTTAGTTGCCCAACAACCTCAACGGCGTCAAAAGAAGTTTTTTGAGGTTGTTGAAGGCCCCCTGCAATTGTTACTATTCTTCTGTGATAGTTTTATATGTAGAATTAAGTGAATTTTTTTTTTGCATGATTTGTAATGACTGAATTTTTGTTCTTATTAGTTTAGTCAATGGGTAAGTGCACAAAGATGGTGGTCAAAAAGGGGGGTATAAGTGGACACTTTTTTTTTGAAATCAGGTGAACCTAGACTTGGAGGCAAAATTTGAAAGTCATACATTCAAGATATGAAGATAATCAAAGAACAAATATTGTAGTACTTTAAATCTAGTTTCCAAACTACTAAAAAATTTCAAAATTGGATAAGATTAAGGGGGTCAAATCCTTCATGCATGGAAAACAAACCTTGATTTTTTCTGAAAAATAGAACATAGTGTCTGACATGTGCATCAAAAAAGTCATAGTTAGATTTAGTATTTTGACAAATCCTTTGGCAGAAAGATAGTTAAGAGTGAGCACTAGAAGATGTGTATTTTTTTGTAATTTTTTGTTGAGTATTTTTTTTAATGATTTTTCTAATCGAGCACATCCTAAAAATTAGGTACATGTTCGTGCGTGAAGCATAAGTTGCACTAAACAAATCGAAAATACAATTTTTTTAAAAAAATTGTAGAGAATCAAGTGCACTACAATAATATATAAATTTTTTAAAATTTGGATAAGTATATCAAAATTTATTAAAAAATGGTGCACCTATGTCAGTGAGAACTATGGAGACACTGGTAAAAGAAATTCAATAATAATATGTTATTCTTGTTCAAATTTAAAAAAACTTATATAGCTAGAAAGCTCGGAAGATGGGTGAAAATATGGTGGCAATTTTAGAAATACCCACTTGATGAAGTGCGAGCCTGATGATGACGAAGTCGATAAACCAAGTTAGTAAAATAAAACACGTCAAAAATGAGAGAAATGGAGGGAAATCAAACTTCCAAACTGTAGCTTTGTCATCCAGGCCTAATTCCAAGCCTAAACCGTCAAAAGTGTGTATGGAGTACTTATGGTATATAAATCGCGTACGGGGTACTTATGGTGTAAGAAAAGCGTACGCGCTGGTTTTACTATAAATAGCACTTACGTGCTCTTTTTACTATAAACTATGCGTACGCGCTATTGTATAATATGATATTGTATATATAATATGTGTGAATATATTATACATAATATTTATATATATATATATATATATGTATATAATAATATATAATATATTAAGTATATATCTACACATATAAATGTATTGTCTCCCCCTCTCAAATGCATACAAGGTGCCTCTCTCTCTCTCTCTCTCCCCCTCTCTCTCTCCCTCTCCCTCTCTCCCCTTCTCCCTTCCTCCATACCCCATCCCTCTCTCTCTCCCTCCCTCTCTCGCCTTCTCACTTCCTCCATACCCCATCCCTCCCTCTCTCCCCTCCTCCCTTCCTTCATACCCCATCACTCTCTCTCTTTCTCTCTCCCCTTCTCCCTTCCTCCATACCCCATCCCTCTTTCTCTTCTTCTCTCCCTCCCTCCCTCCATACCCCACTACAACTATGTCTGAACTTCTATAGAAGTAAGTGAATTTATTTCTTGTTTGTAACTTTCTCTTTGATTTTTATCATGTATGCTCTCCTAAGAAAATTGACTGATGGATTTGTGTGTATATTCAATAGGAGGAATAGGGTTTGAAATTGAACCACGGGTGCATTACAGTGACAAACAAGTAAACCTGCAGCAATATTCTTCTTGAATGTGTTTTTAATGAGTAGAGCAAATGTGGAAAATAGTGTCAACAAAGCAACATGATGAGTCAGAGTACCTGCAATATGTTTTTCAGATGGAAACAACTGGTAGGAAGAGATAGAGGGAGAGTAACACAAATGATGGCTTGGAGAATGATAGTGATGGGTATGCAAGAGTTTCCATGTTTTTACACAACACCTGTCACCTAAAGAAATTAAAGTTTGTTGTATGCATGGCAGTGGTAGTATATGATGATCATCACTTGTGAAACGACTTGGAATGGTACATACCCATGAAAGAAATCAAGTGTGTAATTCCTATAGTCACAATCGAGATCAGTCATATAACCTTGCAAATTTAATAGCATCATATATTTTAGAACTTAGCCAGTACTCTTAGGGTTAGGTCAAGCTCTTACACTTGCTTTTTAGCAAAGCCTCGTTGTTTGTTTGCTTGGAGTCTCTCTTATGCTGACAATGGTCTAACTTAGCTATATCAAAATGAAACTACTAATGTTCTATTGTATGATGTTCTATTCATAAATTTAAATTTAATATATCATTTTATTAGCCCACCATATGACCCCTTAGGTGTCATTAGAGGTCATATTATTTCCTAAGAGGTCACATGGTGTCTTGTGACCCCTTAGGACACCATATGACCCCTTAAGACACCATATGACCCATAACAACACCATATGTTGTCCAAAGGGGTCATAGGATGCCATATGACCCCTCGGGACACCAATGACCCATAACAAAACCATATGGTGTTCTAAAGGGTCATATGGTGTTCTTTGACCCCTTAGGACACTATTTGGTGTCATTATAGGTCCTATGGTGTGCTAAGGGATAATATAGTGTCATATGACCCCTTAGGACACCCTATGATCCCTTAGATGTTGTTAGGGGTCATATTGTGTTCTAAGGGTCATATTGTGTCCTAGATTCATTCCTCTTCCTCTCCCTCCCCCCTTCTTCTTCTCTCCCTCTCTCCCTCTCCCTCTCTCTCCCTCTCCCTCTCTCTCCCTCTCTCTCTCTCCCCTTCTCCCTTCCTCCATACCCCATCCCTCTCTCTCTTGCTCTCTCCCGTTGTCCCTTCCTCCATACCCCATCCCTCTTTCTCTTCTTCTCTCCCTCCCTCTTTCTCTTCTTCTATAATTCTTATACTCACAATCAAGATCAGTCCTATAACCTTGTAAATTTAATAGCATCATATGTTTTAGAACTTAGGCAATACTATTAGGGTTAGGTCAAGCTCTTACACTTTATTTTTAGCAAAGCCTTGTTGTTTGTTCACTTGGAGTCTCTCCTATCTTAACAATGGTCTAACTTAGCTATATCAAAACTAAACTACTGATGCTTTATTCATAACTTTAAATTTAATATATCATTTTATTAGCCCACCATATGACCCCATAGGTGTCATTAGATTAGAGGTCATATTGTTTCCTAAGAGGTCATATGGTGTCTTGTTACCCCTTAGGACACCATATGACCCCTTAAGACACCATACAACCCATAACAACACCATATGATGTCCTAAGGGGTCATAGGATGCCATATGACCCCTCGGCACACCAATCACCCATAAAAACACCATATGATGTTCCAAAGGGTCATATAGTGTTCTATGAACCCTTAGGACACTATTTAGTGTCATTATAGGTCCTATGGTGTGCTAAGGGATAATATAGTGTCATATGACCCCTTAGGATACCCTATGACCCCTTAGATGTTGTTAGGGGTCATATTGTGTCCGGGATTCGATCTCTCTTCCTCTCCCTCCCCCCTCCTTCTTCTCTCCCTCTCTCCCTCTCTCCCTCTCTCTACCTCTCCCTCCCTCCCCCTCTCTCTCCCTCTCTCTCCCTCTCCTTCCCTCCTTCTCTCTCACTCCCCCTACTCTCCTCTCTCTCTCTCTCTCTCTCTCTCTCTCTCTCTCTCTCTCTCTCTGCCTCCCCCCTCTTCTCTCTCTCTCTCCTCCTCTCTCTCTCTCTCTCCTCTCTCTCTCTCTCTCTCTCTCTCTCTCTCTCTCTCTCTCTCTCTCTCTCCCTCCCCCTCTCTCTCTCCTTCCCTCCTTGTCTCTCCCTCCCTCTACTCTCCCTCTCCCTTCCTCTCTCTCCCTCTCTCCCTCCCTCTACCTCTCTCCCTCTCTCTAGCATCCCTCCCCCCTCTCTCTCTCTTCCTCTCTCTCCCTCTCTCTTCTTCCCTCCCTCTCTCTTCCTCTCCCTCCTCCCCTCCTTTTTCTCTCCCTTTCCCTCCTTCCCTCTCTCTCTCTCCCTCCCTCCCTCCCTCTACCTCTCCCTCCCTCCCCCCTCTCTCTCCCCTTCTGTCGGTCTCCCTCATTCTGTCCTTCTCTCTCCCTCTCCCTCATCCCCTCTCTCTCTCCCTCTCCCTCCCTCTCTCTCTCTCTTTCCCTCTCTCCCTCTCCCTCCATCCCTCCTCTCTCACTCCCCCCTACTCTCCCCCTCTCTCTCTCTCTCTTCCTCCATACCCCTTCTTCTCTCCCTCTCTCTCTCTCTCTCTCTCTCTCTCTCTCTCTCTCTCTCTCTCTCTCTCTCTCTCTCTCCCTCCCTCCCCCCCTCTCTCTCTCCCTCTCCCTCTCCCTCCTTCTCTCCTTCTCTCTCTCTCCCCCTACTCCCCCTACTCTCCCTCTCCCTTCCTCCACACCCCTTCTTCTCTCCCTCCCTCCCCCATCTTCTCTCCCTCTCCCCTTCCCTCCACCTCTCTCCCTCTCTCTACCTTCCCTCCTCTCTCTCTCTCTCTCTCTCTCTCTCTCTCTCTCTCTCCATCTCTCTCCCTCTCCCTCCTTCCCTTTCTCTCTCTCTTACTCTCCCTCCTCCCCTCCTTTCTTTGTCCTTCTCCCTTCTTCACTCTCTCTCTCTTCCTCTCCCTCCCTCCCCCCTCTCCTCTCCCTGCCCCACCTCTTCTTCTCTTCCTCTTTCGCTTCCGCCCCCTCTTCTCTCCCTCCCCCCACTCTCCCCCCTCTCCCTGTCTCCCTCTCCTTCCTTCCCTTTTTATTCACATTTTTTCTACTACCAATAGCACGTATGGGGTACTGAACCTATTAGTTCACTACCCTGCCATAACTTTTTTAAGGCATAGGAGCGCGTACACTGTACTTATTACTTGTAAGCATGTACGGGGTACTAAGCCCATTATTGGCTACCCTGCGATAACATTTTTTAGGCTTAGGAGTGTGTACATGCTACTTATTAGTACAAAATGCAAAAAAAAAATACCATTGGGCTTGCCAACATTTTATGGACTAATAGCGCATAAGAGGTTATTAATGTAGGACGTACATGGTACATAGACATAGTTTTAGTTGCCCAAGAGCCTCAATGGCCTCAGAAAATTTTTTTGAGGTCGTTAGAGGCCCCACTGGAATTGTGTCTGCACTTCTATCACTGTTTTATACATATTAGTAAGTGAATTTTTTGTTTTTGCATGATTTCAAATAATTGAATTGTTGTTCTTATTAGTTTTGTGAATAGTATTGTGATTATTTAATAGTTTGATTCCAAAAAATAGTGATAAGATGCATATTTATGGTTATTTGTTTTTTTATGAACTTTTGTTTACATATATATGTGATATGATTGTATTTAGGACAACCAATATCAACCATGGGAAAGAACAAGCAAGGGACGATGGAACAATGAGAGGTTGATAAGGAAAGACAAAGGCAGCGTATGGAGAAATTACGTGACATAAGAATAATGGGAGAAGAAGGTATGTCATCCTCAACATCTCAATTCGATTTACCAAACGAACATAATGCACCTAATGCAATTGAAGAAGAGACATTTGTTTTACCATATGAACCTAATGCAATTGAAGAAGATACCACATTGAATAATCAATTAAATGATGAACATACACCTTCTCTATTTGATGAATTGAATGTACATAATGCACCAATGTTAACACCTCCTAGAATCATTCGTAGGAAACCAAAGTATCTTATTGACATTGATGATAATATATTGAAGCCAATGCCCAATAAAATGATTTAATGAACTTGTGGGAGAATGGTTAAAAGAATATGGCAAAACTATTTTGAAAACTTAAATCAAACCACAAGATGTCAATTAATTGTTCAAATGATTAAAAATTTGAATTTTAGAGAGACAATAAAAATTCTAGGCCTAAGGTCATCTGAAAGTAATAGTGAAAGAACTATTGTGAGAAATCTATTTGATGCATATCAAGCTATTGGTTCAAAATCATGTACTAAAGATTATAATGCTACTCGACGTGTCATTACATCAACCATAATGAGCAAGAAAATAAAAAAAGATCATTTGATAAAAAAACAAGTAAGTCATTAAATGTTAGTAGATCAACATTAAGTAAAGCATTAAAGAGGCAAGAAAAAATAGAGGAACCTAACAATAATTCTCTTTGGGCATTCTCAGGTAGACTACCATGCAAAGACAAGGTTGTTGTTGATGCACTAAGAACATTAATTAAAAAAAATTGGCATGACAACACAAGAGTTTTTCCCAACCAAAGAGATGTTGTTAGAAGGTGAATTGGGTCTACAAATCATGATCCACATGCCAAACACTATTTGGATATGACTCAAACTAAATTTTATGAAATATTCAAGGTTCACAATTTTCCTCAAATAAGAATTTCTCAAATATTTTTTGAAATGGCAAAACCTTTTTATATTAAGATTAATCATGTACGCACCACGTGTTGTTGTAGGATGCATATTGAATTTTCCATGCACTATGATATTTTTCATCATATTTGTTCTACTTTGCACACTAATGATGTTTTGGAGGAATGCAATATATAAGCACCTCCTAAGTCGGTAAGAGAATTTATTTCAAGTATGCTATGTAATAGACATGATGATTGCATTTATTATAAGATGTCTTCTTTGGAAGGTTCTTGTGCTATATGTGGTGGTTTGCAATTTTTACCAAGATGTGTACATTTGGAGAGCACACATGAAATTGGTACGAAACTAGTTTCTTTCAGAAAATACAAGACAGCCACATATGGAGTTAAAGATGGAAAAGATTTGAAGAGATGTGAGCTAGTAAAAAATGATATATGTGTAGCTGAATTTATGAAAATGTTTCAAGAGAAACTAGTTTATGAGTATATAATGCATACACATAGAGATCGATGGTTACATGAGCAATTCAAGTTATGTAAGGACACATTTCCTCTTGGCACCATTGTCTCTATCGTTGATTTCTCTGAAAATTATACATTACAACCTCAAAATGAAGTGCAATCTATGTGTTATCACTCTACACAAGTTTCTATTTTTGTACACATAGCATTCATCCATGTAGATGATAGCACAGAGGAGGATAGAAAGGTTGTAAAATAGTATCACTTATACATAAGTGATGATCGTACTCATTCATCAGAATTTTTACAAGGATGCTTTAAAGTTTTCTATGATAGTTTAAGGGAAAGGAACATACAATACAATCGACACTTAATATGCTCAGATAATTTCACCACATAATTCAAGAATGCAAGGATGTTTTATTGGTTGACAAGGATGCATATGACAAATGGTGTACAATATTTTTTGAATCTCACTGAGGCTGGACATGGTAAGGGAGAGAACGATGGTGCAGGAGCATGTGTGAAAAGAGCCCTAGCTAGAGAAAAATTGAAGTACGAAGGTGGTACTAAGTTGATAGATGCAGAAACAATTGTGCAATGGTGTAAGTCTATGATGGGTCCAAGTAATCCAGGTACATCAATGGTTCATAGATATTTTTGGTTGATCACTAAATTTAACATTGAAAACTATCTAGATTGTTGTACAATTGCAAGATCGAGTGACATGCACTCATTTATGAGTTTAAATTCAAGTTCACTGGTAATTTATACGAGACAGATGGTATGTTTTTTCTCTTCATGCATGTATTGTTTGTGGGAAGAATGTGAATCACAAGAGTGGGTTGACAAATGGTCTTGTAGACCGTTGGTTCCCATTAATTCAGATCAAATTCCCAAAGCACTACAATTGGGCCAGATGGAGACATCAGTGGATTTTGACCATGTATCCAACCTAGTGGATTCAGGTGATTTTTTCAGTTAATGTTTTTGCAAGTATTCTTTCTGGTTGATTTTGTTGTACATCATACTTTATTTTTGGTATTAATTAACACTTTATAAAATGCAGGTCATGTGTATGCAGTTGTTGCAGAAGAGAACAATGAAGAAGGAACAAATTACTATTTGTGTTGTTGTGTTGAGCCAAAAAGGAAATCGACAACCACAATCATTGACAAAGAGGGTATTGAGTACCCAATAGGGTTTGTTGTGGTGACAGGAACATGGCTTCAGATATACCCTATCAAGAATTCTGATGTTTGGTTGTTCAAGGACTTTGAAACACACAGATATATTCTTTATTTCTCTAACCTTGTTGTTGCAACAAATATTCATTTTATGAAGTATCGTGGTAAACCTCATAACAATATTTTATGGAAAGTTCATGAATCTGACCACAAGGCAATACTTGACACAATATGGGTTAGAGCAAATCTTGAAGAATCACTTGATTGATTCTATGGTTCAGAGTAGAATGGTTTTGAGAAATTTGTATAAATCATCGACGAATTGTTCTATATTCATTTTTTGTATATATAAATGTCCATGAGCTGATTTTTACATGTTTAGGGGCATAGTTTTTTATATTTAAATGTCAATGAGCTGATTTTGTACATATGTACATTCCAAATTTTGTATATTAAAATGGCGATGAGCTGAATCACACATATTGTAATGCCAAATTTTGTATAAAATCCCATGAGATGATTTTTAAGACATTTTTTTGTATAATAAAATAGCCAAGAGCTGATTTGACCATATTTAGAGGTAAATTTTTGAATAATATGTGACAATAGTTTGTGACTATTTTGTGTGTCAATGTTTTGTGACTATGTTTTGAGTATATGTGATGTGTCCCTGGTCAATCATAAGCATTCTTGATTCTTGTATAATCATGGAGAATTATTTGATTCATTATCTAGTCATAGGGGTCATAGATTGAGACTAGATACAATTTGACGAAAAATTGTCGTTGTTGTAAAAACAATTGTCAAAAACATTGTCAAGCAACTTCTACATTGCATCGGTAGGGTATGACTCTCAACGTTCCGACGCTTTGGGATGCATGATAGGGGCATTCCTAGCATAAAAAAGCCCACCCAGATGTGCTCATGATGTCAGTTTGTGCACACGATGAACCAAATCAATTCTAGCCAATCCTGCAACTTTGCATTGCATGCAACTAACGATTTTTGCAGCAGGCAAAAAAATGCTACCAATTGAAAATGTCTTTGATTCATCAAAAAATGAGATAGGACATTGTAGAGGAGCCTCATGAAACCCCACAAGTTGAAACAAATTGACCATATGTGTCCTAGATTTGAAGAAACAGTCCATCAAATTTTGACAATTTTTTGGACTCAAGGCACTTGAGAGATCGCCTCAGTACGGTATGACTCTCAATGTTGTCACACTTTGGGATGCACAAGAGGAGAATTCATAGCATAAAACTACCCAACTAGATGCACTCGTGGTGTCAGATTGTGCACACGACAAACTGAATCAATTCTACCAAAGCGTGCAACTTTGCATTGCATGCAACTGACTGTTTTTGCAGTAGGAAAAAAAATGCTACCAATTGAAAATGGCTCTGAGTCATCATAAATCAAGATAGGCCATTTTATAGGAGCCTCAAGCAACCCCAAAGCTTCAAATGGATTGACCATATGTGTCCTGGATTGGAAGAAACAGTCTATCAAATTTTGATAATTTTTTGGACTCATAGCACTTGAGAGATCTCCCTGATACGGTATGACTCTCGATGTTCAAGCGCTTTAGGATGTATGAGAGGGGCATACTTAGCATAAACCTACCCACCTAGATGCACTCATGATGTTGGTTTTTGCACATGATGAACCAAATCAATTCTAGCCAATAGTGCAACTTTGCATTGCATGCAACTGACAGTTTTTGCTACAGGCGAAAAAATGCTAGCAATTGAAAATGGCTATGAGTCATCAAAAAATGAGATAGGAAATTGTAGAGGAGCCTTACACAACCCCATGGGTTCAAATGGATTGACCATATGTGTCTTAGATTGGAAGAAACAGTCCGTCAAATTTTGACTTTTTTTGGACTCATGGCACTTGAGAGATCGCCCCAGTACGATATGACTCTTGACATTTCGGTGCTTTGCAATACACAATAGGGGCATGCAAAGTGTAAACCTATGCACCCAAATGTTATCATGACATTGTTTTGTGTACATGAAGAATCGAATCAATTCTAGCCAATCTTGCAACTTTGCATTGCATGCAACTGACGATTTTTGGAGCAGGCAAAAAAATGCTACCAATTGAAAATGGCTTCGATTAGTCAAAAATCGAGATAGGATATTGTAGAGGAGCCTCACGCGACCCCAAAAGTTTAAATGTATCAACCATATGTGTCCTAGATTGGAAGAGATAGTCTGTCAAATTCTGACAATTTTTTGGACTCATGGCACTTGAGAGATCTCCCCAGTACAGTACGACTCTAGAGGTTTTGACACTTTGGGATACATGGCAGGGGCATGCCTAGCATAAACCTACCCACCTAGATACACTTGTGATGTCTGTTTGTGCACATCATGAACTGAATCAATTCTAGCTAGTCTTGCAACTCTGAATTGCATGGAACTGACCGTTTTTCCAACAGGCGAAAAAATGCTACCAATTGAAAATGGCTCTAAGTCCTCAAAAACCAAGATTGTCAAGGATCCTCATGCAACCCCATAGGTTCAAATGGATCGACCATATTGTCCTAGATTTGAAGAAATAGTCCATCAAATTTTGACAATTTTTTGGACTCAGAGAACTTAAGAGATCGCACTAGTATGGTATGACTCTTGACGTTCCGGCGCTTTCGGATGCACAATAGGGGCATGCCTAGCATAAACCTACCCATCTAGATGTGCTTGCAACATTTTTTTGTGCACATGATGAGCCAAATCAATTATGGCCAATCCTGCAACTTTGCATTGCATGTAACTAACGGTTTTTGTAACAGGCAAAAAAATGCTACCAATTGAAAGTGGCTCCGAGTCATCAAAAAATGAGATAGGCCATTGTAGAAGAGCCTCATGCAAACCCATAGGTTCAAATGGATTGACCATATGTGTCTTGGATTTGAAGAAACATTTCGTCAAATTTTGCAATTTTTTGGAGTCAGGGCACTTGAGAGATTGCACCGGTATGGTATGACTCTCGACGTTCTGACGCTTTGGGATGCATGACAAGGACATGCCTAGCGTAAACCTACACACTCGGATGCACTCGTGATATCAGTTTGTGCACACAACAAACAAAATTTGACCGTTGTGAGCATGAGGGTGCTCTCGCACCAAACATATATTGTTGTTTATATTCATATTTTTGATTTTTGTTGTTTATATTCATATTGTTCATTACATATCCAAATATTCATTTAAATTTATAAAAGGGAAGCGAACAAATACAATGAATACACAATAATGAACTAAATACAAGGAGTTTTGTAGGGTTAATTCAACATTTTAGAAATTTTATCAAATCATATTCCATGATTGCAATGTTTTATATCATATATTTTTGTTGTTTATATTCATATTGTTGATTACATAGGCAAATGATCAATTAAATTTATAAAATGACAGCCACAAAATATAATGAATACAAAATAATGAACTCAGTACACATTTATTGGATTGAATATCGACATTTATATATATTAAAAAAAGGCATGTCTACCAAGTCAATACAAGTATTATAAAAATGTGGCATATGCCATGTCAAAATCGATATACAATAAAAATGTAGAATATATCTACATGTATTGGTCATTCTATGACCAAAAATAACACTATATGATCCTAAACTTGTGGTGGATCATCAAAATCAAGCCTCTTTGATGCAGTACGTGGCTCTGTAGATGGTTGCAAAACCACAATTCAAAAGCCAAGTTAGAATTCTTTTGTAGAAACTAGTTCACAATTAACAACATAACTATAATTCCTTTGAAATTGAAATGTAGATTACCTCATCGACTGATCTAGGAGCTAATGTCTTTGCTCTCCTCTCCTTGTCACTCTTAGGAGTTTTCTTGAAGACATACTTAAATGGATCCATGTTATGGCCATACCACGAAGGGGTCTATTGTAGATTAAATATACAATTAATACAATGTACTAACATAAATATATCAAAAACACTTAAAAGATATAATATAAAGAACAATGGCATACCTGTGCCTGAGATACTTCTCCAGTGGACTGAGGATGACTCACTATCGATTGAGAAACTATCGCTATTACCTATACAAAAAATGTTCAAAGATTAAATACAATTAATATAATGATAAGTATTTTATGTTAAAAACAATTAATTTTACATATCAAACAAAAGTGTACTGGATCCTAAGATGCTTCTCCAGTGCATGGAGGAGGGTTCGCCATTGATGAAATAGGTATGGATATTTCCTGTATGAAAAAATTCTAAGATTATAATATATCACAAGTTCACATGTACACGTTCATATAATCATGAAATCAAGAAAATAAAGTAGAGATACATACCTCTGCCCTCTCTTGATCCATGGGCGAATCAGGTGCATTCAACAAATCCACATAGCTCAATGGCCAATGTACATGTAAAATAGACTAAAAACACTAATCAATCTACACACCCCAAATAATATTTGATTTCAATATTTTCAAACAATTGTACAACTAAAAATGTGTTCAATTACCTTCTTCCCACATTTTGGTGTCTTCGAGGAATTCTTTTCCTTAGGACAAGGCCTAGACGTGGAGGGGGTACCCTTAAAATATAAAATTAACATGAGATATTAGTACAGATAATAAATTAAACATAATTTTAAAAATCTAAAATGAAATGGCTTGCATATTCCATCAAAACAATACATAAAAAGGGTTGTACAGAATATGATATCATATAGCCTTGTAGGCCAAAATCGATCGCTGAGAGCATGATGTCATCAATCTGGGACATTTGGTCCCCTATCAACACCTACAAACCAAAAATTGGACCAAGCATTAAAGATTGTTAGTATATCTTGTATTTTTTTGAATTTAAAGTGTACTATTCTATTTTAACATGTTACAAAATTTTTACCTCCAGCATCAAAGTTGTAGCTATAGTAACTAGGGGAGGAGTATGGGATACCGCTGCTGCATCTTGAAATGCATATTATTTGTCTCAATTTAAATCGATGTATAAATGAAAATTTATTTATGTAATTACAAGTTTAAAGTGATTGATAAATAAAATGCTATGAATTCAAGTCAACACACTTGTGTTTGTTGCTCATGGGCAAACACCATTTCCATCAACTCATCTGTCAGTGCGAAATCCTCAGTCCTACGGGCCTGAAATCTACTCCCGCAAATCGTACATGGATGAGATGTGGATCCATCTACACCGACTACATCATCTATCCCCAAGAATATCCCCGAGCAACTGAAACACATATGTTGGATGGGCTCTCTACCACCACCGAGAGCAACTAATGGTTCATCATCCAATACAATAGGGTGTGCTAATGACGACCCATGCTGGATGATGGCACTAGTCAACGTTGTGGCTGCCTGAAGAGTCTGTAGCTCCATCATCTCTTTCGGCTCTACTGGGACAGCCTAATGCACCTTGGGTTTCGGTGCTAGGGGGCGGCGACTCTCTACAGGGAATCGCCTATGAGCTCTAGGTCTATCTTGGGTAGAGCCACCACCTCTACCATGGAACTCTCTCATGTCAAAATAGTTTGGGCGCACATTGAGCACAAACTCACAATATACTTTTCCCAAAAAATATAATGGCACCTTAGAATTATTACAAGGTGGATCATCAAAGACCATCCACCACCTCTGCCAAAAAAAATTCTTCATCTGCACATTGGTACATGAATGTATGGGAAACCTCTTTGCATTAAGAGGTAATGACTGACCAGTTTTGGGATCAATGTAAAGGGAACATATTTGTTGTTTACTAATATTTTTTTTTTACTCCCTCGTATGATAGCCCATCGACATAGAATTGACGACACCTATCCCTAAAGCTTCCCCATTTGGTAATTTGTGTGAAAACAACTATGGCACCACTAGCTAATGTTTCTAGGCTAGTGGCAAGGGATTGATGATGCTCAAGTTCGGATGTTTTCAATTTAACAATCAGTCTATTGACTTTAGACATATTTTGTCCTAACTGATTAATTAATTGCTCCTGTGTTTCATGTGTGTAGTCAAAAGTATGAATTGGGGGTGTATCTTGTGGGTTTTCAAGAACTGCATTTGGTTGTTCTTGTTGTGGATTAGAATAATCGGGTTTTTGAAACAAAAAATGAAAAAATCTAATCAAAATTAATGAAATTAAATTCAAAATGTAAAATAAATTGAACAAATGGGAAAGAAAGACAAAAATAAACAAAAACTAACCTTGATCCATAGTGTGTGGAGGAGAAATATAGCACCCCATTCATGTTTTAGGAGAGAAAATGAAGAAAAAACAAACTAAAAATGCGCTATTCACGGGAAAATAAGACCCTATTTTTTTTTTTAAAACTTTTTTTGACAAGCTCTTTCGGGATTATTAGCATGTACACACTCATTTTCCTATAAGTAGAGCATACATGCTCATTTTCCTAGAGGTATCATGTACGTGCTACTTTCCCTAAAAGTAGTGCGTACATGCTACCTTCTCTAGGCTCGAGAACAACAAACCTAAGCACGTACGTGGTCATTTCAAATTTTAGAACTGCATACGTGCTGCTTGTTTTTCCATGTTTTTTTTGGGTGGTGTCCACTTTTATGACCACCATCTTTGTGCACATACCCAATGTTATTGTCATTGTTTAATAGTTTTGATTTAAGAACTTTTGTTTACATATATATGTTATTTAATACTTGTGATTGTTCAATTTTATGGTTATTTGATTATTATGAACTTTTGTTTATATATATATGTAAAATGATTCTATTTAGGACAATCGGTATTAACGATGGGAAAGAACAAGTGAGGAATGGTGGAACAACAAGAGGCTAATAAGGAAAGACAAAGACAATGCATGAAGAAATTACGTGACATAAGAGAAATGGGACAAGAAGGTATGCCATCCTCAACATCTCAATTCGATTTACCAAATGAACATAATGCAATTGAAGAAGAGATCACAATGAATAATCAAATAAATTATGAAGATGCACCAACAACATTTGATTTACCATATGAACCTAATGGAATGAATGGACCTAATGCATGCAATGATGAACATACACCATCTCTATTTGATGCGATGAATGTACCTAATGCATGCAATGCACTGATGTTAACACCTCCTATAATCATTCATAGGAAACCAATGTATCTAATTGACATCAATGAGAATATTTTGAAGCCAATGGCTGATAAAATGAATGAATGAAATTGTAGGAGAATGGTTAAAAGAATATGGCAAAACATTTTTGAAAACTTAAATCAAACTACAAGATGCCATTTAATTGTTGAAATGATTAAAAATTTGAATTTTAGAGAGACAATGAAAATTCTAGGCGTAAGATCATCTGAAAGTAATAGCAAATGAACTATTGTGAGAAATATATTTGATGCATATCAAGCTATTGGTTCAAAATTACGTATGAAAGATTCTAATGTTACTAGACGTGTTATTACATCAACCATAATGAGCAAGAAAATAAAAAAAGATCATTTGATAAGCAAAACAAGTAATTCATTAAACATAAGTAGAACAACATTATGTAAAGCATTAGATAGGAGGGAGAAAATAGGGGATCCTAACAATAATTCTTTTTGGGTGTTCTCGGGTAGACTACCACGCAAAGACAAGGTTTTTGTTGATGCACTAAGAACATTAATTGAAATTTTTTGGCACGACAGCACAAGGGTTTCGCTTAACCAAAGAGATGTTGTTAGAAGGTGAATTGGATCTAGAAATTGTAAGCCACATGCCAAACACTATTTGGATATGACTCAAACAAAAATTTATGAAAGATTCCTCCAAAAGTTTCCATAAATAAGAATTAGTTAGAGATTTTTTGAAATGGCAAAACCTTTTTATGTTAACATTAATCATGTACGCACCACATGGTTTTGTAGGATGCATATTCAATTTTCCACGCACTATGATATTTATTGTCATATATGTTGTACTTTGCACACTAACGATGTTTTGTAGGAATGTAATATACAACCACCTCCTAAGTCACCAAGAGAATTTATTTCAAGTGTGCTATGTAAAAGAGATGATGGTTGAATTTATTATAATATGATGTATTTGAAAGGTTCTTGTGCTACATGTGGTGGTTTGTAAAATTTTCTAAGATGTCTACATGTGGATAGCACAGATGAAATTGGTAAGAAACTAGTATCTTTTGGAAAATACAAGACAGTGACATATGGGGTTAAAGATGGAAAAGAATTGAAGAGATGTGACTTAGTGAAAAATGATATATCCATACCTTATTTTATGAGAATGTTTAAAGAGAAACTAGTTTATGAGTACATAATGCATACACATAGAGATCGGTGGTTAGATGAGATATTCAAGTTATGCAAGGACACATTTCCTCGCGGTACCATTGTCTCTATAGTTGATTTTTCTAAAAATTATACACTACAACCTCAAAATGAAGTGCAATCTATGTATTACCATTCTACACAAGTTTCTATTTTTGTACACATAGCATTCATGCATGTAAATGATAGCACAGAGAAGGATAGAAAGGTTGTAAGAGAGTATCACTTTTACATAAGTGATGATCATACACATTCATCAGAGTTTGTAAAAGGATTCTTTAAAGTTTTCTATAATAGTTTAAGGGAAAGGAACATACGATACAAGCAACACATAATATGGTCAGATAGTTGCACCTCGCAATTAAAAAATGCAAGGATGTTCTATTGTTTGAGTAGGATGCATGTGACGAGTGGTGTACAACATTTTTGGAATTTCAGTGAGGCTGGAAATAGAAAGGGAGAGCATGATGGTGCAGGAGCATGTGTAAAAAGATCCCTAGCTAGAGAAGAATTGAAGTACGAAGGTGGTGCTAAGTTGATAGATGCAGTGACAATTGTGCAATGGTGTAACTCTACAATGCAACTAGGTAATGCAGGTACGTCAATGGTTCGTAGATATTTTTGATGATCATTGAATCTGACATGGAAAACTGTCAAGATTGTTGTACAATTGTAGGATCCAGTGACATGCACTCATTTCAAAGTTCAAATGCAAGTTCACCGGTAAATTATACTAGAGAGATTATATATTTTTTCTCTTCATGTATGTATTTTTTGTGGGAAGAATGTGAATCACAAGAGTGGGTTGACAAATGGTCTTGTAGACCATTTCTTCCCATTGATACCTATCAAATTCCCAAAGCTCTACAGTCTAACCAAACGAAAGCATCAGTTGATTTCGATCATGTATCTGACCTAGTGGAACCATGTGATTTTTTGGGTAAATTTTATTGCAAGATTTTTTTTGGCTCATTTTGTTACATCAAACATTATTTTTGGTATTAATTATCATTGAATAATATGTAGGTCATGTGTATGGAGTTGTTGCAAAACAGAACAATGAAGAAGGAACAAATTACTTTTTGTGTCGTTGTATTAAGCCTAAGAGAAAAATGACAACCACAATCATTGATGGAGAGGGTATTGAGTATCTAGTAGGGTCTATTTTCATGACAGGCACATTGCTTAGGCGATACCTTATCAAGAATTTTGATGTTTGGTTGTTCGAGGACTTTGAAACACACTGACATATTCTTCATTTCTCCAGCCTTGTTGTTGCAACAAATATTTATTTGATTAAGTATCGTGGTAGACCTCATAACAAGATTTTATGGAAAGTTCATGAACCTGACCATGAGGCAATACTTGACACAATATGAGTTAGAGCCGATTCAGAGGGCTCACTTGATTCTATGGTTTAGGGTAGAATGATTTTTAGAATTTTGTATATATCATTGGCGAATTGCTCTATATTCAGTTTTTGTATATATAAATGCCCATGAGCTGATTTGTACATATTTAGGGGCATAATTTTGTATATTTAAATGACCATGAGCTGATTTGTACATATTTAGATGCCAAATTTTGTATATTTAAATGGTGATGAGCTGATTCACACATATTTAAATGCCAAATTTTGTATATTTAAATGGCAGCGAGCTGATTCACACATATTTAATAGCCAAATTTTGTATATTTAAATGCCAAATTTTACATAAACCCATGAAATGATTTATAAATTTTTTTTTGAATATCTGTGACTATGTTTTATGACTATTTTTTGAATATATGTGAATATATGTGATTATGTTTTGAATATCTTAAGGGTTTTGAGTTTATGTAATGTGATAAGCTAGGTTGGTTTTGGTATTGAGATAAGCCATGTTTGGAAGTGGGAGTTTTGGCTTTTCCTGTGGTGGGTTTCTAGTTAGAGAGCTTGGGAAGGGAGACTTTTAAAGGTGTATGAGCCACGTATCTGGCATTATCCCTAAATCTTGTGAATGCACATCAGCAACTCACGCCATTTTCATGAATTTATCCTATTGGGGATTTAGGGAGAGAAAAAATTAGGCATTTGCATTGTTCGAAGTAGGCAATAAGAGAAAAAGGCCTCTTTTTGGCTCAGATGAGAGAAAACACCCTTTGGAGAGACAAAGTGAGAATGGAGGAGAGCTAGAAATTTGTTTCTTTCCTTCCTTCTCCCTCTTTCTCTCTATTCTATTTCCCCCTCATATTAAAATAATTTGTTAGGAATGGGCTTGTAGAGGGCGCCATAATAGCAGTAGGATTAGAAATGGCTGACAAGCATTTTGGGATGACCAGGAAGATAACCGAGATAGGTCAATGTAGATGAGCCTCACGTGACCTAGCATTAACCTACCCACCCAGAAACACTCATGATGTTGGTTTGTGCCCACGCTAAAACTTTGACAACATTGACAACATTGACAAGTTTGACAACTTTGACAAAAATTGAGCAACTTTGACAACAACTGAGCAACTTTTACATGTTTTATTCAAATGACCCCAAACTTTCACAAATGATTTCAAATAATCATTAATGGTCCCAAATCACCTTATTTATATAAAACAAATGGAAAACAAGACAAAAATTGAAATGAAAGGAATCAAAAGCATCCAGTGATCATTACCACAGATTGAATCTAACCATTACCATTGAATTTTATTTTGATTGAGACCAAAAGTTTGGTAGGGTTAATTAAATATTTTACAAAGCTTATCAGATCATATTCCACAATTTCAATGCTTTATATCATAGATTTTTGTTTTTTATATTCATATTGTTGATTACATAGGCAAATATTCATTTAACTTTATAAAAGGGCAGCCACCAAATACATTGAACAAATTCTTTATAAATAATCATTTATATATATAAAAATGCAAGTAAGAAACACAATGAAAAAATTATGTATGTATCGAATATGCCTAAAAATATCAACAAAACGCACAATAATGAACATAATAGACATTTATTGGATCGAATATCAACATTTATATATATCAAAAAAGGCATATATGCCAAGTAAGTACAAGTTTTACAAAAATATGGCATATGCCATGTCCAAATCGATATACAATAAAAATTTAAAATATATCTACATGTATTGGTCATTCAATAAACATAACTAATACTATATGATCCTATACTTGTGGTGGATTATCAAAATCAAGCCTCGTTGATGCAATACACAGCTCTGTAGATGGCTGCACAACCACAATTCAAAAGCCAAGTTAGAATCCTTTTGTAGAAAATAGTTCATAATTATCAACATAACTATGCATTTAACCATAATTTATTTATAATTGAAATGTAGATTACCTCATCTACTGATCTAGGATCTATTCTCTTCTTTCTCTTCTCCTTCTTGGTCTTAGGAGTTTTCTTGAACAAAAACTTGAAAGGATCCAAGTTATAGCTGAACTGCATACAGGCCTATTGTAGATCAAAGTCAATTAATACAGTTTACTAACATGTATAGATCAAAAACACTAAAAATATACAATATAGAGAACAAAAGTGTACTAAAGCCTCAAAGGCTTCTCTAGTAGTCTGAGGAGTGCTCGCCATTGATGGAGAAGTTGTGTCTATTACCTATAAAAAAATGATTAAAGCTTAAATATAATTAATATAATTCTAAGTATTGTAGGTGAAATACAATTAATGCAATATATAAAGCAAAAGTGTAACGGAGCCTGAGATGCTTCTGCTATACATGAAGGAGGGCTCACCATTAATGAAGCAGCTATGGATATTACCTGTATGAAAAATGATAAGATTATAATTTATCACAATTTCACATGTACAAGTGCATATAATCATCAAATCAATAAAATAAAGTAGAGATACATACCTCTGCCCTCTCTCGATCCTTGGGCAAATCAAGTGCATTCAACAAATCTACAAAGCCCTATGGCTATTGTATATAAAACAAACAAAAAACACTAATCAATCTAAAAATTATAACTAACACAATTTCAACCTTTTCAAACAATTGTACAATTAAAAATGTGTTCAAATACCTTCTTCGCACGTTTAGGCGTTGTTAAGGATTTCTTTCACTGAGGATGAGGCATAGACACGAAGAGGGTACCCTAAAACAAACAAAATTAACACAAGAGATATTAGTAGATAATATTAAACATAATTAAACAAATATAAAATTAAATTACTTGCATATTCCATCAAAAGAATACATAAAATAAGTTGTACAAAATATGATACCATATAGCTTTGTAGGCCAAAATTGGTCATCGAGAGCATGACATCATCAATGTGGGACATTTGCCCCCCTGTTAACACCTACAAAACAAAAAATTGTCAAGCATTAAAGAGAGTCAACACCTAATATATCTTATAATTTTTTTTTAATTGAAAGTACTATTCTATTCTAACATGTTACAAAATTTATACCCCAGGCATCGAAGTTGCAACTGTAATAACTACGGGAGGAATATCAGATGGTGTATGAACACCCACTACTGCATCCTGAAATGCATATTGTTTGTATCAACTTAAATCAATCTATAATTGAAAATTTATTTACAATTAAAAATTTAAAGTGACTGATAAATAAAATGTTATGAATTCAAATCAACACAGTTGTGTCTACGGCTGACTAGCAAACAACATGTTAATCAATTCATTCGTTAGCACCATATCCACAGTCGTATGGGTCTAAAATCTCCTCCCACAAATCGTGCATAGATGGGACGTGGAACCATCTGCACTTGCCTTGACATCCATCCCTATGCATATGCCTGAGCAAGTGGGACACATATACTCAATGGACTGACCATCACCAAAATGCCTCATCTAATGGATCATCGTTCAGGCCAAGATGGTGTGCTAACTGTGTCCCATGCTAGATGATCGCATCAGTCAATGTTGTGGCTGACTGAAGAGTTTGTATCTCCATCGACTCTTTCCGGGCTACTACGACCATCACATGCACCTTGGGTTTGGGTGCTAGGGGGCTACGACTCTATGGGTCTAATACCCTACGGGCTCTAGGTCTATCTTGGGAAGAACTACCACCTCTACCATGAAACTCTCTCATATCAAAATAATTAGGCCGCTCATTGAGGACAAACTTAGAATATACTTTCCTCAAAAAATATAATGGAACCTAAAAGTTATTGCAATCTAGTTTGTCAAAGACTATCCACCACCTATTTCAAAAAATATTATTCATTAGCACATTGGTACACCAGTGTATGGGAAACTAATGGGAATGGGTATGGGATAGACTAGCCTAGTCTATGCTCTTTGATCCTCTCCTTGGATCACCAGGTGTTCCAATCACATCCTAGGGTCTCTAGGACTTCCCTTGCTTATGGAATCCCTTGACCTTGCCCAATCCACCCACCAACAACTTGAACTACTTCTCCTAAGGTCTTACCTACTCATGAGATTCAAAAGAACCCTTACTTAGGCTAATAAGGGTTTGGCTTCTCCTACACCTTTTTAGGTCCTAGGAAGGATAGAATAGGTCTTTGACATATTTCTCCATCCATTCATGTTCTCTTAAGAGGTATTGACCTTCCCATTTGTTACCGATCTCACTATTTTGCTTCTTTCCTACAAAATAGGGCTACAAGGAATGTGCCTAATTAGGCCTCCATTCTCGACTTTTAGGGCTCCCTCTTGCAAAAAATGACTAGACTTGTGAAACTCCCCAAAAGGAATACTATTCAATTGGAAAAATCTCAAATATTTTCCTAGTTTTGGGCCCCGAAGTGTCAATACACTGCCCTAGGTGAATTTTGGGGTTTTTGAGGGGTTTAAAGAGGGTTTTTAGGCCTGCCAGGGTCACAATGATGGTTTGATGTCTTCACCACCTTATCTAGATTGGTGGAAGCTCCTCCTTCTCACCAATGGTTCTCCACATACCCCTCTACAACTTCTCCAAAGGTTGCATCCTCCTCTATCCTTCCTTGCTCTCACAGACCTCTACAATCTTAACCCTTCCTAGCCAGGCACTGTCCAGTCTCGCCTAGGAGTGGGTCTTTGGATGCCTTCCTTGCATCTTCAAGGGCCCTTATTTCTTTGAGTTAATGTATAGGGTCTGCACTCCTATTACCCATGGTTTCGTGGTGATTCCTCAATGGGGATAGGAGTTGTCAACCCATTTACACAAAACAGTCCAAAACTAGACAGTGAAAGAGTAATTCACAAAACATTTACAAACACACAAAACCTACACAGCACACCTAACCTAAATGCTCAAAAATGTAAGTATGAACACAATACAAGTCTCTCAACTCATTTTATTCTCCAAATCAATCCATTAACAAACTTTTCATGCTCGATTTGTGCCGACTGGCAACAAAAATATAGTCACAGTCAAGGTCTCTTCTCTTTGGCCGTACAATCTGACATCCAATCCCTCATTTTAGGGTTTGCAACAATATATAGAATCCTCACCTCGGTCTATGTGCCAAAATTATGGTTCTCCATGCTAAAATAAGGTTTTGACCTATTACGTGGAAAAGTTGCTTGACAACTTTGAAAAGTTGTCATCCAACTTTTTGCAACTTTTGAGCAACTTTTGCGATGTTGCTTTTAATGACTTCTAGGCCTACATTGGGCTATCCTATGGACACCATCATGCTAAAAGGACCCCAAACTCATCATTTGCACACATTCCCTCTACTCCACAAGAAACCTCAACCAAGAATTGAGAACCTAGGACCTAAACTAGGACCTAAACAAGACCAATGAGCTCATGGCTCTTATTAAATTTACAATGGCTTCTTAAAGAAGCAAAACACTGACAAAATCCAAAAGGAGGAAGAGCTTAGAAGGGTGCTCCTAAACCATACTACCCCTCTACATAGAATTAAGGAATTAGGGGAGAGATGAGAGTCGGGTCAATACCAAGTTTCTTGAACTTGCCCTCTTCAACCCAAATAGCTTTAGACTCAGGTTGACCTGCCCACTTCACCAAGTGCTCCATGTAGACCTAGTGTCTAGTAGACTTTTTCACCCTTGACTCTAAGATGTCCTCTGCTATGGTCTGCTTCATTTTAGGTAAGGCATTCACATCCAAGTCCTACAGTACCTTGGCTTGATTCTCAGTTTGCCTTGCTATTTCACCCTTATATAATATCAAATCAGCAACATTGAAGATTGGTGATATAGCCAAATCTGAAGGAAGATCCACCTTATAGGCGTTCTCACCATATTTTGATAGAATTCTACAAGGCCCTACCCTCTTCATTTGTAGTTTAGTAGGCTTGCCGCTTTGCATCCTAGCTTTGCTCAGATGGACCATCACATAGTCACCCACTTTGAATTGAACCTGTCTCCTTTCTTCATCCACTTTAGCTTTCAGTTTTTTAGTAGACTCTAGGATGGCTCTCTTGACCTGTTCTTGGACTTCCTTGGTAGTTTGAGTGAAGTCCTCTACTTGTCCACTCTTCATCTCCATGGAACCAAGTCCTCTTAGTTCACACACCCCCTTGGATGTCTGCCATAAACAACCTCAAAAGGACTCCTCCCAGTGGTCCTATTTACACTGTCATTGTAGGCATACTCCGCTTGTGGAATGACTAGATCCCATGTCTGCCCATACTCCTTGGTTAGACACCTCAATAAGCTGCCTAACACCCTATTAATGACTTCAGTTTGACCATTAGTTTGTGGATGGTAAGCTGAGTTGAATGATAAATTGGTTCCTAGTCTTCTCCATAAGGTTTGCCAAAAATGGCCCATGAACTTGTTGTCCCTATCTGAAATAATACTTAATGGGAGTCCATGAATCCTTACAATCTCCTTAAAGAAGAGATGTGCAACATAGCTAGAATCATGAGTAGTTTTACATGGAATGAAATGGCTCATCTTAGAAAACATTTCTACTACCACATAGATGCTATCCATACCTATCTTTGTCTTGGGGAGTCCTACCACAAATTCCATGCTCACACACTCCCAAGGCCTATTTGGGACCGGTAATGGTTGATAGAGGCCTGCATTACTTGATCCTCCTTTGGCTCTTTGACACACACCACACTGCTCCACATACCTTCTCACATCCCTTGGCAACCTAGGCCAATAGTAGTACCTTTGTACTAGATCCAAGGTTTTATTGATTCCAAAGTGTCCACTTAGACTACCATTGTGTTTCTCTTGTATGAGATTTTCTCTCATGGATCCTCTAGGCACACATAACTAATTACCTTTGAACAAGAGACCACTTTGAAGAGTTTATTCTACATACTCACCATGAAAATGATTCTCAAACTCCTTGCAGACCTTGTAGGTTGATGAGAAGTCTTCATCTTCTTCATAGAGATCCTTGAAACCTTCTATTCCCATGCTTTGCAATTGTAACTCTTGGACAGTCAACAACTTCCTGCTTAAAGCATCTGCCACCTTGTTAAGTTGTCCCTTTTTATGCTTAATGGTAAAAGTAAAGGATTGGAGGTACTCCATCCACTTCAAATGTCTATTGCTAAGCTTCTCTTGAGTGTTAATGTAACCCAAAGCCTAGTTATCTGTGAAAACCACAAATTGTTTTGGGAGTAGGTAATGCCTCCACTTCTTGAGACACTGAACTAGTGCATACAACTCTAGATCATAGGTTGAATACCTCTTCTTTTCCTCATTAAGCTTCTCACTGAAAATTGCCATAGGCCTTCCTTCTTGACTCAATACACTCCCTATGGCAATGCCACTTGCATCACATTCCAATGTGAATAGCTTGTCAAAAGTAGGTAAGAGTAGGATGGGTTTTGTGGCTACTTCTTTCTTCAATAATTAGAATGCTTCATTAGATTTTTTAGTCCATTTGAACTTGGTTTTAAGGCCTCCTTTTATGGTGTCAAGTACTGGTGCACATATGCCACTGAAGTTCCTCACAAAATTTCTATAGAATTGGGCTAGACCATGGAAACTCCTAACTTTAGTCCCTGTTTTAGGGGCAGGCCAATTCAAGATTGCCTCCACTTTGCTTGGATCCAACTTCAAGGTTCCCTTAGACACCACAAACCCCAAGTAGACTAACTCTTGCTTCAAAAAGTCACACTTCTCTAAGTTGATTGCCAACTTCTCTTCATACAACCTTTCTAGGACTAACCTCAAATGTTCTAGGTGCTCCTCTTTGGTTCTACTATAGATGAGTATGTCATCTAAGTACACCACCACAAACCTACCTGTGAAGTCCTTTAACACCTCATTCATCAACATCATGAAGGTGCTTGGGGCACTGGTAAGTCCAAATGGCATCACAAGCCATTCATACAACCCTTCTGTGGTCTTAAAAGTGGTCTTCCCCTCATCACCCTCCTTGATCCTAATCTGATGATAACCACTTTTAAGGTCCAACTTAGTAAAATACATGGCACTTCCTAAATAGTCCATCAAATCCTCTATTCTAGGAATAGGGAATCTGTACCTTATGGTGATCCTATTTATTGCCCTTGAATCAGTGCAAAGTCTCCATTTGCCTCCCTTCTTTGATGCTAATACTACTGGGACTGCACATGGGCTGATGCTCTTCTTGATCAGTCCTTGATCCAACAACTCCTACACTTGCCTTGCCACCTCCTTGTTTTGATCAGGTGTGAGCTTATACGCAGCTTTATTGGGTAGGGATGCACTGGAAACAAAGTCTATTTGATGGCTTATAGACCTTCTTGGTGGAAGTGTTGCAAGTACTCCGTCACTCACTATGTCTTTATACTTTTGCAACATTTTCTTCACCTCCTTAGGTACCTCTGTCTACAACTTATCTTCCTCCTCCTTTGGCTTCACAAAGATGGCACATCCCACTGTCTCCTCCTCATGTAGCAAGTGTAAGAACTTTTTACCAGTATTCAGTAAGACACTAGGTGTTCTTGAGGTTCCCCCATCATTCTCTGTCAGAGACTGAATCTTAAAGGTTCTACTGTCCTTCTTGAAGGAAATGGAGTTCTCCTCTCCATCATAGATCACCTTCCTATCAAATTGGCAAGGTCTACCTAGCAGCAGATGACAAGAATCCATGGGTAGCATATCACAAAGGATCTTGTCCTTGTACCCTCCAATGGAAAACTCTACCCAATTCTGTTCATTGACAAGCACACTTTGCTCTTGATTCAACCATGTCACCTTGTAAGGGCTAGTGTGGGGTATCTTTGTGAGTTTCAACTTCTTGGCTGCCTCATCTAATATGATGTTGTCAGTTGACCTTGAATCAACTATCACCTTGCAAACTTTACCTAGGATCTGGCATCTCACCCTAAACAATGCTCTCCTCTACTTAGGTTCATCCTTAACCAGATGTCTTATCAAGACTCTATTGAACATCATATTTTCTCCAATATCTGATTCAATATGGTCCACCTCAGGTGTCTTGCTGCTTGATGTGTCCTCATGGGCTTAAGCAACCCTCTTCCCATTGTTTGATGTGGTAGGCTTGTCAGGGCATCTATAGGCCGGGTGTCCCAATTGTCCACAATTATAGCATTTCATGGTTGCAAAGTAGGAACTACTCCTACTAGTACCTCTACCCCTATTTGGACCCCCTTGTCCACCTCTTCATTGAGAATGACCTCCTCTAAAGGTGGCTTCACCATTATGCTCAATCAACTTGGACTCTCCTGGATTCCTTTGCTCACTTGTCTTTCTTTGGTAACCACCTTGGTGATTCATTTGATCTCTACCTCTGCCTCTACCCCTGTTGTTGGAGTCTCCCTTCCTTTTGTTCCTCTCTTCCACCTTAGCAGCAAGTTGATGACACTTTTGGATAGTGGTAGGAGTCCATAGGCTTATCTCCTCTTGGATGTTCCACTTTAGGCCACTTAGATACCTAGCCACCTTGATGGATTCCTCTTCTTGGACTTTGGATCTAAGACAAAGCTTTTGAAACTCCTCTGTGTAAGAGGCCACATTAAGATCTTTCTACTTTAATCCCTATCTCTTCTTATGAAGGTGGACGTCATAATCCTCTGGCAAGTAGTTCTCCTTGATCTTACTCACCATGGCCTTCCAATTTGCAATAGGTAGCTTCCCCATGCTAATCCTCTCCTCTTGCAAGTACTTCCACCATGTCAAGGTTGCTCCCCTTAGTCTTGATTTGGCAACCTTAACCTTTTGAGCTTCTGTCACACCTTCACACTCAAAGTGGTTCTCCATACCCTCAATCCATTCCATGATGGTGTCAATGTCCATCCTTCCACTTAAAAGTGGCAATCCTTCAAAAGATTTTGGATTCAAAGCCTTAATGGCCTTTACAAAAGCTTCTTCAATGATTAAGGGGTCTAGTTCAGGTATGATGTCATCAAGGTCTATAGCTTTCTTGCCTCTGTCATTGTTGTCTGAACCCTAGAGTTCATGTGCCCTCTGATCAACCACTTCTTGCAACTTGTTCCTTATCTTGCTCATAGCATCTTCAAGGAGTCTATTTTTCTCCTTTTGTTCTTCTACCTCCCTAGCCAACTCTACATTAGTGACCATTATGTTCTCCCCTACTAATTCACCAAAGTATAGAGACATGCAAGGTCCACCAAATCTTTAACTCGCTCTGATACCAATCTGATGGGAATGGGTATGGGATAGACTAGCCTAGTCTATGCTCTTTGATCCTCTCCTTGGATCACCAGGTGTTCCAATCATACCCTAGGGTCTCTAGGACTTCCCTTGCTTGTGGAATCCCCTAACCTTACCCAATCCACCCACCAACAACTTGTAGTACTTCTCCTAAGGTCTCACCTACTCATGAGATTCAAAAGAACCCTTACTTAGGCTAATAAGGGTTTGGCTTCTCCTACACCTACTTAGGTCCACTCAAGGATAGGACAAGTCTTTGACATAGTTCTCCATCCATTCATGTGCCCCCAAGAGGTCTTGACCTTCCCATTTGTTACCGATCTCACTATTTTGCTTCTTTCCTACAAAATAGGGCTACAAGGAATGTGCCCAATTAGGCCTCCATTACGGACTTTTAGGGCTCCCTCTTGCAAACGATGACCATACTTGTGAAACTCCCCAAAATTAATACTATTCAATTGGTAAAACCTAAAATATTTTCCTATTTTTGGGCCTCCAAGTGTCCGTACACTACCCTAGGTGAATTTTGGGGTTTTTGAGGGTTTTAAAGAGGGTTTTTAGGCCTGCCAGGTTCATAGTGATGGTTTGATGTCTTCACCACCTTATCTGGATTGGTGGAAGGTCCTCCTTCTCACAAATGGTTCTCCACACACCCCTCTACAACTCCTCCAAAGGGTGCATCCTCCTTTGTCCTTCCTTCCTCTCATGGACCTCTATAATCTTAACCCATCCTAGTTGAGCACTGTCCAGTCTCGCCTAGGAGTGGGTCTTTGGATGCCTTCCCTGCATCTTCAAGGGACCTTCTTTCTCTGAGGTAATGTATAGGGTTTGCACTCCTATTCCCCATGGTTTCATGGTGATTCCACAATGGGGATAGGAGTTGTCAACCCATTTACACAAAACAGTCCAAAACTGGACAATGAAAGAGTAATTCACAAAATATTTACAAACACACAAAACCTAAACAACAGACCTAACCTAAATGCTCAAAAATGAAACTATGAACACAATACAAGTCTCTCAACTCAGTTTAGTCTCCAAATCAATCCATTAACAATCTTTTCATGCTCCATTTGTGCCGACTGGCAACCAAAATACAGTCACAGTCAAGGTCTCTTCTCTTTGGCCATACAATCTGACATCCAATCCCTCATTTTAGGGTTTACAACAATATATATCATCCCTACCTTGGTCTATGTGCCAAAATTAGGGTTCTCCACACTAAACTAAGGTTTTGACCTATTAGGTGGAAAAGTTGCTTGACAACTTTGAAAAGTTGTCATGCAACTTTTTGCAACTTTTGAACAACTTTTGCAATGTTGCTTTTAATGATTTCTAGGCCTACATTGGGCTATCCTATGGAAACCACCATGCTAAAAGGACCCCAAACTCATCAATGGTATGCATGCCCTCTACTCCACAAGAGACCTCAACCAAGACTTGAGAACCTAGGACCTAAACAAGACTAATGAGCTCATGGCTGTTATTACATTTATAATGGCTTCTTAAAGAAGCAAAACACCAACAAAATCCAAAAGGAGGAAGACCTTAGAAGGGTGCTCCTACACCATAAACTTCTTTGCATTAAGAGGTAAGGACTCACTAGTTCTAGGATCAACAAAAGGAGCATATATTTGTGCTTTACTTATGTTTTTATTTTTTACTACATCATATGATAACCCATCAACATAAAAAGTGCAACATCTATCCCTATAGTTTTGTAATTTTGTAATTTGACTCGAAACTGTGGTGGCACCACTAGCCAATGTTTCTAGGCTATTTGCAAGGTATAAATGATGCTCAAGCTCAAATGTTTTCAATCTATTAATCAGTTTAGTTATTTTAGCAGTTTTTTTCCCTAACTAATTAAGCAATTCCTCCTGTGTAGCTGTTGTATAGTCAAAAGGAGGAGCTAGAGGTGTTTGTTGTGGGTTTTGAGGTGTGTCTTATTGTGGTTCTAGATTTTCTAACAAAAAATTAAAAAAAACTAATCAAAATCAACAAATTTAAATTGAAAACGTAAATAAAATTTATCAAATGTGTAATAAAAATAAAAAAAATCATAGATAACCTCTTTCCATGGTGATTAGGTGTGAAGAAATCGAACCCGTGCATGGTTTGGAGGGTAAAAACACATCTAAACTTCTTCTTGGCTACGGGGTTAAAAGAATACAGTTGGCAGTTTTAAATAATAATTTATTAGCAGGGACCGCGTACAAGGTCCTAGTTCCTAAAGGACCATATACACGGTCTTATTTCTGAAAGGATCTCATACGTGGTTTTGGCCGTTTAGGCTTAGCCACAATGAACCTAACTGCATATAGGGTATTTTGAAATTTTAAAACCATGAACACAGTTTCTATTTTTTGGTGCATGTCCACTTTTTTGCACACCATCTTTGTGCACACGGATAAGGAAAACTAACAAGTCAACAATCAAAATCTTGCTCCGCAAGATCTGGTGAGCAAATGCATACAAACGTAGAATGAAATGTAAAAACTGTAAAATAGGAAACAAACTGAACAAAAATGTTTTTGGTTGATGCAAGATTGCCAAGAACCAGGGATGCTCCTGCATCAGATATCCTGGGTTGTTGAAAAAGTGAGTCCCTCACTTTGTTGGGGTAAGAGGAAAACCAAGATAGTCTACCACAGCTTGAGAAATCCAAGATGAATCTTTAATTGGTCTGCCTTTCCACTTCACTAGATATTCTTTGTATTGGTTCCTCAGAGTACTATGCCCAATCCTACTATCCAAAATGTCTTCAATCTAATCTGGTTCCCTCTGAGGTATTTACTTCTCCAATTTTGCAATACTGTCTTGACTAAATTCTATCTCATGATACTGATGTAGATATGCAACATTGAATATAGGTGAAATTTCTAGAGTATCAGGTAACTCCACTTCATATGCATTTTCGGGACAAAATTTCTTCAAGATCTTACAAGGTCCAAATTTCCTCATCTGCAACCTATTATAGGTTCCAACTAGAAATCTCTCTTTTCTCAGATACACCATTATTTCATTTCAAACTTCAAATTTCTTATGTCTCCTTGTCTCATCTTTTTTCTCCTTATACTTACAATTCATGTCCTCTAAATGTTGTTTCACCTGAGTATGTACTATTTTCATATGCTCTACAAATTCTTCTTCTTCTGCACTCCTTTTATTTTCATTACTGATATCTCTCAACTCTGATATTCCTCTAGGGTGCTCTGATAACAATATCAAAAGTTGTTCTTCCGGTACTCCTGTTCACTGAATTATTGTAGGCAAACTCTTCTTGTGCAAGAATCAAGTATTAACTTCTGCTTTTATCTCTAACTAAATATCTCAATGTATTTTCCAAACTCCTATTCACTACCTTTGTCTGTCCATCAGTCTGTGTGTAAAAAGTAGAACTTAACTTCAGATTTGTCTTCATCTTCTTCCAAAGTGTTATCCAAAAATATCCAACAAACTTAGTATCTCTATCAGAAACTATGCTCTAAGGTAATCCAAGTAACCTCACTACTTCCTTGAAAAATAGGTCTGCAACATGTACTGCATTTGTTGTCTTTTTACATGGTATGAAATGCGCCATCTTTGAGAATCTATCCACCACCACAAATATAAAGCCATTTCCTCTCTGTGTCTTAGGCAATCCAAGTATAAAATCCATGCTTATGTCCTCCCAAGGTCTCTCTAGAACTGTCAAAGGCTTATACAATCCAACATTTTTACTATTACCTTTTGCAAGTGGACAAATCCTATAGCTCTACAAAAATTTCTTGGCATCGTTATTAATCTAAGGCCAATACTAATTCTCACTAATTAATGCCATTGTCTTATTCAATTCAAAGTGTCTGGCCAATCCTCCACTATGCTTCTCCTTTATCAAACTTTCTCTCATAGAAGTTATAGGTATACACAACTAAAGTCCTCTGAACAACATCCCATCTTGAATGAAATAGTCCAACCACTTACTTTTGTCTACCATAACCGATTCCTTACAAGCTTTCCAAGATTCTACAAAATCTGGGTCACTCTCATACAAGTTCTTCAATTCCTCAAAACCTAATACCTCCACTCTCATCTCTATTAGCAATTGCCTCCTTCTTCTCAATGCATCAACAACTTTATTTGACTTTCCACTCATATGCTTCAAAAAAAAGGTATAACTCTGTAAGAAATCCACCCATCTCATATGTCTCTGATTCAACTTACTCTAACTTTTCAAATACTATAAGGCTTGATGATCCATATACAACATGAACTCATTAGGAAAAAAAAAATGTCTCCACTTCTTCAATGGTTGAATTATGGCATAAAATATCTGATCATACACTAAATATCTCCTCCTTGCATCATTCAACTTCTCACTGAAATAAGCTAGTGATCTTCCTTCCTAACTTAACACAACTCCAATTGCATTCCCACTTGCATCACAGACCACTTGAAATACTTTTCTAAAATTCTGTAGAGAGAACATAGGCTTCTCTATCACCTTCTACTTCATCAATTCAAAGCTCTTATTTTCTTCGTTTGTCCACTTGAAATCGTTTATATCCCCTCTCATTGCCTCAATCATAGGGCTGCAAATTGAACTGAAATTTTGGATAAACTTCTAACAGAAACTAGCCAAGCCATGAAATGATATTACCTCTCCAATACTTTCTAGTGTAGGCCATTCACCAATTTCTCTTACCTTCTCAGGGTCCATCTTCAATCCATCTACAGATATCACAAATCCCTAATAGACTATTTCTTCCTTCATGAAACTATACTTCCTAATATTTATCAGCAATTCCTCTTCTCTCAACCTCTGCAAAACTTTTATCAAATGCAACACATGTTCTTCCTTGCTCTTACTGAAAGTCAAAATGTCATCCAAATACACAATAACAAACTTACCCAAGAATTTCTTCAATACCTCATTCATCAATCTCATGAAAGTACTCGATGCATTAGTCAATCCAAAAGGCATTACCAACCATTCATATAGTTCTTCATTTGTCTTGAATGTTGTCTTCCACTCATCTCCTTCTTTGATTCCAATATGTTGGTATTCTCTTTCATGTCTATCTTGGTGTAGTATTAAGTTGCACACAAACAATCTATTATGTTATCCATTCTAGGCAAAGGAAATTTTTATTTCACTATGATCTTGTTTATTGCTCTAGAATCAGTACACATCCTCCATTCTCGATTCTTCTTAGGTGCTAACACTGCTGGCACTGCACAAGGACTCAAACTTTCTCTGATCAAACCTTTCCTTAATAAATCTTGTACTTGTCTATTCAGCTCCTCATTCTCTATTGGTGTCATCTAATGTACTGCTTTATTAGGAAAACTAGCTCCAGGAATCAGGTCCATGCAATGACTGATACTTCTCATAGGGGGTAATCCATTAGGTACATTATCTGAAATGATCTCTGCATATTTTTGTAGCAACTTCTTTATCTCCTTTGGTTGTTCTTCTTCATCCTTCGGATTGTCAGTATTCTTAGGAACTAAGGCAAAACATACATTCTCATGTCTCATCCCATCCAAGAATTTCCTTCCATCCACCAAATAAATTCTAGCACTAGTACAAACTTCACTCTTCAAAGGCACCTCCAAGGGCAACAATAGTGTATATGTTCTTCCTCCCATCGTGTATTGCTTGACTATCATACTGCCAAGGTCTTCCCAGTAAAATGTGACATATATCCATAGGCATAATATCACACAAAATCTCATCATGATAAGACCCAATCTTCAATTTTAACAAACATTGTTCACCTACTAGTATCTTATGATCATCTTGAATCCATGCTATCTGATAAGGTTTTGAGTGCTTCAATCTCTCCAAGTTTAGCTTATTCACCATCTCCTTCAAAACAAGATTATTTGAACTACCACTATCAATTATAACTTTACAACACTTAACGAATACCTTACATCTGGTCTTGAACAAATTCCTCCTTTGCAATGGCTCTTCATCCTCTCCGGTGTGACACAAAGCTCTCCTCATCACCAACAATTCTCCATCTTCTGGTTTACTAGCTGACTCAATATGATCTTCTTCTACCAATGCTTCTCTTACAGTGTTCTTTGCCTTCTTACATTGAAAAGCACGATGTCCTTCTCCTCCACACTTAAAACAGATTCCTCTAAACACTCTTTTATCTTGTCTTTTGTCTTCTTTGCCATAACTCTCATTCCAATATCCATCAGGTTCTCTTCTCTTGTAAAAATTTATCTCATCTTTCCACTACCATCTCTTCTAATTTCCTTGTCTTTTCTTTGATCTCCATAGGGTCCCCTTCCTCTAGAATAGCTTCTTCCTTCTTGAAATCTTCCTCCAGAAAACCTTCCACCTCTACCTCTTTTCTTTTGTTCATGTCTTTTATTCAAATTTTCTTCTTCTTTTAGAGCATATTGATAGGCTTCTTCAACACTCTGTAACTTGATTAAATTAGGTTCATCTTGTATAGACATCTGCAACCCATTCAAATATCTAGAAACTTGTTCGATTTCATCAATAGTATGTTCGGATCTAATATTCAACTTGTAGAATACTTCGGTATACTCCTTCATGGTAGATTCCTTTTGCTTCAGATTTTGCAACTTCTGGAATAGATTCACTTGATAATCAACTTGAATACATTTTGATTTCAACTTACTAACCATCCATTCCCAAGATTTAATCTTCTCTTTATCTTTTCTTTGTCTATCTACCTGCAAATGTTCCCACCAAAGAGATGCATGACCTTTCAACTTATTGCAAGAAAATCCAACCTTTCTATCTTCAGCAGTACCTTCAAAATCAAAATACTTTTCCATTTCCATGATCCAATCCAAAAATTCATCTGAATCCAACTTGCCATCATAATTTGGTGGGGTAAAATGTGGTCTAGTATTCACTCTTGATAATGTTCTTATAAATATTTCTTCATGCAGATAGTTTGCCAGTGGATTTTCTCCTTGTTCTCCAGTTGCCACTTCTTCTTCATCATATTCACTCACATATTCAACATGTTTACCTCTTCTATGGCCATTTCAATAACTTCTAATCGGGCTGCAATCCCTCTCAATATTTCCATCACAACAAGGTCTACATTTCAATGCTCTCCACCATTTCGATTTCCTCTTCACGCAATTTTCACACAAGTCCTTTGTATCTGCAGGTCAGATCCTCAATCCACCACCCTACAACAAAACCTTACAAGAAAATTCAATCTTAGGAATGAAGACTTAGTTTGATACCACTTGGTGTAGTCATGGTGTGAGGGTCCTCAAGGAGAACAGTCCTGACCGTGCAACAAGAGTTACACAATAGAAACAACACAATCGTGATGGAGGCAATACATAACAGATTTTATTATATCATGAAAATCAGTTACAAACTATCGGCAACATGCAGGCTAACAAGATTCAACTCATAGGCCTAAGTACAAAACATGCGTGTTATGCAACATCTGGGCTCAAGCAAGAATGCGAGCCAAATCTGGATCTTCTAACCTTAGGATTATTCTTCTATGTTCTATTCACTGAATCCTAATGCTCAATTACATTGATTTATATGATCAAGAATCATCCACATCGACCCAAGATGGAACAAATATCAATGAACAAGAATGAAACATGTAAAACAACAAGGTCGACCTCTGCCAAAGAGATCCCTTTGAAATATCTGTAGAATGAAGTGTGGACCCAAAGAAAGTTCAGCCACATGCCAAGGAATGTTGGAAGTAATGAACTGAAGTTCCACAAGCTATGAAAGCGATATGCAAGATCCACCAACAACCAAATAGGTCTAGGTGGTTCTAGTGTTCTAAGCCAGAAAACTGTCTTGGATTTCAGAAGCGATAACTTGCTGGGAAAAGATCCAAATGTTCCACAGACTTAGGATAAGACAAATGGAGAAGTCCACAATGAAAATCTAGCTCTGCAAGATCTGGTGAGTAAAATAAAATAAACACAGAATGAAATGTTGAAACTGCAAAAGAGGAAAGAAATTTAAAGAAAATATTTTTGGTTGATGCAAGATTTCCAAGAACTAGGGATGCTTGTGCATGACTACTCTCCCTGTCTAGAAGCCTCCACTCATCAATCCGAATCAAAAGATATGATTGTGAAATACACTGGATTAATGCATACCAATGCACCTTAGTTTTCATTAGGAGGGGAAATCTCCACTAGCTTCAACAGATACTTATCCAATTTGGCATACCATGCTCTAGGCACTTGCTTCAACCCATACAATGATTTCTTCAACCGACACACCATATCCTTTTTATCAATAAATTTAAATTCATCCAAATTCTCTATGTACACCTCTTCTTCCAATTCACCATTTAGGAATGCAAATTTAACATCCATCTGATAGACTTTGAAATCTTTGTAAGCAACATAAGCAAGAAATAGTCTAACAGGCTCAATCCTTGCCACTGGAGCAAAAGTCTCCTCAAAATCAATATTTACATCATAATCTCTAGGAGTCATCTCAAGTCCCACCTAAATTAAGAAAGTTTAGACACATTCTTTGAAGAATATCAGGACCATTTCAAGATAAATAAGAGAATTCAATTGACATAATTTTTCATAACGGTTTCAAAGAATAGGTGAAAAACCTTATGGAAAATTCCCCATAAAATTGCACACTTTCTCAAATCTTGGTGATGTGAATTATTCATTTTCCATCCAAATATCTTCTTAAAAAATAGTTCAATCCATTTTCATTATAGAAGTTCTACACTATTAATATCATTGTTTCCATTTGATGGTGTTCCAAGCATTAAATTCAAAGCTATAGCAATGGATGTAGCCAAATCTAATGCACTTTCAATAAAAGCAATTACTACTTCTAATGTGTGCTTAAATGCATGTTCCACAATTTTATGAAAACAAAGTGATTGCACATGAGGAATTTTGTTTGCAAGTTCAACCTGATTGAATTATATAAAATAGCTCAAATAAGGTTTATAAAAATATATTAAAATTTAAGAAAAACTGGATCCAGGATGGTTGTTTTCAGAAATCTATGCCATGAGTAAGAAAAGGTAAGATGCAATAGAACATATAATCCACAAAAATAGATGATCAATAAAAACAAAATTTTTATCTGCTTTTATAATTTTATTGATGTATGCTCACCACACAGCCCAAAGAATGCATTTTCAACTTTGCATGCATAAAATCAATCAATGTCCACCCATCCACTGGTGATAGTTCTAATGAACCAAAATCTACTAGGTGAAAAAGGAAAATACATCAAATGATGCTTCAAATATGATTCTTGAAATGATTATTTATAAATGATTAATTTTCTACCATTTTACCAGTTATGGTAGTGCAACATCATTGTAGTATTTCTGAGTCATCTCAATAAGATCATCCAAAGACTGTACACAAGAACAAGATTTTTACAGAGTATTAATCATTATAAAAATATTGTCACGAGATAAAATTTTGAAGTTACTTGGTCCAATGAAATTTGTCCATCCCCAAATTGATAATAAGCTTACCTCTCTTGGATTATTCTATGACTAGTGAGAAAATGGATAAGAAAAATCAAACATTAATGATTATTTATCTGGATAGGAATGCCAATATTTATTATGATGGACTCTACTTGGATTCTAAAGAATTGTTAACAACAATCAAAACTTTTAATGATCAAATATTCACCATTAAGAAGTAGTGAACTGATGTGCTTCAATTCTAAGAATGGCCATCAAATGGATTTTACATATATGGTCACAAAAGCAAATTGAAAACTTGCAAATATATATCACCAAAATCCAAGAGAAAAAGAAAAATCAAATTAAAATACAAAAGTTGAATTAAAGGGAAACTTAATGATGGAAGAAGAGGAAGACGCTGATGGGATAATAGAGGTTGTGATGCATCTACCACATGCCCTTATTAAATAGACTGTAATAAAGAGAAAATGGATACTTAATGCCACTACAAGGTGGGTCTTCATAACTTGGAATCTCAATTGGTCTTTCTTGATACAAGAAGCTAGTGTAGGAGCACCCAAATACACAAATGAAGCCTAAAAAGTCTAATATCACCCATGAGGTGAAAATGATCATATGTAGTAGGATGATAGGTTTGTGAGTCAATAAGACCCAATTGATGTAAGGTATTGTCATGGTTCCATTTTATAACCCACCATGGATAAATGACCATATGGGTTAGTAAGAGTCTAGGCATGAGTCAGGAAATAAATATTGGTCTTAGAAACATTAGAACAATACTTGGAATTGGCCGAATACACCTTGGAGTTTCCAAACTTGAAAAGTGCAAGTTGACAACTTTTGTTGTCATTGTAAAATGTTGTAAAAAGGGATAACTACTCCTCCAATGGTTCCAAAGTTCAAAAAGTGGTTGGAAACCATTAGGGAGGCTATATTATGCATACTTGGATTGATTGTAGGGTTTTTTTTGTTGAAGTTGTTGAAATTGGTGATGTTTTGGAGTTTTAGAGCAATATAATATACTTGGAGTTTCTTGAAATTTTGTGTGTTTGATGTTCATTTATCACCTGTATGGATTGATGGATGCTTGAAACCAATTGGATGAGTTAGGGAAGTCTCTTAACTTTCATTTGAATTAATTTTGAGGTCTTGAAATAATTAGTTTGTAGAGATCATTCAAAACCTATATGAATTGGTCACAAACCCTGCTAGCACCTTGGGTTTCACTGAAAAGATGCCCTTAATCTGACATTTTCACCAGGGGACCAAACAACCTATGGGAAAATGTTAGAAGGGAATTTTTACCATAATATTATGGTGTTGTTTTATAGGGATGCTCCAATCCCGAAGAGATTGAATTGACCCTGGCGGGCATCTCTATGTGACCGCTTGAACTCTAGAAGTGAAAATCACTTGTAGTAGACAAAGGAGATGGGATCAAGTCCTGAAACCCTAGATTTAGTGGTTTGACATCTTACCCCACCTTGCAGAAGTGTTGTTTATTCTAGGGACTAATTCAAGGGGTACTTTCTTTGTAAATTAGGCCTAATTGGCTTAATCAGGTCTAAAAGGACAATAAGGGTATAGACCTATAAATCGGGGTTAGAGTATAAGCCTTTAGGGAATTGTGTAACTTGATAGAGGGTATCTGAATCTACTCTTATTTTTTCTTGTCCTTTGAAATTTAATTAAGTTGTTTGTGGAGAACTCAACTAGTAGGGCTACTAGTCAACCAGTAGGGCTACTAGATAAATAGGACATTTGTGAGACAAGTACCCCCTAACACATTTGGTATTAAGATCTAATGGATGTTTTGAGTTGGTTGGACCACTAATAGACAAAATCCAGTAGGTTTCCATCCCACAGGTACGAGAAGATTATCTACCATGCACACAAGGGTTGAGTGTTTCCATCCCACCAGTACTAGAAGATACTTATCCTTTATGGATCCAGTCACATAAATTGTTGTGTGAGTTGAGAACTTGGTAGGTGTGTTGTTTAACACCTTGAATAGACAAAACAATTTGAGCTGGACATAGTAGTTATGGGTGAGAGAAGGTTATCACATAGTTTGTTGCCTGGCTCTACATCATATTGGTATTAGGGCAAGTTGGATCACTTGGGGAGAGTGATTTTGGTATATGTCCATGGAAGGAAGTGAGGGAGAGGCTACAAACATGCCTCCTAAGAGTATGTCTCAAGATGCCATAAAGAAGTTGTTTGAGGAGATGTTTGAAAATAGAGTGAGGGAGTTAGAGAAGTCCAAGGGGAAAGGGAAGGAGAGTGAATGTGACTTTGATTGAGAATAAGAATAGGGGGGAGAAGAAGAAACCCCAAGGTAGGAAGTTGAGTTACCTATAGATCAAAGAGCATTTTTTGAGGTCCTAAAGTCCATTGGTAGAGAATACTCATCAAGTAAAGATGACAACCCTATGTTTAGTGGAAAAATGAATGTAGAAGAAGTGAAGGATTGGATTGAGGCATTGAACAACCATTTTGAATGCAAGGAGACCCCTAAGAATAAGAAGGTTATCTTTGCTAAGTCCAAGATGAAAGGAGCAACACTCACTTGGTGGAATTACCTCCAAGGTGAGAGGGTGAAGGAAGGTAGAGGTATGATAACCTCATGGGATAGAATGTTGGAAAAAGTGAAGGTTCAATCATCCCAGTAGACTATGAAGTCCAATTCTAAAAGAAGTTACAAGGTTTGAGAGCAAAAAGACCTTGATGTGAGTGCATATACTGAGGAGTTCCATAAGTTGAGTTTAAGGACCAAACACCATGAGGAGGAACCAGCGAAAGTGGAAAGATATCTTAGTGGATTGAAATATAGTATCCAAGATGAGATCAACATACTAGCACCGAAGACAGTAAACAAGTTCTTTCAACCAGCACTAATGGCAGAGGAGAAGTTAAAGAGAAATAATGATCAGAATAATAGAGGTAGAGGGGGCAGAAAATTTGAGGGAGAGGCCATCTGAATGGTAGAGGACAGAGTCCTAGGCCAAAAGGAGAGGCTAATCAAGAAAGTCAACATGGAGATGATAACACAAGAGGGGGTTTTAGAGGAAGAAGATCCAATCATAGAGGTATATTTGGTGAAAGAAGCTCGGAGTGTTTCATATGCTATAATTGCAATAAAGTAGGTCATACCACTACCAAGTGCCTTGAGAAGACTGGATCAAGCTCCCAAGGAGAGAGGAGAACACATTTGGTTCAAGACACTAATTGTCAGAGTATCAATTCACCTAATTCCTATGGACTTCCAGAGAGAGGAGAAGCCTTGATGATGAGGAGAACATTGTTGAAGGTACCAAGTAATACTGAACCTCCATAAAGGAAGACACTCTTTTGGACCACATGCAAAGAAGGAGACAAGGTATGTAAGGTTATAATAGATTCAGGTTCAACTAAAAATTTAGTATCCTTAAAAATGGTAGAGAAACTAAAATTGAGAATAATTCCTTATCCATTTCCATATAAAGTTTCTTGGCTTACTAAAAGAAAACAAACCTTGGTGGAGGAGCAATCATGGGTTGAATTTCAGATAGGAACATAAAAAGACAAAATTCTATTTGATAATGTTGAGATGGATTCCTGTCATCTTCTTTTTGAGAGACCATGAAAATATGACCTCAAGGCCCATCATGACAGACAAAATAACACCTACTCCATCACCAAAGATGTAAAGGTGATTGAATTGATATCCCTGCCTAATAACAGTGAGGATCAGAAGGAGGAGGCCAATATTATGATCATGGAAGGAAAAGAGTTTCTCAAGGAAATTAAGGAGGAAGGAACACCTTGTTTTGCAATGATGTCAGTACCAAGGCAAGAAGAAGAGCCCACTGCAGGTGGAAAGGTAGAAAAGAAAAGGGTGACAGTCCCTAAGGAGGTGAAGGAAATGTTGAGAAAATATAAGGACATAGTTGCAGAAGAGTTTCCAAGGACTCTACCACCAATAAGGGAGATAAGCCATTGCATTGAATTTATTCCTAGTGCCACCTTACCAAACAAGCTACCTACAAAATGACTCCACAACAAAATGAGGAAGTTTCAAAGCAGATCCAAGAGCTGCTTGATAAAGGTTTGATAGAGAAGAGCTTGAGCCCATTTTCAGTCCTGACTATCTTATCACCAAAGAAGGAGGGAATATGGAGATTATGCATGGATTCCTGGGCCATTAAAAAGATAACCATGAGGTATAGATTCCCTATTCCTAAAATAGAAGATTTGCTTGATTGTTTAGGAGGTGCAAGATATTATTCCAAGATTGATTTAAAAACTGGTTATCACCAAATAAGGGTTAGAGTAGGTGATGAGTGGAAAAATTCTTTTAAAACAAACAAAGGATTATATGAATGGAGGGTGATGCCATTTGGGTTGTCAAATGCCCCTAGTATTTTCATGAGACTCATGAATGATGTGTTGAAGGAGTTCATAGGTAAGTTTGTCATAGTATATCTAGATGACATCCTAGCGTTTAGCAAGGCAAAGGAGGAGCACCTAAAACATTTGGATATGGTCTTAAGAAAGTTGAAAGAATAGAAACTAATGATAAACATGGAAAAGTGTGTGTTTTTGAAGGAAGAACTAACTTACCTTGGGTTTGTGATTTGTAGAGGAAATCTCAAAATGGATGCTAATAAAGTGAATGTCATTCTCACATGGCCAACTCCTAGAAAAATTGGTGATGTAAGGAGTTTTCATGGCCTTGCTACCTTTTATAGGAAGTTTATCAGGAATTTTAGCTAGATTTGTGCTCCCATGTTAGAGACCATCAGGGGTGGACAAAAGTGCAAATTTTCATGGACCAAGGAGGCAGATGAAGCATTTGAAATGTTGAAGAAAAAAGGTATCCCAACAACCGATTCTTACCTTACCTAATTTTGACAAAATCTTTCAAATTGAATGTGATGCAAGTCATTTTCCAATAGGTGTAGTACTCAGCCAGCAAAGTAGACCAAATGCATTTTTTAGTGAAATTTTGAATGATTCTAAAAAGAAATATTCTTCCTATGATTTAGAGATGTATGCATTAGTTCAAGAACTAAAGAAGTGGATGTAGTATTTTCTTTCTAAAGATTTTGTTGTGTATATAGATAATCAAGCACTAAGCTTCCTAAATAGTTAGGAGAAATTGAGCCAAAAACATATGAAGTGGGTTGAGTCCATTCAGGGCTACACCTTTACAATCAAACACAAGAAAGGTGTCTCAAACAAACTTACATATGCTCTTAGCAGGAGGGCACTAACAATTTCAAAAATCTAGTTGGAGAGTGTGGGAGTTTATTCCCTCAAGGGTATGTATGCTACAAGTGAATATTTCAAAGATATCTACAAGGTATGCACTAAGTTTGGTAGCAGGTATCATTTAGAGTATTCTGATTATTTGACTGAAGATGGTCTTCTTTTCAAAGGATGCCAGTCATGTATCCCTAAATGTTCAATAAGGGATAACATAATTAAGGAAAATCATAGTGGTTTCATGAGAGGACACTTTGGACTAGACAAAACTCTTGAATTGGTGAGAAGATTTTATCGCTGCCTAAATTGTAGATAGATGTTAGAAAATTTGTGGATTCATGTGTGGTGTGTCAAAAGTCCAAGGGAACAACAACAAACACAAGACTATACCAGCCATTTCCCATTCCTTCAAGACTTTGGGAAAGTGTGAGCATAAACTTTGTGATGGGTTTGGCAAGAACTCAAAAAGGTTTTGACAGTGTTTTTGTGGTTGTTGACATGTTTAGCAAGATGACACATTTATTTCCATGCAAGAGCACAAGTGATCCTACATATGTTGCAAACCTTTTCTTTAATGAGGTTGTGAGAATACATGGGTTACCCTTAAACATTATGGAAAACAGAGATGTGAAATTTATGGGGCATTTTTAGAGGACTTTATGGAGGATGTTAGGCACAAACTTGTCTTTTAGTTCAACTTATCATCCCCAAATGAATGGCCAAACATAAGTGGTCAATAGGTCACTTGGAAACTTGTTAAGATGCCTCACCAAGAAACATGGTGAAAAATGGGATTCCATCATCTCCCAAGTAGAATATGCCTATAATGACTCTGTTAATAGGAGTATAGGAAGAAGCCCTTTCCAAATTGTCTATGGGTTGAATCCAAGAGGTGTGTTGGAATTGAGAAACCTACACTCAACTAAACATATCAATGCTTGTGGAGAAGAATTTTTTGAAGGGATAAAGGAGATTCATGACCAAGTCAGGATGCAATTGTAGAAAAGTATAGAGAAGTACAAGGAGTGGACTAACAAGAGAAAGAGAGATGTGCAGTTCCAAGTTGGAGACATGGTATGGGAAAATCTGAAAAAGGAGAGATTGCCAAAAGGGAAACACACAAAGCTCATGATGAGGAAGGTTGAACCCTATCAAATACTCAAGAAATTTGGGAACAATGCATATGAAATCCAATTACCTTCAGATATAGATATATCCGAAAATCTTTAATGTTGCAGATCTGACACCATTCAAAGGTATAGGGAAGGAAGATGGTACATTCTCGATGGAAGATTCTATAGACATCCTCAAATGCTTTCCAAGTCAAGGGCCACCCAAACTTGAGAAGATCTTGGACACCAAGGTTGTGAAGAAAACTAGGAACAAGGTCTACAAACAATACCTTATCAAGTGAAGGACTCCCTGAGGCAGATACTGTATGGATGGATGAAGACCGGATGAAGAAACATGGGACTACATTGCATGAACACATCTGAAGTGGACTTGAGATTCAACCACCTAGGGAGTATGGTGTAGGAGCAGCCAAAGATACAAATGAAGCCTAAAGAGTCTAATATTGCCCATGAGGTGGAAATGATCATATGTAGTAGGTTGATAGGTTTGTGAGTCAATAAGACCCAGTTGATGTAAGGTATTGTTGTGGTTGCATTTTATAAGCCACCATGGACAAATGACCATGTGGGTCAGTAGGAGTCTAGGAATGAATCACAAAATAAATATTGGTCTTAAAAACATCAGACCAATCCTTGGAATAGTCTGAATACACCTTGGAGTCACCAAATTTGAAAAGTGCAAGTTGACAACTTTTGTTGTCATTGCAAAATATTGTAAAAAGGGGTAACTAATCCTCCAACTGTTCAAAATTTTTAAAAGTGGTTGGAAACCATTAGGGAGGATATATTAGGCCCAATTGGATCGATTCTAAGGTTGTTTTTGTTGAAGTTGTTGAAATTGGTGATGTTTTGATTTTTGTAACAATACAATATACTTGAAGTTTTCTAAAATTCTGCATGCTTGATGTTCATTTCTAACTTGTACGAATTGGTAGATGCATAAAAACAATTGGATGAGTTAGGGAATTCTCTTACCTTTAATTTGAATCAATTTTGAGGTCTTGAAATAATCAAGTTGTAGAGATCCGTCAAAACCTATCTGGACTGGTCACAACCCTACCTGCACTTAGGGTCTCACTGAAAAGATGCCCTTAATCTGACATTTTCACCAAAGGACCAAAAAAACTGTGGGAAAATGTTAGAGGGGCTATTTTACCATAATATTTTTGTGTTGTTTTGTAGGGAGTCTCCAATCCCAAAGAGATCTAATTGATCCTAGGCAGGCATCTCTATGTGACTGCCCAAACTGTAGAAGTGAAAATCACTTGTAGTAGACAAAGGAGATGGGATCAAGTCCTGAAAAAATAGATTTAATGGCTTGACATATTACCCCACCTTCCAAAAGTGTTGGTTTAGTTTGGGGAATAATTCAAGGGGTACTTTCTTTGTAAATTAGGCGTAATTGGCTTAATTAGGTTTTAAAGGATAGTAAGGGTATAGACTTATAAATTGGGGTTAGAGTCTAATCCTTTGGGTAATTGTGTAACTTGATAAAGGGTATTTGAATATGATCTTAGTTTTTCTTTTCCTTTGAAATTTAATTAAGTTAAGTGTGGAGAACTCAATAGATAGGATTACTAGTAAACTTATAGGGCTAGTAGACAAATAGGACAGTTGTGAGACAAGTACCCCCTAAAACTTTTGATAGTTAGATTTGATGGATGTTTTGAGTTGGTTGGACCATTTATAGACAAAATCCCATAGGTTTCCATCCCACTGGTACTAGAAGATTATCTACCATGCACACAAGGGTTGAGTGTTTCCATCCCACCAGTACTGGAAGATACTAATCTTTTATGGATACAGTCACACAAATTGTTGTGTGAGTTGAGAACTTGGTAGCTATGTTGTTTGACACCTTGAACAAACAAAAAAAACTTTATTTGGACATAGTAGTTGTGGGCGAGAGAAGGTTATCACCTAGTTTGTTGGTTGGCTCTACATTAGAAACTTTTCAGTATGATGAGGTATAGAGAGTTAATTTACTATTATGGCCTTACCTTTTGCAAGCTTTATCAAGAAAGATAGTTTTCTTCAGTGACTATTAGAGATTTGATGCTACCCATTTTAGGTCATGCATGTAGGTTAATGTTCAAATTTCTTGATGTTATCTTGAGTCCCAACATGATGAACACTATACAAATCCCTTTCCCATGAAGAGAGACATGAATAATAAAAAAATTGAAAATAGTTAGCTAATGAGGCCATACATGCAGGTTAATGTTAAAATATTTGATGTTATCTTGAGTCCCAACATGATGAACACTATAAAAAGCCCTTTCCCATGAAGAGAGACATGAATAATGCAGAATTTGAATATAGTTAGCTAAAAAGTTACATTAAGGGATCCATTAAAGAAGAGAAGTTAAAATGGGAACTATATAATATCCTACACTATGGTTCACACTTTTGACCAAACTTGGATGGTCTCAAGGGTCTAGCAACCAAAGCAAATACAAAATGAATATTATGTACACAATGCACAACATTTGGCTATATCAAAATTCAAAACTTTTAGCTTGAAGATTTCAGGGTCACTTAACAATGTACCAAAGGATCATAAGGCTTTTAGAACCAAAGGTTGTTAGGAATTGGAGGATTCCAATATTAGGTGGCCCAAATAGTCCCCTACTCTCTAAATTTTGTATAGTGCTATTTTTTTAATGTAAGCAAAACTCATAAATATGTGGTGTTGTACAATACTACAAACCTTGTAGTGGAGGCTAGTTTCAAATTCTTTTAACTGCATAAATGTAGCTTCTGGAAGTAGTTTTTTTAGTAGTAGTTGATTTTCTATATCTTATTTTTGTTCTTCATGGTCACAAGCTATTTCCATAAGCTGCCTTTTGTTATCAATTTCATTACCAGCTAAGATGCCAAGATTTTTTATCTTGTCCGATTCAGGTTTATTATTCTTGTCATCTGTTGTTTTCTTTTTTTATCACTTTTAGCAATCCATGTTTCCCAAGTCCCTTAATGACAGGTTCATTTTTGCTTTCCTCACTAGATTTTATCTCATTTTTTTATGATGTTGGTTGATTTTTTAGATGTTGCACCCAACATGCTCCAAGCTCCCATCTAATGAACCTTCTATGATCAGTTTGTTCTTCCTACAGTTTAAGTAAAATATCTTCTAGAACTTTATGTACCAAAGTTCTTGGTGATTGCATTTCCTTAGACTCAGAAGCATTGCATTAGTACATTTTTTAATTTGACTATACATGAGCTCCCTTGTGTAGAAGGGTTCTTAAACTCTGGTAAAACATAATTAGTATATAAGCACCCCATGATATGGTAAGATTTGCACATGGATATACTAAATGCAACATTCTAGGTATGAACAAAAACATTACAGAGGGAGAAAATATAAGCATATGAGCTACAAGAAACAAGGTTCTTGATGGTTTAGTGCAGTACCTACTGACAATTAGAGCATTAGCACCCCCTTTAGGTTGATTCTCAATGTCAATTTCTTGGGATAGATATTCCACTCCTTTTTTTACATCACCAAAAACTTTCACCAGTGTTATATGTAGAACCCTAAAACTTGCACACTTAATTAAATGAATTTTATTTATTTAGTTATCATTTATCCATCCTATTAGTTAAACTAATGTTTAATTAGTATCCCTTTTTCTTCTATCTAACCATTAATTAAATACAACATTTAATTAATATCCCCTTTCTTCCATTAATTGAATCGATTATATTTATTTAATTAAATTCCCTTGCACCATTTTAATTAAATCTACATTTAATTAAAATCCTTTCTGCAAATAAATAAATCAATATTTATTTGTAAAAATCCCCCCACTTGCATTTTCCTACAAATGCAAGTTGCATTAATTTTAGTTGAAATATATCTTTTTATTTTTCCTATTTATCCCACTTGCATAGTCCTACATTTTCCATTAACCTCCTAATCATTCTTCTAGAAGTCCTCAAATCCCACTTAACTAGCCTAAATTCCTCCAATCATGTCACTTCCCTAAATTTGGGGGAAGTCTTCAAAATGTGCTGAAGACTTTACCTTTTTCAACAAGTTAACTTGTTGAGTCTTCCAAACTTGTAATGCCCTTACAAAATCCTTGAAGGTTATCTACCTTCCAACAAGTTATCCTCCAAAGTCTTCAAAGAGCATTAAATGCCTCTTACAATACATCCCCCTAGCCCATGATGGTTGTCCCTTTGGCCATCTTTCAACTTTTCACAAGAGTTTAACTCTTGGACAATAGCTTTCATCCTTGAATAATAGCTTTATCCAATGGATTATCCTGTTAAGGTTAACCCTCAAAACATAATAAGCATCTAATGATTACTTAACATCCCCTCAAGCCTCCTCATGGTGACACTTGTCAACATGAGAATGGTTTGAAAATATCACATGGATTGATAACTTTCAATCCTAACCCTTCTCAAGACAATTCAATCTTGGCCATCCATTTGACCAATTCATCTATAAATAGAGCCCATTTCTTCAATCCAATCATCCAAGTTTTATGCATCTACACTATAGTCACATAACATTTAGCATTTTTAGCCTCTCTTTGAAAGAGGTAATTAGATTATTTAGTAGCATCATAGACTAGATTTATCATATTTTTCATATCATGTTAGTAATATATCATGTTAGTTTCATTTCCATGCTAGCCTAATATCATTAATATATCATTTTCATACTAGTTTAGTTTCATATCAATCTCATCATCTTACACCATCTCAATATCATAGTTTTATATCTATATCAAAATCTCCACTAGGATATTAGTTGCATTCATTTAGATCTTAGATTATACAATATATCTCGTTCTTTGAGTAGTCATCCCAAGATCAAGTGCTTTTCTTAGTTGAGAGCCACCTTGAATCTAAAGGATCCTTGGAGATAGAGGACAATGGGACGTGCTTAGAGATTTTGTTTCATTTGCTTATCTTATGATTTTCTAACCTCTAACATAATGTTTCGTTGGTGTGTTTGTGTCTCTTTTGCAGGTACCACAATTTGAGCATACATTTATGGTGCCCATCGTGGGGCTCATTGACATTTCTCTAATATTTTTCTTTAGGTTCACACCCAGATTTCTAGGACACACTTTGGCACATATGACCCTTTCTTTAGTGCATTTAACCTTTCTTTTAGCATATCTAATCCCTATTATGGCACATTTAACCAATCCTATGGTGCGTATGTGAATTATTTTGGTGCATCTATCTGATTTTCTTGCACATCTATTTGATTTTGTGGCACATATGAAAGATTTTGAGGTGAATATTATTTATATTTTAGCACATTTTAAAGATCTTGTGGCACATATGTACTCTGTTTTAGCGCATATAAAATAGAGTAAAAAGTTTTTAATAGGGTTTGGAAAAAAATTAGGCTTGTCTAACCCAACTTGATTTGTGATTTTGCTAACTGGTTTTGCAAGTTTGACAGTATTTTTTGCATGTTCCAAGGGAATTAACTTTGATTATTTTAATTTTCTTTCTTTCAAGTTGGTTAAAAATAATTCACTTAACTTTTTTTGCAAAGTTTAAAAAGAACTCAACTTTTATTTGGTGCTTAAAAAGAACCCCACCATCCTTTGGGCTATAAAAGGAACCACAATTTTCTTTTCTTGCAAGGTTATAAAAAGAACCACAAATATCATATTTGGTATTTGCAAGTTAGGATCTCACACCTCATTTTGGGCTCTAAAAAGAACAACATGACTTTCAAATTTTTGCAAGGAGTTTAAAATTGAACATCACTTTCCTTTGGTGCTCATTAAAATAAACCTCACCTTTTTGGAAGCTTAAAAGTAATCCTCATTTTAGTTTTTTTAAAAACCTTTGAGTTAAAATCGTTGTTGTTCATTTGGCGACTTTACTTTTGTTGACCTTGATTTCATTTTCCTAGATATAAAATCATTGCTTTGTGGGTAAAAAAACATCATGTTTGATTGGAGCAACATCTCCAATTAGGACTTAGAAAATAATTGCTTTGAAAGGAATAAAAAGAATCATTGCTAGCTTTGTCTTGAGTGATAGGTATATTCTCTCCCCTTAATTGGGTGACCAAAAAGCCAAACTCACTCCTTCATTCTTTAATTACTTTCAAGGAATTAAAACCTTTAGAGGGCCTGCCTTCCCGAGTTTCCTTGAGGAGGCTGGTGAGAAGGGAATGAATTTTAGCCAAGTATTCCAAGCCACTATAATCAAATGTGGAGGTTGATGAAAATCCCCTCCAATGGTTTTTTTCAGCGATTATTCTTCCCCTAGTATCCTCGAGATATGCAAATCATCTATTCTAAAGGTTGGGAAGCCCCTCGAGGGAGTTTATCACTAAATACTGAAGAGGAAGCTTGATTACAAGCTTTAGAAATAGAAGCCTCACCGAGTCAGTATCCAGACATTAATAATATCATAGTGCAAGGGTGGGGAAGAATCCACCCCCAAGACACTCACCATGTATCTCCTAGGATAACAATTCAATTGAGGAGCAATCCTCTTTGAGTTATTTTCGAACAAAGGCAAAAAAGTGGGTGCCCTTTAGGGGGTGACACAATTGTTTGAGAAGAAGGAGTATCTAGATGTGGGCTATGGTATTATTCATGACCCTTGATTAAAGAGTCTACTTGGTGTGTTTTTCTTGTATTCAACTAGTGAAAACATCGAGCATTTGAACACATACTCAACAAAATATAAACTTAATGTTTAGATTTTGGAGTAAAATGACCATTGTCTTGATGCTTCTTTGTTGTATATTTTATCAAAATCCAAAAAATCTTGCAAGAAAAATAAAACATCACAATCAGTTTTCAACAAGTCACATTCAGGAAATCTACAAAGTAGTGAAACTTCTTATTTCTATGGTGCATTTGATCACTTCTTCAGTGCATATGGTTTATCTTGTAATGCATTTGCATACTCTTGAGGTGCATACATTAGATCTCGAGGCACATGCATTGGATCTTGTAGTGTATACATCAGATCCTACAGCCCATACAAGAAAAATAGAGGCGCATATGATCATTTAAGTGATGCATACACTGAATATCTTAGTGCATGTGATCAATTCTATAGCACATTTAAGTGGCACATTTAAGATAAAGCCTTATCCAGAACAAATCTTCAAAAACCAATAACTGATTCAGATACCCATTTAGGAGGTTTCTGAGCAATTCCTAGTGGCACATATTATTTAGATTTGGATTCCTACTTGTTCTAATTTATGGGAGTGACTTTTCATATCTCCAGTGGATTTATTTCTTTCCAAGGAGAGAAATATTGTTTATTACTAGTGGATCATGCTCTACCTTCATATATTCATCATTGGAATGGGAACTACTTCTTCATTCGCAAGACCCCTATCCTTATTTTCTCTCTTATGGGGCAAAAATTAATTATACTATTATGAAAAATGAAATTCTTGGGGGGCCATATTAAGTCCTTCTTCTTTCCCTCTTTCTCTAGTATAGTTATTGTTGGTATTATGGATGTGTTGCATTGGTTTTGTCATTGATGTCAACACTTAACAACACTTATCATCTGGAGATCCTTGGTTATGTTCACCGGTATTTGGTTCACCGACACTAAGGATGACTTGTTATCATGTGGAGATCACTTGGTTATGTCAAAGACATGCTTTGGACACTTGGTTTTGGTATTTTGGTTATTGGTCTAATTGGGTTGACATATTTGCTATTATCAGCAAATTGGTCTAGGTTATGGACCGACATGCATTATCTATTCTAGATCAACACGACACATTATGGAGATGATTAAATCACTTGGTGTTGTTGTAATTACATTGAGTCGACATTATGCATCACATCTTGACTTACTTGTAATTGATTTTATTGTAATATTCTTAATTAGCCGACCTACACATTTGGTCTTAGGTTTTGGTATATATGTAAGATCTCAATTGTGAGATGTAAGGATATGGTATTATAATGTGGTATGTGTGAATATAGAAGATCTTATGGGAAGACCATAGAGAAGGTGATTATCAAAGCTTAACTAGTACTGAATCCAGTATTCAAGATGCTACTTTGAGCAGTACATTATCATTGAATTTAATCATCCAATTGTAGTCAGTGTGACTCTTATTTTTTGATTGAGCAATGAACTCTAGATGGTTGGCCTTTCTACGTGTGCAGACCCCATTTGTACACACATACTATCTACAGTAGTATCATCTGATTATAGGTAAGATTTCCCACCATGGTTTTTCCCCTTACAGGGTTTCCACGTATAAATCTCGGTGCTATGTGTTGTGGATGTTGTTTCTCTTTCTCTTTCATGCATTAAATTTCACCGGTATTGATATTTACTGTTAATCTATTAACCGACATCAAGTTTCCTTTACCGGTATTATGTATCAAGTTTGATTAAGTTATATTTGGGTTGAAATTAATAGACAACTAATTCACTCCCCCCTCTCAGTTGCCTCTGGGTCCTAACAATTGGTATCAGAGCTTAGTCCTCTTTTTGCAGAAGTTTAACAACTTGAGGAGATTCTATGGCAACTAACTTTTTCAGGAAGCACAGTCCGAAACTTGATGGAACTAACTATGGTATATGGAAGATCAGAATGGAGACACATCTAAATTACATTGGAAAAGACATATGGGATGTTACAAAGAATGGCTATGTTGGTCCTACACCAAATCAACCTAATCCACCAACATTGGGTAAGGAATAAGTAAATGATTGCAAAGTAAGAGAAGCACTCTTGAGCGCATTGTCAGATCAGCAAATCATGGGATTATCAGATTGATCTACTTCTAAAGCTATTTGGGACAAATTGGAGACATTGAATGAAGGAGATACCACTGTCAAAATTGCAAAAATGGAATGCTTCTAGGTTAGGTATGAACATTTGAAAATGGAAGAAGATGAAAGAATTTTTTCTTTTATGTAAAGGGTTAATGAAATTATTTTGGGAATACGATGTTGTGGAGGTTCCTTAAGTGAAGATGAAATTGTTTCTAAATTTTTGAGAGCATTGCCACCAACATTCAAAATGAAAGTAACTGCTATTAATGAGTTGACAACTATGCCTAATACATTAGTCTCTAGAGATACCTTGGTTGGAGAAATTTCAGCATTTGAGTTTGAGGAATTTGGTCATGTTGCTACAAATAAAACAAATTTAGCCTTCAAAGAATCATCATTTGCATCATCATCATCATCATCATCTGATAAATCTGATTGGAAAGCACTTTATGCAAGATAACTTGAAGATATCAGGAGGGAAAATGAAGAACTGGAAGAAATTGAAGCACCATTTGAAGGAAAATGCCTAAAGGTCCTATTGGAAGTCCGTATGAAGGTAAAGCACCATTTAAATGTTTTAACTACAATAAAGCTAGTCATATGGCTTCTAGATGTCCTGATAGACATACAAGATTGAGAGAAGAAGCTAAAATAATATACAAGCCTAACCCTGAATATTAGAGATATAGATTTAAGAAGAATAGAGACAAATCATGTTATTATGTTGATGAAGGAGCTCCTGATGATCCTGATGAAGAACCGACAAACAATGGATGGTATTTTGTTGCAATAATAGAAGATCAACTGGAACCTACCATTCCACCAGTAGAGTAGGCCCTATCAGCTAAAATTCAAGAAAGGGATGAATAGATTATACATTTCAGATGTTCACATCATATGACTAGTGATAAAAGTAAATTCTTATCTTTTCAGGAATACAATGGAGGTCTAATAAGATTTGGAGATGACAAAGCTTGTTTGATCAGAGGAAAAGACACTATATCTTTTAATGGTAAGAACAATACTGACAATGTTTATTATGTTGAAGGTTTGAAGCATAATCTTTGGAGTGTTGGTCAATTAGTTGAAAAAGGATTTTAGTTACAATTCAAGAATGATAAATGCAAAATCATGAATAGAACTGGTTTGGAGATTGCAATTGGTAATCAGAATAGAGGTAATATATTTCATTTGAATAACAACGAAAAGACATGCTTGATTTCACATATTGATGAAAGTTGGTAATGGCATAAAAGACTTTGTCATGTGAATTTTGATTGCATTGTAAAGATTTTTTCATCTAAGGCAGTAAGGGATTTACCTAAGATTGTAAAACCTCTTAATCTGGTATGTAAGGAATGTCAAATGGGAAAGCAAGTTAGAACAAATTTTAAGAGTATTTTTGAGAAATCCAATAATGTTGTTGATTTAATTCATAATGACTTGTGTGGTCCAGCAAGAACAAGAAGCCTACAGGGACATAGATACTTTATGCTAATCATTGATGATTATTATAAAATGTGCTGGGTTACTTTTCTCAGGGAGAAATCAGAAGCTTTTGGGAAATTCAAATTGTTCAAGGCACTTGTAGAGAATGAAACCGATAAGAAAATCAAATGTTTAAAATCAGATCAAGAAGGTGAATTTACATCTACGGAGTTCAATACATTTTGTGAAGTGAATGGAATTAGAAGACAACTATCAGCACCCTGGACATGTCAACAAAATGCAGTTGTGGAAAGGAAGAACACAACCATTTTGGATGTAGCTAGAAGCATGTTATCAGAAGTGAATCTACCTCATGTGTATTGGAGAGAAATAGTGAATACATCAGTTTACACTTTCAACAGAGTTCACATCAAAGGTGAAACTGGTAAGACACCCTATGAATTATGGTTTGGTAATATTCCTACTCTTAAGTACTTCAAAGTATTTGGAAGAAAATTTTACATTAGGAGAGATGAGTATATTGGTAAATTTGATCCTAGAAGTGATGAAGGTATATTTCTTGATTATTCATCTAAGAGCAAAGCATATAGATGTTTTAATAAAAGATTACAGAAAATCATTGAGTGCAAATGTGAAGATAGATGAACACTTTAGAGGAAATTCAAGGTCTATGGATTCTAAACCAGTAGTTGAGATGACCACAAATGAGCCTATACAGAGTGCATCGGTATAGAATGTTGATCCAGTCACACCGGAATCATCAAAGAATTCCACAGTGACTGAAGAACAACAGCAAGTGAACACACCCAGGTATGTAAGACTGAATCACTCTGAAAGTCAGATAATTGGGAATAAGTATCAAGGAGTTATGACAAGAGGAATACTAGAAAATGAAGAGGTATGTTTAATTTGTCAAATTGAACTAGCATTTGTTATTGAGGCATGTGAAGATAAACATTGGATTAAAGCTAGGGAAGATGAATTAGAACAAATTGAAAAGAACAATACATGGACATTGGTTCCCTGACCTAAAGATAAAAATGTAATTGGAACTAAATGGATATTCAGAAATAAAATTAATGAAGATGGTAAGGTAATCAGAAACAAAGCAAGATTAGTGTGTAAAGGATATTCACAGAAAGAGGGAATTGATTACAATGAAACCTTTGCACTGGTAGCCAAAATTGAGGCATTTAGATTATTTCTTGCATTTTCAGTACACAAGAACTATAGAGTATATCAAATGGATGCAAAATTTGCATTTCTGAATGGTGATCTTGAAGAGGAAGTTTACATTGAACAACCTATTGGATTTTCATTGACAAATGATAAAGATATGGTTTGCAGATTAAGGAAAGATTTATATGGATTGAAGCAAGATCCTAGAGCTTGGTATGCTAGATTGGATAAATATCTTTTGAAGCTTGGTTACACTAAAGGTAATGCTGATAGCAACTTATATTTCAAAGTGACTAATGAAGACATCTTGGTTATTGATGTTTTTGTTGATGACATCATTTTTGGAGGAGACAATGGATTGTGCAAAGACTTTTCTAACAAGATGTAGGAAGAATTTTAAATGTTTATGATTGGGGAGATAAAAATCATTTTAGGATTGCAGATTTCATAGACTGATAAAGGTATATTCATATGTCAAACAAAGTACCTGAAGGAACTACTGAAGAAATTTGGTATGGAAAACTCTAAACCGGTAAGTACTCCTATGACTACAACTAATAAACTATCATTGAAGGATAATTCAACTCCTGTTAATCTGACAAGATACAAATCTATGATTGGAGGTTTACTGTATTTGATGCAAACAAGACCTGATATAATGAATGTAGTGTGTATTGTTTCAAAATTTTAGAGTAATCCTAGAGAAAATCATGAATCGATAGTGAAAAGGATTTTTTGGTATCTACAAGGCACAAAAAATCTTGTTTTATGGTATCCTAAAGATGAAATATTTGATTTATGTGCATGCACCGATGCTAATTGGGTAGGGGATATAGATGATAGAAAGAGCACCACCAGTGGGGCATTCTTTCTTGGTAGCAGATTGATTTCATGGTTGAGCAAGAAACAAAGTTGTGCATCATTATCAACAGTAGAATCAGAATATGTTGCAGTAGCAACTAATTGTACTCAAGTATTATGGATTAAGAAAATGTTGAAGGACATAAAGGTAAAATGTAAAGAACCTACAATCATCTATTATGATAATTCAACAACAATTGATATATCTAAGAATCCAGTATTTCACTCTAAAACTAAACATGTTTCTATCAAATATAATTTTCTGAAGGAGAATGTTGAAGAAAAAGAAGTGAGATTGGTTAATGTGAATACTAAAGAGCATATTGCAGATATCATTACTAAGCCTTTGCATAAGGAAAATTTTGAATATCTCAGAGAGCATCTTGGGGTTATACCCTCACCAGTAGAGACCTAGATAGTTGATGCTTGGTATAAAACCGACAGAATTTACAGAGAAACCTTTTTCTGGCTTTGATGGAGGAGAGCTACTTCTCAAGTGGAGTAGTTGGTTATAACAGTTGGTATTTGTAATTGGTTCTATGAACTGGTTGTATCTAGTATTTGTATTGCTTGGGAGAGATATTTATGGAAAAACAACATTATCCTTTGGGGAGAGATTATTTATTGGGGGAGAAATATATACTCTCTACATTAGTATTTTGATTCCTGGTATTGATCTATTCGGGAGGTTGTTGGTTTTTGGTTTTTGGCATTTTGTTTTGGCACTTAGATGTTTTTCCATCTTTGTGTTTCCATCAATGCCAAAGGGGGAGATTGTTGGTATTATGGATGTGTTGCATTTCTTTTGTCATCTATGTCAACACTTATCAACACTTATCATCTGGAGATCCTTGGTTATGTTCACCGGCAAGTTTAGTGACTTATGCATAGTCACTGGTATTTGGTTCACTGGTAGGTTATATTGTTCACCGGCACTGAGGATGACTTGTTATCATCTGAAGATCACTTGGTTATGTTGAAGACATGGTTTGGACACTTGGTTTTTGTATTTTGGTTATATGATTTCATGATATATGATGATGATACTAACCCTACTTCATGATGATGATTTTAAAAGATGTGTTTGTATTGCGTGACTATCTTTGTGAAAGGGAGGATGCCTTGTCACTCATCACGAGCATGATAAGTGTTGCAGTTCTCTTTCACTTGCCTATTACTATGATATTGTATATATGTTATTTTGTGTTTATTGGTGGATGCATGATTACAATTACCGGACATCGACTCCACCTAGTCTCATAGGTTTGAGCATGTCCTAATCCCAATGGAACTTGTTGGAGATGACTTGGTTTTCCCTCACCTACTCATGGTCTAGTATGCTCACCCTATCAGTCTTGTTGGGCGTAAGTGTTGTCCAATCTTGAGTTGGTATCTCATTCTATTTAAGTGCAGTTGGTTATGTGTGTGTGTGTGTGATTTATTATTAATTGGATTAATTATCCTATGATTGGATAATATATATTTAATTAATTAATTAATGTTGAGTAATATTTATTAAAGTTATAATTAATCAATTAATTAATGGATATTTGATTCATTAATATTGAATTTATTAATTTTTGATTTATTAATTGATTTGTTTTATTTTGGATTTAATTGAATTATTGACTATTGTTTTATTTAATTAATTTTATCCTTTTGATTTTATTTATTGTTAATTGATTTGTTTAATTTATTTTAGATATAGCTGTAAAGTTGATTTTATTAATATAAATATAAAAGATATAAAACCTATTTCTATTTGTACACTCCTAAAAACTAAGAATATTATTATATTGCTTTTACTGTGCATGGGAGGTGTGAAAATAAAATAAAGTTAATCTTACCTACCCTCCTAATTGATTGGGTGAATTTGGAAAAATACATAAGAAATATAATAAAATATTCTTACCTTGGAACTATACACAATAGATAAGAAATATTTATTTTTGGATTATTTTGATTAGATGAGATTTTTACATAGTTTGCCGTGCATTTTCTATTTATTTTATTTTTTGGATGGTTGTTGGGTTATCAGTAGGTAGGATTTTGATTGAAACTTTTGGGATTTTGGCTTGGATCTTGGTTTGCATTTAGATTTTGGAAGCTTGGATTGTGGAAGCTCTTCTTCAGTTTTCATCCTTGGGTTTGCGATCTCTAGGTTGGAGTTCTTCTTTCATTTTTAGTTTTTCTGTAATTCTTGTCTTCTTTGTGTCTTCCCGTGAAATGATTTATTTGTTATTGTTGAATGGATGGGGAAAGAAAGACATTATAGTTTAAATCCTTTGGAATCAAAATGAATAAAAAAGGGGGAATTGTAGATTGGCTCCTTATGTTGAGTGAGATTCTTGAGTTTATTTGTCTATGTAGTGAATAGTGGATAATGCATATATGTACATACATTTTTTGTGTGTTTGTAGAATGTTCTTATTAGTATTTAAATGTTTTTTTAGGTGTTATACTCCTTGTGAACTCTTGGTTGTAATAGGGGTTGTTTTTCTATGTTTTGAGTGTTTCTGTGACTGTCTATGGCATAGTTTAATTTTTTGTAATCATGTTGCAAGTGTGTTTGAGTTTATGGAGTTGCATTTGTTAAGTCTATTTGACCTATGTAGAGTTAGAACTATCTCCCATGCACTTAGACTTCCAAAATGCATATTTAGCCATTAGGATTGTGCATTAAGTTGCAAACTCATTCTTGTGAGTTGCAATTTGTGCATTCGTCATTCCCATATTGTTTTTGATGTCCAACCAATCACCTAGTCATGCCCTTGAGGTCATTTTTGTCTCTTTAGTTGATCTGGGTAGTTAATGCTGGCAATTGACACTCGACCAACAAGGTTAATGGTATTATGGGTTGTCATTGATGGAACTCATCATCTTAGGGTAAATGGTTTCATTGTTTGGGTAACCAAGATTCATTTCACTAATCAGTATTGGTATTCACATTGCTTTATACTAGCACCGACACTATCACTCACTTCATCCTAGCTGTTAGGATTCCAAAAGATACTGAGAGGGGGGGTGAATTAGTATCTGACTGGTTAAAGAATTTTCTTAACTTATAATATGAAAAGCATTCCAAAACTATGTATTGGTGAACCAATTTTTAATGCAGTAAATAAGAACAATAAGCACAATATGAAAGACACACCATAACAAAGTATTTTAACAAGGAAACCTAGTGTGGGAAAAACCTCGGTGGGTTTGTGACCCACAATATTCACTTACTAGCCAATAAGAGAATATTACTGTTACAATAGGGGCCTACACATGCAGGAAGGCCAAGTTCCTAGAGCTCACTGCTCAGTTACAAATGAAGTCTCATTGACTTACAAAAATGGATTATACAAATCCAATGTCATGTGCTACTTCAAATCAACATCTGCTATGCCATGTTCAGTACTAGTTTAAGCTCTGTAATAATCATAAACCCTTATCCAAAATCTGCCTTACAATTCGCACATTAGGTTTGCAATAATCCTTACATACATACATTTTAAATGATCTACAAGATCTCATACTTATATGAGTCATATTACAATCTGCCATGTCGGCTTACAAATTTTTTTTATAATTAAATACAAAATATAATTAAACAAAATTCATGTCGGCCATGCTGGTAATATTTTCGGTGCCGGTGAACTATATGCCGGTGTAGAGTCTACCAGTGTTGGTGCCTGCCAGGTTGCCATCAATGACAATACCTTCAATCACCTATAATTTCTCATTAGAGTGTGCATTTGCTAACAATCTCCCCCTTTGGCATTGATGGCAACACTCATGAGAAAAATCCAAAAAGTGTCCAAAAATGTTGTCCAAAAAGGATCTGCCAGAATGTCTTACCAAAACTGTGTTATAAAAAATGTGTGCTCCCCTTGAGCTGATGATGTCTTTCTTCTGATCATTTTTCTCATCTCCACTGCTCCCCCTTTGGCATCAATGACAAAGGTTGTCATTCACTGTCAATGGAGTGTGGTTCCTGCCTAGATCCTTGTAACCCATGGGTTACAATATAATAGATGTCTGCCAATGCAAAATTTTGACTATCACTGAAGCTCTCGCTATCCTTTAATGTTGCTTCTATTTTCTAAATTGTACCAGTGAGTATGTGCATTTTCTCTTCCGGTGTCTTAAGTCTTGGAACCAGAGCCTCAGAAATTTCTTTTCTCAAAGAAATGAGGTAATCCAGCTTAGGGCCTAGTTTGCATTTTAAATCCTTTGCCTTAAAATTTATCTTTTCTTTATCTTTTTCTAACTTTTCAATTTTCTCCTCAAGAACTGCAATATTCTTTTCAACTTCCAAAAATGAATCTAATGTTCCTATTAAGTTGTCAGCAATATTGTTGATTTCTTTTTGTGCATTGCTGATCTCTGAATCTATGTCCTTTGTGAAAATATTAGTTTTGTAGGTATCTCTATACAGTTTCTTGAAATCCAAAATTGTTTCTCCTAATGCCAGTAATAAGGTTTCCATTTGTTCCTTATTCTTCTTCACTATTTCCTCAAAGAATTTTTCTTTCTCCTTATTCATTTTCTCTTTGAATGTATCTTCATTTATCTGGTCCAGTGTTATTAGGTTCCTGATTATATACTTAGACAATGTGTCTAATTGGCTCAAATAATCTTTATTATCTATGTTGTACTTTGGATCTATCATCTTCAAAATTGGTAAAGTATCATCTATAGCCTTATAAGCTTGTGCATTACACTCTGTTATTTTCTTTATTGAGTCCAAGAGTACCTCTGTTACATTTGTTGGCCTGAATTCAGTTATTGATGTGCCAGATGACTGTCCAATTGTTCTCACAATCTATAGTCTTTCGATTGTAGTGATAGCTTTGCTTTCCTTTTTCTCAAGAGGATCTATTTGAGTTTGCATTTCCACTACCAAAGGCTTGGGCTTTTTAGATGAAGCCGGTGGTACAGTCTAAGTAGGTACCTAAGAAGGAGCCTATTGCTCTACCTATTTCTCTGTGTTTTCCTCAGTAAGAGCCTGTTTCTCAGATGGTTTCTCTGTAGTGTCCACTATCAGTTTTTCTTTGTTTACCTCTGTGTTGTCTACTACCGGTGACTCTGTTGGTTTTTCAGTTTTAGTAGTTGCCAATGGCTCAGTAGATGCATCAGTATGCACATCTATGGTCTCTACCTTTCCAGTTTCTGGGGGATCATTTGATCCTTCAGTTTATTGTTGTTCCCCAATTTCAATGTTATCAATTCCAATATTTCCTATTGGTGGCTCTGTTGCCACATCTCTCTTCTCGGTTGATTCCTTATCCACCATACTATTAACTTCCTGAGTGTCAATGTTCATGGTATACAAAATTTCAGACTCTCGATTTGTATCCTCATGTGGAGTCTCCATATTCTCAGTAGTCGGTGAACTATTAGTTAGTACCGGTGAAGTAACTAAAGGTGGTGGCAAATTGTTTGTCACTTTTATATTTGGTGGTCCACCTATTTTTCCTTTTCCTTTGTCCTTATCTTTTTGGTATACTTTAAAGGGTTTTGGTCTTTTTAGTTCTTCTTGTTTTTCTTTTTCCACAAAGAAGATGTCCCATTTATCAGCTGTTTCTTCAGAGATTTCATTCACTATGCCGACCATTAGACTTACATGTTGGTGACCACTAGAAAAGACTGGTCTGTTTGGTTCACTGATTAGCTCATCAATTTTCTCAACTGATTTCATGGGATGAACAACTAACAATTTCTCAATCTTGATTTTCTTGTCTAGTTCCATAATGGCTAACCTTTTAGCATCAAGCTGCCTATATAGATCACTAGGCAAATCATCTACAACCTCTATCAAAACTTTCTTATAAATATCTAGGTGTAAGATGATACTATTTTCTATGCTTTCTTTCTCCTCATTTGTAGAAGTATCATACAATTTACTTACATTTGATAAGTTTCCATCATCTTTTATTTCATTCAATAGGTTGTCAAGTGGAGGAATAACCTGTTTTTGCTTTTTCTTTCTAGGTGTCATCTTTTAAGCTGGAGACCTCTCTACCTATTGTTTTTGTCTTATCTTTCTAGGTGGAGGAGAGGGTGTGGGTGAGGGTTTTCTTTTCCTTTCTACCCTTTTGAATATAGTCAGTATCTCACTGTCAGAAGAAGTTGCAACTGGTGAAGGATGTGCTTCCAATTGAAGTCCTTCCAGTTCACTTTCCTTAATACCAGTTTTCTTTAATACATCTTCTTTTATTGCTTTAGCCTGTCTTGTTCCCTTCTTCACTATCTGTTCAATTTTCTTAACTCTTTTCTGAGATTGAATGCCACTTTCAATTGTTTCAGCATTGACAAATACCTTTTCTGTCAGTTCCTTAGGGGCTTCTAAGAGGGCTTTTGCATAGGTTTCAATTATCTTGTCATCTATCTCATATCCCATCTCGGTTACCCAAATAGTCCTAGGGACAACTACCTCCATCCAGATTTCATCTTTCTTGATCACAAAGCATATCTCTTTTTGATATTTATCAACAATTGCTTGAGATAGCCTTATTCTTGTCTTCATTCTAGCCTTTAGTGCTTGAAAATGTTCATTTATATTTTTCTCTTTGTCTTCTCCCATGTTGTTTAATATGTTTAACAGTTGCTTTCCTATCGGTATATCAAAACCAAAGTCTTTCCTACCAATACCGAGTGCTTCCTTGGTAATGTATAGCATTAAGCACACAAGCAAGTTACCAAATCTGAAAGTTCCCTTCTTATCACCTTTGATTTTCTTCAGGTTGTCTATCAATTCAACTTTAAGCCATTCACATACATCAATTCTTGCATTTTCATTCATGATGTCATATGCACTTTTAATACATAAGCTGGATACCGAGTTTAATCTATTTGCATGTGTAGCCTTATAACCAAGAATCATACTGAGAAATCTAACATTGATGTCCTTCACATCATTGACTTTTAGGGTGTAATGCCCATACCCTAGTTGGACTTGTAAAACCTGTTTGACCTTGGTTGACTTCCTATGTGGCATTCTTGAATGGTAGGTTAACCGTGATGCAATGTGTAGTTTACATAAAATAAATAATTGTGCATACTTATTATTGTTCTTTTGCATCGATTCTTGTGTAAATGTAATAGTTCCTAACCCTTGTGATAAATCTTGAGCTAACGCCTTCATTGAATATGTATATGTATATGCATGCTTGCATGATTCATGGGTGCAGAAGATTGCAGGTACGACACTGCCTAAGGTGAGGTTCATCTCCTTCGAGGTTCGCAGGTTTGAGTAAACCTCCTCCATCCTTAGAATTTGGATTTGGGGGTCATTAAACTTTCATCTTGCCTTGGCCATGGTCAGGTGAGCATCGTGTGTGGATTCGTGGGGCTTTCCTTGCATTGGGTTGTGTGTCATGTGATTTGGTGGACTTCCTCGATTTGTGTGCCTTGCGCAGGGTAAGTGGAGTTTGTTATCCTAAGTATTAAATTCAATTTAATGAGTAGACGTACACATTAGTGATATAGAAATTTAAATAGGTAGCTTCTTTTATATGATTAATCGTTAATTAAAAAAGATCGTTTTAATTATAATTGTAGCAAGCTTAAAGTATTTACTTGGATTAATGTGCTCATTTACGCATTTGTAGTTGAGAAAATTAGAATAAATAGATCTCCTTCATGAGAATAATCATTTATTAAAAAGGTCGCCATATTATGTTATAGCGAGTTAATTTAATAGTTAATTTTAATAATAACGAATTTAATGAGTTATGCATTTTAGAAAGGAAAGATTTTAAGTCATTTGGGAAAATAGAAATAAATTAATCATTTTCGTATTTTGGAAGAGAAAGGGAGAAATTTATTATTTAAAGGAAATTATTCTTTTTTTTAAAAAGTTGATATAGTATAAAAGATTGATTTTTAGAAAATTAAATTAATCAAAACGCCTTACCTGGTCAATAGTTTCGAAATTGGAAGTAGGCCTAAAATTTATATTGAGAAATTAAAATTTAAAACTCAATAAGAAATAGAAGCATTTTAATTTTCATAAGGAAAGTGAATAAGATGTAATAAATAATGGAAATGAATGACTTCCAATTTCATTTTCATTTATTTTATTTTAAAAATAAATGCCTAAATTCGAAATTGAAAATTAGGGCAAAAATAGGGTTTCTCATTTAACCTAGTTTGAAAATGTTTTTGGGGGTTCTTTGCTGGAGAGCTTTTTTTTTTTTTTTTTTTTTTTTGGAAAAAAATGGGGAATTTGCTTGGAGTTGTAGGTGGAGCTCTTCGTCAAAATCTCTTCCCAGAATGCGTTTGAAGGTAGGATTCCAACCCACCCTCTTGTTCATTTGTTGGATCCTTGTGTGGAAAATGGAATGCAAACACTATTTTGGATTGGGGTTTTATGTTTTGTCTTGGAATGTTTTGTTCATGTTTATGTCAAAAAAAAATGGTCTCCCAGTTGGTTGTTTATTATGAGCAAGCTGGAAATTAAATGGACTGTGTTTTCCTTTCAAAATAAGAGAGGTTGCTGGAAAATGCTTAAAATCCCTATCTATAAGACTGTGGGACGTGTATTTAGAGATTGGCTATTTATTTTTTTATTACCAAATTGTATATGCCTGAAAACTATTTAAAAAAAATAAAATAATAATAAACAAAAAAAATTGTATGTGTTTGGGGCTAGGGTTTGGCGGGCGGAGGAGCCGAAGCTCGGCTCGCGCCGCCGCCCCCTCCCCCATTTCTTCCCCGCGGCGCCGCCGTATTTAGCAGTCTCCCCGTGACCACATTGTGGGCCGCAGGCTGCGACCACAATGTGGGCTGCAGGAACTGCGACCACATTGTGGGCCGCAGGCTGTGACCACAATAAGAAAAAATAAGAAAACATAAAATTTGTTTTAATTTAATTTTTTTTTATATATATTTTTTTTTGTTGTTAAAAAAATATATGATATTGACAATTATAAAATGAAAGAAACAAGTGTTATGGAAAGTATAAGAGAGTTGAAATAAATTTGTAGAAAAATCTATTTTGTTTTATAAATTAGATTTTAGTTGCTATATATATATATATATATATATATATATTAAATAATGGAGATTGCAGATTTTGTTTATATTAAAGAGTAATTAAAATTTATTGATCTTGGATTATTAAATTTACGTTAACATTCGTTTAAAAATTGGAACTTCTTTTAATAGGAAATGTAATCCTTGGAGAAGAGATCAAATATTGTCTTATTTGAAGTCCTTTGAAATAAAACACCTTTGTTAACGTTATGAAATATATTTTAATAAGATGTTGTTTTTCTTTTAAAGAAGCATTGTCCTTTGATTTGAATGATTAAGATCTTTCGAGAATTTTAGAAATGAAAACTAAAGTATAGGAGAGTATGAAATTTGAATCTAAATTATCTTCGTATATTATGTTATTACTTCATCGATATGCTAGTGGAATGCATGTAAATTTGATATCGTATCGATATAAAAAGACAAGGTTGTAAGTTCAAGTCCCGTATTTGCCTTGTTAGGGGTGGCGGCATACCTTGATGTATTTGTTTCAGACCCTGTTATCTAGTTATTTGTGTTGGTCATAGTCGGATTACGCCCCTAGTCAGAGTATCGTCAGTCATTAGAAACTGTATTTGCTTTGAAGTGTATCAGTTGGATCCGCTTTAGAAGGGATCATTATGTAAATTCCGACCGAGGTGTCTATTGTATATTGGTTGTGTTCGCCTAAGAGGCAAGGATGCAAAAGACTTATAAATCATGTATTCCTAACGATATAATACCAAAGGGGTCTTGCAGTTGAGCAGACCCGGAGATGTATCCCTTTAGGGGTGAACTCCGAGATCATATCTGTGTTATGCGATGTTTTAGTTTCCTTTATTTCATGCTTTAAGTTATCATGTATGGTTGTTATCTTGTAAAGTGTACGATGGAAATTAACGAATTTAAATCTAAGTGCATAAAATTATTCATCTTGGCAAATGTAGTAATTAGGTTCATAAGAGGATTGTAATTAAAATTATGGAAAGTATTTTGATAATGTGAATTAAAAATTGTAATAGTGGAAAGAATCTTGCCAGATTACATCATTGGATTAACTTGTTCTTAAGCATGTAAATTGAACAAATGTGAATGGAAAACAAAGTTTGAATTAATGTTATAAATTCTAAGTGAAATTTAAAGGATGAACCTCATATAGATATTTACCTTTTTACCTTAGTAAATTGGTAACGCCATGTTAGTTATGTTTCACTATATTGGATGAATTTGTTTAGTTATTGCAAGTTTTAATCTCAACAAATAATCCTTACCAAAATTAACTAGGAAATTGGGTTAACTCAACTATTTATCCATAATTGTAACCTTAATAAAGGAATCTCTTATGATTGCTAAAATTGAACTAAAATGGGAAGTAATTGTATAGTTGTTTATATCCAAATCTTAGTAAATGTACCTTCTCATATTAACTTCATTTAACCCAAAAGAGTGATATGCAATCAGATAAGGGTATTTTAATCCTAATGGAAGAATGTCACTATGAACTTATATTCTAATCTTGAAATGATGAATATCACCTTACTAACTATATTTTAATTTAAAGGATGCTCTCATGTGACCTAATACATTTTCACCTAAATGAATTGAGTCCATCTAATGGCTCTATCGAAGCTTCAATGAATGAATTCTATGGCTACTCACATTTTATTCTTCATAGAAGAACTACAACTCATTAGTTGGCTATGCATGAAATCAAATGAAGGGATCACACTCTATTAATTGTAGTTTAATCCTTAATGAATGTATCTCACCTTATTAGCCATACTTTTAATATTAAAGGATGATATCAATTGTGAATGGATACCCTAAACCCAATGAATGAACTTCATTTTATTAAACGCTTGAACCTATTGGGAGGCCTCCTAATGAAATTATGAATTAAAGTGCATTGAGTAAATAACCTCTCGATGGCCTCCTAACCACCCAAAGTAAATGAACGCTTCCTAAAATTCTAAGATGTCATATCATTGAACATATATATAATCATGTCTTATGCATTATCTCACAATTAAGATATCCAGATTTAATGGATCAATTGACGCAAGTTGAGCTAGGTGTAAGGTTATGTAATCGCGTTGGGAAACTCCTTAGGATCGTTTAGCCGTCCGCAGTGCTATCTAAGTTTCAAATAACTCCAAATTATCTTCATGTTGTAACTTTTCATTAACGCTCTTAATTATTATTTAAAAAAAAAAATATTTACACTCTATTTGAGTGTTTTTAACTTAAACCCTTAGGCATTTCCTGGCGGGGCATTACATAGGGATCTTTTGTCAAATGTTGCACCGGTTAAGGTCATCACAATGTCATTTGACACCTTCTTAGTTCTGTCAGGCTTTCTACTGGTGGAAGGTAAGCCTATTACTACCCTAACTGCCTCTTTAGTGATCTTATGGATGGAATCCAACCAAAATAATTCACCATGGACTCTACTTAGGACTATCCTTATCACATCTTTAGGAAAATTAGGGATGCTAAGAATGCCCACAAAACCTAGGGTTTCCACTACCTTGTGTTTCAGTTTAATATTACCATTTACATCATAGATTACAATCCTATACATGTCCTTGATTTTATCATCTCCTATTTCCTCAATATGACAATGTATGCATATTCTAGGATCCTCTGCATAAACTACTCCCTTAGGTATTTTCAAAAATGCTCCTAGGGTATCATCTTTCTTTGCCATTTCGGGAATAAGTTTGAATGTGGGTCTAGGGCACTTGATAACTTCAATCATAGTAGGGTTTGCAATAAAGTCAAGTGCAGATGAAGAAGCCATAGTTATAAATACCTTAATCTACCTTTAGGATGAGTTCTTGGATGAACTACTTCACTTTTCGCTAAGGATGCCTTCACTCGGGATTTTCACACTCTCTGAAGATTTGAATGCTTGGTGAATGAAAAAGGAGCCAAAACCCTTGCTTTATATTGTTATTTCCTTCAACTACCACATTTAATGTCTATCGGTTAAGTCAAAACTTAACTCATCTACCAATAAAGAAGTAATTCAACTTCTCACCATCAATCGAGGGTATATTAGCATGTTTTTGAATTTGTTGCCAAACCCCCAAAGGATTTTCCTTTAGTTAAATGAAGAATCTCTTGTCGGTGGAGTGATACTTTGTTCTGCCGGTGGAGGAGTATTCCCATCAACATTCTTATTTGACTTTCGAATCCATTGCTCTGAGAATTCTTGCTTTACCTCTTCATCTTTTTCTTTACCTTTTAGGTTGGGTCCTTTGTTATTTGCCAATGATGTCTTACTTCTATAAAATTTTGCAACATGTCCAATCTTGTTGCAAGCATAACAAGTCACATTGTTTTTCTGAATAGCTTTCCCATATCCTATGCCAGTATGTGTTCTGCATTGATTAGATAAGTGTCCAAATCTTCCAGAAACATAACATCTTACATTCATTCTACAATTTTCTGAATTATGACCAACTTTGTTGCATTTAGAACATTGACCAGTGGGTGTATTAGTGTTCTGATAATTTTTGGATCTACACTGATTTTCTCTATGACCATACTTGCTACAGTTAAAGTATTTCCCATTAAATTTGTAAGCATTAGGTTGTCTTACTGGTTTTCTATGATCATGATTGTTTCCAGTACCGGAGCTTTCACCAACGTCAAAGCCAAGACCATTTGTATCACCATTAGGTTTCTAATTCTTCAGCATGTCATCAAGTTCTTCTGAAATTTTCTTGAATTTCTCCTTGTGTTGATTTGCAGTAGCCAATTCATTTTCCAAGGTTCATTTCTATCTCATGAGTTCAGTTCTGTCATTTTGTGTATGCATCAAATCTATCTTTAACATATCATTTTCATGACTGAGTCTTGTGTTTTCATTTCTAGCATCATTTAGTCTTCTAATCAAGTCATCTTCATTCTTCTTCCGATTTTTAGTCTCTTTACAAAATCTCATAGTCATATCCTGCATCTCATTCTTCATTGTATTATTTTCTTGTCTCAGTTTGTTCACCAGATCATTAAGAGTTTCCTTTTCATCATCATCATTTTGCATCTTTTCACAAAGTTCTCTTCTCTTATTTCTTGCAATAGTGAGATTCACTTGAAGTCCTTGAATGATATCCTGTGCAGTCTTGAGATCATCTTCAAGTTTGATATTCTTCACCTTTTCTGCATCATAGTTTGAAAGAGTTGTTTCCAATTGCTTTCTCAAGTTTTCCATCTCTACATGTGTCAAGATCTTTCTCAAGCTGTTAGGCTTTTGAAAATACAGGACCAAGCTCTAATACCAATTGTTAGGATTCCCAAAGATACTGAGAGGGGGGATGAATCAGTATCTAACCAGTTAAAGAATTTTCTTAACTTATAATATGAAAAGCATTCCAAAACTGTGTACCGATAAACCAAAATTAGTGCAATAAATAAGAAAAATAAGCACAACATGAAAGACACACCATAACACAGTATTTTAATGAGGAAACCTAGTGTGGGAAAAACCTCGGTGGGATTTGTGACCCACAATATTCGCTTACTAGCCGATAAGAGAATATTACTGTTACAATAGGGGCCTGCACATGCAGGAAGGCCAAGTGCCTAGAGCTCACTACTTAGTTACAAATGAAGTCTCACTAACTTAAAAAAATTAATTATACAAATCTAATGTCATGTATTGCTTCAGATCAGCATCTTCTATGCCATGTTCACTACCGGTTTAAGATCTGCAATAATCATAAACCCTTATCCAAAATCTTCCTTACAATTCGCACATTAGGTCTGCAATAATCATTCCATGCATACATTTTAAATGATCTACAAGATTTCATACTTATATGAGTCATATTAAAATCCACCATGTCAGCTTACAATTTTTTTTACAATTAAACAAAATTCCGATCAGCCATGCTAGTAATCTTTTCGGTGCCGGTGAACTGTATTTTGGTGTAGAGTCTGCTAGTCCCAATGCCTACTAGTATCATATGATTGTAAGGTTGTCATCAATGACAATACCTTCAATCACCTAAAATTTCTCATTTGAGTGTGCATTTTCCAACACCAGCTATGTCTTCATCCCGCTAACATGTCCAAATCTCGGTAACATTTATATGGAACTTGGTAATGGATAGGACCCAGATAGGAAATCTGTTCATCTTGATTATGTCTTCATGCATTTTGTGGTAATGTGCGATGGTCGACATGGTCATTAGAGTTATGTTTGATTTTCATTATGTTTCGACAACCGACTTGTTTATATTTCTTGTTGAAGCTGACATTGTTAAGTTAGAAGGATATTTAAGAAGATCAGTTCAACGATAGATCAAATGTGTTAGGTGGAATGTAAACTTTTGATTGTGAATATTTCAGTGAGTTTTGGTATGCATTTTGGTATGTGATTGGAAGCGACTATGTGCAGTTTCACATGCACAACTTAACCAGTAGCAAAACAGAATATCAGAAACTGGAATATAGTGGAGGTTATCAATGAATTCACCAGAACTTACCCAACATGGTCAGATGCTATTTGTAAGTTCACTTTCAATTGTAAGCACTTGTAAGTGTTCTGTAAGTCACTGAGACTTCCTATATTTTTGTTTTTGAGCAGTGAGCTCTAGGTGGTTGGCCTTTCTACATGTGTAGACCCTCTTATGTAATATTTCTATACCTTGATCAAGTATATAGATATTGTGGGTATCATCCCCATAGTGCTTTTTCCCTTTGGAGGGTTTTCCACTTATAAATCGTGCTATTATAGTATTGCCTTTCATTGTGTTATTTTATGTATGCATTCTAATTCTATTTACTATTAACCAGTTAATAAGGAATAAGTTCAATACTAACTTTACCAGTAGAAGATAGATTCACTCCCCCCTCTCAGTGTTCTTGGATTCCAACAATTGGTATCAGAGCTTGGTTCCTTAGAAGAAGTTTTACTACTTGAGGAAGATCCAAAATTTTGAATCAATGTAAACCGATCTGCAGCAACAACTTAGACTTGCTCTTGAGGATCTCGATAATGAAAAAATGGAGAATAGTAAATTAAAAAATGAATTGAAGCAAGCCTGCAAACACATCCTTTCATTACAGGGAAAGCTTTCAGTTGTCAAGGCTAAGAGAAGGGAACTTTTTGATCAATTGCAAAATCAGAACAACGATGAGGAAGATGCTATGAAGGATCATTGTCAGAAACTTACTCAAGAGAATATTGTCTTGAAGAATGAGATGCAAGCCCTAACTATGAGGATCGGCAAGGAGATTGAGGATATAAAGTAAAATGAAGAAAACCTACGTTGAAGTACAGATATGAGGAATACAACAGATTGACTCATGGGAATGATATGTTGAAATGTGAGTTGACCCAGTCCCGGAACAATGAATGGGAACTTGAAAGACAAATTATAATAATGAGGGATGATTTGGTTATTACAATGATTACAAGGACAAGTTCAAGGATAGCTCGACTAAACTTGATGAACTACTGAAGAATGAGAGAGCTACTAATGTCAAAAGAGGTCTTGGTTATGAAGAAGGAGAAAGCTCTAGTACTACACAACAAGATCAATAATTTGGACAGAAGTACAATCATGTAAATTGGAACTATAAATCACTGGTAAGAGAGCCTAATGCTCACAAATTCAATGGTACATGCTTTATTTGTAATAAATATGGTCATATGGCTAGTCAATGCAGAAATAGGAATAATCAGAACAATGCATCATTCACCAGTCTTGGAAATGTAAGATGTCATCCATGTAGTAGATTTGGACATATGGCTAACCAATGTAGATCAAAATGAAATCAAGTAAATCAAGGAGTTAACAAGGTAGTACAAAAAAAAATATTGTATATTATGCATGCAACAAGATTGGGCACATTGCTGAATATTGCAGAACTAAGAACCCACCGACAACTAATGAAAATGTAGATGAGAAGGGAAAAGAAAAAGTGGAAGACATTAGGAAACAACATGAGATGAGATTGGTAAGAAGATCTGATACACCACCGATAGAACAACCGATAGAGTCATCAAGTCCTACATCGGCAGCATATACAACCAGTAACTAAGGCACTCAGCCTTAGGGGTAGGAAAATCATTGAAGATAATGTAGATAACCCAAATTAGGTCTAAAGTTAGAAGATTCTAATTGTAGATGGATACTTAGGATATTTTAGTGGTTTGCTAGAATCTACTTGCAGATCATGTGAATCGGTCAAGCCTAACCAACAACATTTATTACAATGAAGAATTACGGTTAATGGAGATTAAAATGGGACGTTAAGCTATTTTCTTCACACAATGATCGAGTATTCAAGCGAGATAATTTCTAGAGCATTTCAAAGTTATAGATCGATTTGAGTGAGAACTTTCTTTCAAGAAATTTGATCTCCCGACATAATTTTTGAAGTATTTTCATGTTTGCAGAAACCTTAGCTTTCATGTTTGGTTGCAATGGCTTCATCTTCATCTAGCATTGATACTCCCTTGGTGGTTGAGATCAAGAGCCTCCCTCATCCTATTTTCAAGAATCATCCATACAAATCCCTTTTGGATGAGCGATTAGGTGCATTTTCACAAGTTTATCATAGAGTTCTTCATACGGAGGATATTAGGGCATATATCCACTGCAACATTGAAGAACTTGGCGGATATGAGTTGTCCTGCATTTTCACTAAAATCCTAATTTCTAACAACCAACTGAAACAGTAATTTGCACATTTGCAAAGAAAGGGTTTCACATAGTTTATAGATTTCATGAATTTTGATGAGGTGGAATGGGTACACTATATTTTGAGCCACATTAATGGAGAATTAATCTGGTTGGATCAATCATACACGATTACTAAGGAAGTTATCAAGAATGTCACATGTCTTAACAAAATCGAAGGTGTTCCTGGTACTAAATGTAAGTTATCTCACAGTGAAATGAATGAACTTACCGGTGCAACTTTTGATGGAAGGTCTATGAGGGTAGATGATGTTAAGGACAAAGATGTTAAATTTCCAGCAATGGTTATTGGTTATAAGGTATATGAGTCAAAATGGTTAAACTTTGTAGCTGGCAACAACATTTTGGTTGCTTATTAGATGGTAAAGGAGGATGTCCATTATGATCTATGTAGTGTAATGCTAAAGGAATTCATGACTAACCTGCAAAAGATCAAGAAAGACAACAAGAATACTTTCCGGTATGACTCCATCATTTGTTTAGTATTTTACTTTTTGGGCACTATTCCCAGTTGTGGAAAGATTCAATGGGCTTTTTGACCACCCGGTAGAAACCCAAATTGCTCAAATTTTGGATAGACAAGGTGATAAGCATAACAAGTCCAATCTATAGGCATTTTTCAAAATATTTGAGGAGGAAATGAAGAATAGGTCCCAGATTCCTAAATCTATGGTTGATAAATATAAGGACACAATTTTCTTTATGGTAGATAAAGATGAATGTATGATGGAGGCTGTACAACCCATGACCATATGGATAATGCCTATGGGTTATGAGGTTGAGCAAGCTACTTTGGATGCCTATGCACAACACCTTTTGTAGGCACTGGTAGATGAAACAGAAGAGAAATTTGGAACTGCTAATGAGAAAGGACTTAAAGTTCATCAGGAACAGGTAGCTCTGACAATCCAAAACAAGATGACCCAACTAGTAGAAAAGACATTGATAAGTGAAGGTGCTAACTGATCTAAGGTTGAGTAGCATGTTAAAATTTTGGAAGAATAATGGAAGAAAGAGTTGAAATAGAAGAGGAAAGAGAAAAGGGAAGCCCAAAAAGTAGTTCAGGCCACACCTAGTGTGTCCTGGTTACATCAGAGACATCCAAACAACCGGAAGTTGAGCCCACCAGTCAAACACCAGTAGAACCACCCAAGAAGAAAACTAAGATGACCCAAAAATATATGACTATTTCTTCTAAAATAGAATCAAAATAATCAGATCAAGGAGGTTCCCAAGGAGAAAGTTGTTTTTGCTAGAGTGCTAAGGGAGAAGAAAGAAGAACAAAACTCTAAACCTGTCAAGGAGACTCCTCGGAGGCCAAAGATTGCCATTGTACATAAGAGAAAACCAAAATTAGATGAGCAAGATAAACCTGAATCTAAACGGAGAACCGGTAAAAAAAAATGAATGCACAAGATTTGATTGAATAGATTGTAAATGATGGTAATTTAGATAACATTTCTTCATCCTTTGACAATTTTGGTGAGGAGGATAAGAAGCAAATAGAAGAGGCTATTGTTTTATATCTTGATTTATTTAATAGGGCATTGATAGAATTAGAGAATGTTTTGATTAAGGAGTTATTTGATAGATTAGAGGTCGGAAAGATACACACTCAATCTTTGGATAGACATATTAAGGAGACTGGATTGGTCAATATTTTCCCTTCAATATCTCCTCTAGAAATGGATGATTTAATCAATAAAACCGGATCATTAGAATTCAATCCCACTTACAGAATTAACAGCCTCATGCTGGATAGATTTGAAGAAATCAGAAAGCAGATAATTGATATATTGGTGAGAGTTATTTTCAGTCTTGGCTATGAGTTAAGTTCCAGTTTTGTACAATGATAGAAAATTAAGGTACCTAAGGATATGAAATCAACTGATAAACCAACTATAAATACTGAGAAACTGGCAAACACTCAACCGGTTATTGAGTCCCATTTTGAAATAGAGGACATACCAACGGATAATATATAGATAATAGAGGATAAAGAGGTAGATGCAAATAAGGATATAGGTGTAGAGGATACTCAAGTTTTGGGTGAGGCACCAAGTGGTAAAGCCATCAGTGCACAACAGCTAAAGGATAAAAAGGTTACCTCTTCAATTGATAAGGGTAACGAGACTATGGTGGATCTCTCCTCCAGCTTGGCAATTGACACTTCTGCCATACCTAAAGGGAATTTACCATAGCTTTCCATCAGTTTTGACAAACCCTACCACCAAATATCACTGACAAAGATGATTTTGGCAGTGGCAACTCTTCAAGCACAAGCTACTTAGGACTTGGCATAGGCACAAAGGATAGGAAATTGATTAAGCATAATTTTGAGGTTTTGAACCAGGTAGTCCTAGAATTTAAAGCTCGGGATGGTGTAAACTCTTCGAGTAAACTAGAAGAAATTATTGATTTAATCCCAAAACATTATGATTCTTTACTGAAGATTTCACTAACAGAAGCTTAAGAAAGTTTTGTGGTGGCTCGAAAGATAACATTTTTGCAAATGATTGAGATGGACAAGGAGAAACTCCAGACCTTCTTGCAGTCCATTGATGCATCTTTGGCTGAAGGAGGTAATGTTTATAAGACTTTCCTATATTTTGGTAAGCTAACCGACTCCATAGATAAACAATTGTTTGACTATAGCAAAAACTTAATTCAAATTTCTAACTCTTACAACCTGACAGTTAATTTGACAAACTCTTTGGATGGTCCAATTTTGATGGCTATGGATCAAATTTCGGAATTGGAGAAGGATAGGGATAGAATAATAAGGAAAGAAAATGAGCTTTAGAATCTGATTGGTCCCCAACTTAATAATCTGCTATTTCATAAAATAGAGTGTATTTCTAACTTGTAGAAGTAGAATCCCATTACTTTAGAAGAAATAGAATATTATGTCGACATCTTGAATGGATTCATCTACATTCTTAAATATCTTAAGATGGTTGGGACACCTACTTTTCATTTTTGAAGAATATGTCTGCAAATATTTTGAAGATTGTATAGAACTAACTTATGTCTATAATTGTACAAAATTCTTTGTGGGCACCCTGCTTTGTAATTAATGTCAAAGGGGGAGGAATAAGTGAAAAAGGTATACATTTCTCAGAGGCAACATCAAATGTACATAGCAGATTCATATATAGGATAGAAAGTTACAAGAGATTTAGATTCAATGGCAATTTAACAGATGGTATCATTTTTCACATGAGTGTTGCCATCAATGCCAAAGGGGGAGATTGTTGGAAATTGACACTCATCTAGCAAGGTTAATGGAATTATTGGTTGTCATTGATGGCAACTCATCATCTTAGGGTAAATGGTTTCATTCTTTGGGAAACCGACATTCATTGCACTAAACGGTATTGGTATTCACATTGATTTACATCGGCAGCAACACTGGCACTCACTTCATCCCGACTAAGTTTCTTCCTGGTAACATGTCCAGATCTTGGTAATGTGTATATGGAACCCGGTAATGGATAGTACCTAGTTAGGAAATTTGTTGATCTCGATTATGTCTTCATGGATTTTGTGGTAAGTTTTGATGGCTAACATGGTCATTGAATTTATGCTTGATTTTCATTATGTTCCAACAACTGACTTGTTTATATTTCTTGTTGAAGCCGTCATAGTTAAGTTAGAAGGATATTTAAGAAGATCACTTCAGTGATAGATCAAATGTGTTAGATGGAATGCGAACTTTTGATTGTGAATATTTCAGTGAGCTTTGGTAAACATTTTGGTATGCGATTGGAAGCAACTGTGTGTAGTTTCACGTGCATAGCTTAACCAGTAGCAGAATAGAGTATCAAAAACCAGAATACAAAGGAGGTTATTAGAGGATTCATTGGAACCTATCCAACATGGTCAGATGATATTTATAAGTTCACTTTCATTTGTAAACACTTATAAGTGTTCTATAAGTCAGTAAGACTTCCTATATTTTGTGTTTGAGCAATGAGCTCTAGGTGGTTGGCCTTTCTGCATGTGCATACCCTCTTATGTAATATTTGTATACCTTGATCAAGTATATAGATATTGTGGGTATCAGCCCCACCATGGTTTTTCTATTTGCATGGTTTTCCATTTATAAATATTAGTGTTATGGTGTTGTCTTTCATTGTGTTATTTTGTGTATGCACTCTAATTTTATTTACTGTTAACTGGTTAATAAGAAATAAGTTCAAAACTAACTTTACCGGTAGAACACTGATTCACCCCCCCTTGTCAGTGCTCTTGGATTCCAATAGTTACCTTACCTTTGGATCCTTGAAACTTGAGATATTGCACACTTTACCAGAAACACCACCAAAGCTACTAGAAATGTCACCATACCAACCAGGAACACTACCATATCCAGTAGGAATGCCACTATGCATACCAGAAATGCCATAGTTCAGATCCAGAGTGCTGACAAACTAACTAGGAGAGCTAACCTACAGACTTAGAAAGCTGATCTCAAAGCCCAAAACGCTGACCAATGAACCATAAATATTGTGAAATCATCCCAAAATGCTATGTAATTTACCAAAAATGCTACCCTACATACCAGAGGCACTAACCTGCATACCAAGAGAGCTAAATTGGTCTGGGAGGCCCAAAAAGGTCAATTTTAGTGTTGTAAAGTCCTAGTTTGGATTGTGGGATGCTCCCAGAGGCATGCAAAGTCTGTGTTGAGTAATTTTAACCAGTTCGCGATGTTCTATGATATCTCATGATGTAATTTGTTCTCCGATAAGTGGGTTCATGCTCTACCATTGAGGAGTTTCCTTATGCAAAAGTTGCTCAAGCAAAAGGTTCTTGCCTTGTTGTTTGAAGATTGTTTCTATGACTCTAGTGGGATGTTTTGTACCTTGTTCAAGATTTGTAGTAGTTTATGTTGTGCTTATGTTTCATGTTCTTAAATTGGTACTATGCCTATGAGGCATTGGTGAAGGTTTTATGCTTGTAATGGTTCATTTGTATGCACTATGTGCAGTATGTTCTCAGTGATGTTATGTGTTCTTGAAAGTCTGTTGTAAGAATTCTTTATGTGTTGTGATGTCATTTTTTGTGTTACACTATGGCTTGGGATATGATTAGGGGAGTGGGTTTCCTTGTGATGACTAGGGTCACATGAGTTAGGTTCTTTGGCACCTATACTGCCAAGGCACATTGGGGGTTTTCCTTTTTGTAAAGTAGTGATAACATTTAATAATTGATTGGGTTTGGGTTTCACCTAATAAGATAATTCTATTTGGTTGGGTCATATGAGATGGCAAGAAAAAATTTCTTGTACTCACATAGGTTGAGATAACTCCACGTATCTATTAAGGGATTGTTTTCACCCTTCTTTTGTGAGGGTAGCTTGTATGACTATTAGGAGTATGGATTGCTCTTCTTTGTGGGGATAGCATACATGTCTAATATGGGTGAATATTTATCTTCTTTGTGAGGCTAGCATGTAGGAGCGTGACTAGTAAGGATAGCCATATTCCCTTCTATATGAGGACAACATGTGCTGACACTCCATTCCTACATGTGACCATGTCCATATGCCATGATTTATTGTACACCTCTGGAAGAGTTTATTGTTGATTTCAGCCTTGTGATTTTATGTGATTATTGTTATGTTGAGTTCATATGTTCTATATTGAGTCCCATGGTTGTTAGGTATCAACCAAGATCTTGAGTGTGAGTTGGAACCCCATGTCATCTCCTAACATGGTTGGTGGTTCCTATTTGGTTCCACATTGTTGGGTGGTTTGTTGCCTTCTCCCATTGGGATATTCTTCATTGGAGTTGCATCTGTGGATGTAGATTCTATTATTCTTCATTATGTGAGAAGAATTGTAGCTGATTCCATGTATTATATTACTCATGTATTCATAATGAAATTCCATTAAGGAAAGGATCATGTACCTTGTAAAAGTAAATCTATGTAATGTGACATTGTAAGACTAGGAAATTGTGTGTAATAAAATGGTATTATTGGAATCTGACACGAGTTGTCCTATTGTATGTTTAAGAAATTAATGTATGATTCTTAGATGGAAATATGTACCTTGATTAGATATCATGGATATATGTTAATGTAATTGCATATGAAAGTAATCCTAATATTATGCATAAGATTCCTAGATCTAAGATAGTCATAATGGAAGTAATAGATTGGTTATGAGATTATTATCATGATGTTAGGAAGGATATGTGTTAGCCTTATGACATTAGAATGGATGTATTATATGGTATTAGGAACATTTGGTATTGGTGCTTAAAATAAATCTAGTTTATAGGATGTTACTCTTAAGTAGTGACGTTGAGATACCGTAGGGGAAAGATAATATGATAAATTATTCCGCTTGTGTAATTGTGTTAATATGTTTTATGCAATGTAGTAATTTAGATTATTATGTGATTATAATTGATTTATTTAGTAGATCTTATATTTGATATGCATTAGATGAATGCTAAGTTGCATATGTTGTTTTAAAGATGTGTATTTTAAGAAAAAAAAATTGTCTCCATTGTATAGATTAGGTGTATTTCTCTAGGGTATTTTGGTGGGCATTAAATATGGTATCAGAGCCGATGTTCATACACTAGGTAATCTAGTTTCAAATGAGCCTATTGTGCATATTGGCACACAACATGGGGTATCCAAGCAGTTTATCCCTGCTTGTTATTTTATTTGCATTAGTTTCTTTAGCATTAGCTTATGGTCTCTTTTTTGTCTTGCTTAGATGAGATTCCTACTATAGGTAGAGGTTGTGGTGGTCGCATGGGTACTCGTAGGAACCCTTGTCTCGAGGTTTCTGAGGAGTCACACCACAAGGAGTAGTAGCAGGAGCATCTTGGAGAATCTTCTTAATCGATTAGAACCAGACCAAACCAAGAAGGAAATCATCAGGAGGAGTCTCACCATTCTCATCATCGATAGGGAGAGCATTAACATTCATCACCGAAGAGAGTGGAGTTGGATCTAGATGCTAGTGCAGCTAGCCACATGAGAGATCTCTTGAGAGCTCATCCTCCTACCTTTGATTTCTCCAGTGGTGGCATGGAGGCAGAGACATGGTTGTTGGATTTGAATAGGTGTGTTTCTATGTACCCGTATAGTAGTAACATAAAGCAATATGTGTGATGATACATCTATGTGATTTTGCATCAACATAGTCACAAATAGAGGAGTGTAAGCTATGTATTGATATTTAAACGTTTTCATGGGATATTTTTTTCTAGCGTTTTCATTCTTGTTTCCTATCAGATCACTAGAGGAAGAGGAAGGTCGATCTGAGTTTCATGATTTGAGGTTGTAGGGTATGTCAGTTTAGCAGTATGAGTGGAGGTTCTTTGAGCTTAAGAAGTATGTCAGGATAGATCATGATGAGCCTATGTTGATTCAACACTTTGTTATAGGTCTTAGTGACCACATCAACAGTGAGGTTCGAATGCACGACCCTAAGTCATTGGAGGTAGTTGTAAAGAAGGGACAGTTGGCAAAGGAGAACCTTTCTTTAGCATCAAGATGTTTGTTAGATGTCTATTGATTTAGTACTCCATTCTCAATTGCGAGGAGTGCACAACCATAGTCATCAAGAATTGCTAGGAGTCATCCCTCTTCTTTTCATAATAATCCACACTATTGGAAGAAGTATCCTCGGAATCAGAATTTTGCATATGGATCGAGATCTCAGTGGGATAGAGATCGAGGTAGGAAACGTGATAGATGATCAGCTCCTTCTTAGCTAGCTCATAGTTTTCAACAGTTGAGTAGAGGCAGTGTTCAACAATATATTGTACCTCTAGAGACTCGAGGATTCACTAGAGGGAGTTGCTTCACTTGTGGGTAACTTGGTCATTATGCATCTCATTGCTTTCAAAGGTCCATGTAGATGTTAGGATAGAGACCAGTAGCATTTGAGCCTATAGTAGGTAATACAGAGAGATCACATTATGTGTTTGCAGCAGTGGATAACCGTCAAGCCAAGCATCAGGCTACAGATGCTGAGACTATAGGTGAGATAGGTGGTATCTCTTGCTCTATTCTATTTGATTCAAGTACTATTGATTCTTTCATTTCTCCTTTAGTAGTAGAGAGATGTGGGCTTATTGTGGCAAAGAAAGGTGATAGGTGGCAAGGTGAGCTTGCTACAGGGTCCAAGGTGACAGTTGATTCTATGGTTCATGATTGTGAGTTGGATTTGGAAGTTTGTACCACTTAATTAGATCTTTGTGTTCTTTCTTTGGGTTCTTATGGAGTTGTGCTTGGTATTAATTGGCTTGAGTCTCATTAGGCTAGTTTTGATTGTTGTGGCAAGAGAGTACAGTGTTTGGATGATAGTGGGGAGAGTGTGGAGTTAGTAGGTGTTCAGAGACCTATTTCCTTTCGTATGATTTCCCTATGCAGCTGAAGCGGTGTGTGCGGTGAGGATGATAGCTATTTGTAGTTAGAGTGAATGAGTTGGATGAGGGAGGGAATTGTGATGATCTCATTCATCAACATCCCATTCTCCTAAGTTTGGACATATCTTTCCTTGTGAGATTCCAGGTTTGCTGCCGAAGCGCGATATCAATTTCGGATAGACTTGGTTCTAGGTGTAGAGCCCATATCGAAGGCTCCTTATCGGATGACCACTCAGGAGTTGATTGAGTTGAGGTTGCATCTTGAGGAGTTATTAGCTAAGAGATTCATTTTCCATAGTGTCTCACCATGGGGTTAGCCATTATTGTTTGTGAAGGAGAAGGATGGATCTGTTAGGCTATGCATTGATTACAGGAAACTTAATAAGATGATGGTGAGGAAGTGATATCCTTTGCTTAGGATTGATGACTTGTTTGATTAGATCAAGGATGCAAAGGTCTTTTCCAGGATAGACCTTAAGTCAGGGTGTCACCAACTAAGGATTCATGAGGGAGATATTCATCTCATAATTTTTCTCACTAGATATGATCACTGTGAGTTTACAATGGTTCTTTTTTATCTCACTAATGCTCCATCAGTTTTTATTAGCTTGACAAACAGGGTTTTTAGGACATATCTCGACAAATTTGTGATTGTATTCTTGGATGACATACTGGTTTTCTTGAGGTTAGTAGAGGAGCATGAGCAGCACATGAGACATGTTTTATAGTGTTTGTGAGATTATCAGTTGTATGCCAATGTGGTAAAGTGTGAGTTCTTCTATTTGGAAGTGGGATATCTCGAACATGTCATTTTAGGAGAGGGAACTGCAGTGGATCCTTCTAAGATCCAGGCTATTATGGATTGGCCAACACCCACTAATCTGGGAGAGGTCCATATTTTTTATGTGGGAGAGGTCTAAGATCCAGGCTATTAAGGATATTATTATAGATTTGTGCAAGATTTTTTGAGGAGTGCTCATCCCATCACTTCTCTTCAAAGGAAAGGGAAGAAGTTTGTATGGTTAGATCAATGTGAGTCAAATTTCATGATCCTTAAGGAAAGTATAACTCGTGCACCTATTCCTGTAGTACTGAATCCTTTAGGTGATTTTGTGGTGTGTACAAATGTGTCCTTGGAGGGCCTTGGAGCAGTTCTTATGCAGGATGGTAGAGTTATAGAATATGAGTCACGCAAGCTTAAAGATCATGAGTTGAATTGCCCTACTCACAATTTAGAGCTAGAAATTATGGTTCATGCTTTGGTTCATTAGAGGAACTTTCTCCTTGGATCAATTCCAGTTGCACAGTGATCATCGTAGCTTGCAGTACATTTTCACTTAGCTGAATTTGAATGCTAGGCAGGGGCGTTGGATGGAGTTCTTATGTGAGTACGATTTAAAGGTGAGATACATTTAGGGTAAGGATAATGTGGTTGAAGATGCCTTGAGTAGTAGGAGGCATGAGGTTTCAGTGGTGTCTCCTAGTGTTGATTTGAGGAGTAGGATTCTTAGTGCCCTTCCTTAAGATAGTTGGTATCAAGAGGTCAGTGTAGAGATTGCATCATGGAGAGCTTTGGATGACAGATATGTAGGTTATTCCTTGGAGTTTGATGGTCTTGTTTGACATTTGGGATGCATATATGTACCACCTTCAGATGGTCTTTGAGCCTTGATCTTATCTGAGGCCCATCATGCACCTTACTCAGTACATCTAGGTGTCAAGAAGATGCATGTAGATTTGAGATAATTGTATTATTGGGCAGGTATGATGAGAGACTTAGTTGATTATGTGGCATGTTGCTTAGAGTGTTATCATGTGAGGGCAGAGCACCAACATCTAGTAGGTTTGTTGTAGTCTTACCTGGTTCTAGAGTGGAAATGGGACATTATATCCATAGATTTTATTGTTGGTTTGCATATCTCTTCGCGTCGGCATGATGCTATTATGGTCACTATCGATAGGTTGACCAAGGTGGCACATTTCTTACTGATCAGATCATCCTATACAACAGCGACAGTTTGTCATATTTTATTGGATTGGATTGTGAGGTTGCATGGTATTCCTCGATGGATCATTTCAGATCGAGATCCAGTTTTCACCTCGGCATTGTGGACAACTCTTTAGCTTGATTTGGGAGCACAAATAAACTTTAGTTCGGCATATCATCTAGAGATATATGGTCAGACGGAGAGGGTGAATTAGGTGTTGGAGGATATGTTGAGGATGTACATCATGGATCAACAGTCTAGATGGGAGGAGTATATTCATCTAGTGGAGTTTGTCTATAATAATGGGTATCGTAGTTCAATTGGCATGTCTCCTTTCTAGGAATTATATGGTAGGCCTTGTCATACACCCTTGAGTTGGGACAGATTCGAGGACAAAGTACTACTTGATTCGGAGATGTTACAGGACATGAAGTAGTGGGTGATGCATATCAAACACAATTTGGTAGCTGCACAAGATAGCCAAAAGAAATATGAAGATGCTCACCATGTGGATAGCCAGTTTACGGTTGAGGATAAGGTATTTTTGAGAGTGTGTCCATGAGAGAGTCCAATCCATTATGGAAAAGGCTCTCAGTTGGTGCCTCAAATTTTAGGACCTTTTGAGATTTTGGAGCGAATTGGTCATGTAGCATATCACCTTGCATTGCTACCTAGATTGTCCTGTATCCATGATGTATTTCATGTGTCTGTTTTGAGGCTTTATCATCTTGATATGTCGCATGTTTTGGATTGACATGCATTGTAGGTTGAGGGCAAGCCACTTTATCTAGAGCCCGTGCACATTCTTTAGCATCAAGTGCTGACCCTCAAGGGTCAGGTCGTTCAGCAGGTAAGGGTCCAATCGGACCCATGTGATTATTCTTCAACGATATGGGAGGATACATCACAAATGAGAGAGTTTTACCCCTATTTCTTCTCAATCTTCTAGGAGTAACCCTCGGCAAAGTAGGGGAGGATGTAGTGTCCCTCCTAGAATTACATTTTGATTCATGACTTGATAGACATTTTTCCTATAAGTCTACCAGAGCATTTTCATCTTTAACTTTCCTCTCCTTCATGCTTGATGGATGTGCATACCCTATTTCAACACTTCCATTTCATTATAGGCTGAAATGCCCTACTTCCTTCATTTGCCAAGAAAATTTTTCCAACTTTGCATAGATTTCATGTGCTCATGGATGTGATCTATCTCTTACACAAAATAATATACTATTTTATGGCCTTTAATATAACTACAACTAGGAAATACACTTTTCATTGTGCTTCCACATTTTGTATACATATCTACTAGGGTTGTTGCAAGGTGACATACCCAAAATTCCCATTTCGGCACAAACAAGGACGATGCAGGCTAGGGTTAGTGAGACTATATTTTAAAGAGGAGTAAATAAGGGGATATAATTTGTGAGGGGAGAGGGAGTGCATAGGAGGTTAGTGAATTTTCTTCTCTCTACACTATCCTCTAGCCCAAGGTTGGACTCTTTTGCTAAAAATTGTCTTCATGGGTTGTGAGGAAAATATACACTCCCAAACTAAAGTCGCTAGATGGAAGACTTAAATGCCTATGATAAGAATGTATTAAAGATCATTTTTATTTAAGATAAGTACACTTCTCTACCATATTTCATTTCTACATAGTATTCATTTAACTCATATACACTTTTATGGTTGAAAAGAGTTAGTGAGGAGCATAATAAGAAGACCATGTTGTTTAGAACAACATTAATGGGAAAAGATGTTGTGATAATTCAATCATCATTAATATTAATTTTATAAGGTATTACAATAAATTTCATTATGTGGCTTAAGATATTTTCTTTCCACCAATATGCTAGTGTGATTTGTAGAATTATTTCATTATGTTGCAAGTTGATATAGAATTGATTTGTGCATTCTATTCATTTGAGTGCAACATTTAATGTTATACTAATATTATAAATTTCATGGAAATATGTTGATATTTTTCTAGGTTAGCAAAATTTATGGAGAAGCCATGCATTGCACCAAATAAAGTAAAAAAATATTAAGAAATTCGACCAATTCGCTCATGCAATATTACTAGTATGGTGAATTAAGAGTAGTTTCAGGATATGTAGGAATTGTTTAGAAGGTCATATTACTGGTGACTAATTTTTGTAGACGGATGTGTATGTTAAACACAAATTTAATACATTGAACGAAACAAGGGTATTGATCATTTCACTAGAAATAAAATGTTGCAAGCAATTGTGACCTTGGTATTGATAACCTAGATTATGTAATTAACGTACTTCATATTAGGATATACACAGGGATTGTTCATGGTAGGCTACTATAACTAAAACCATAGTTGTAGTGTAATTTCTGAAATATGGGTAGTTGCTCTAGTCAATTAAATAAACTATTTTTCTTTCCTTATGATAAGAAATATCTTAGAGCCATATCAAGGCTTGCATAGTAGGACTTTGTGAAGATGTTTTAGTTGTAGTTATGTCGCACTATGATATTCCTTGCATTATAAAAAAATGGTATGCTACACAAATATTAATATTAATTTGGACTAAGTATGTTGACCATTATTGATTGAAAATATGGTAAGACTCCTTTGGACTCCTGAGTAGAAAACTTATTATATCATATTTTACGTTTACCATTTTCCATTACATACCCATAAATGGATTACCATTACAAAGGGATTAGTAATCATATTCACTATCTCAATGCATGATATTGTGAGAACTAAATTGTGAAAGGACATATCGAGTCTTAACATTTGATCATGTTTGTGGAGTAAATAAGGAGTCCTAAATTTAAAAAATATAGACTATATTTGCAGGAACATATTATTGCATGTTGCAGGGTGTGACTTCTAAGTTCATACCTTACAAGGTGATAATTAATTAACTAATTATAAAAGTAGGGTATTCATGAGGGAATATTTTAAAAAAATGCCCTGATAAAATATGTTTAAGTTGATATCATCGAATTAATTGAAGTATAATTTTAGTCAATATTAATTCAAATCTTCATGGTACAAGTTGCCTCTAGCCCCAAGGTACTACTTTATATATAGGACCTATTAGGCTATCATGAATATGAGAGCCCACATGGCTAGGGTATTTGGTAGATCATGATTGTTCCTCAAAAGTTTTACAATTGAACATCTTGTATGTAAGAAGGACCTTTTTTCAGATTAACCAATGAAATGGATATCGTAATCTAGTGTTAGAAGGAGTAATAAATTCCTTTAATGTCAATTTATCTTTGTTCTCAATGAAAGATTAAGACATGCTATATTATTCTAGCATGATATATGAGTATATGAATACAACATGTAGATTAACCCCTTGACAATAAGAACCATACATTGGATCTATTATGTGAATTTTGAATGGAAGCGGTTTCTATGTGTTTTGGGTAAACCTAGCTAATTATGTGTTGAGTATTAATCTTGGCTTGCATTGTAATAGGATGTATAAGTTGACTTATGAATAATAATAGGTGGAGTTTGATTCAAGACATTGAAATCCTTAAGGGAAAAGTTATGATGTGGGTCTCTAATGGTGACCTTACTTATGACTACCTAACTGCTCTTAACTATTATTATTTGAAGGAAAACATTAACAAAACCTTAGGTATGGGAGCCTACATGTAATGAGAACTATGTGTGACTTTGAGCCATTTGGAAGAGGGAACGCAGACGGTCCTTGGGCGAAGGATGCTCCTGTGACCTCAAGTTCATAGGGGTAGGGTCTAGGGGGGAATAACTCTAAGGTTCAGAGTGGTTCCTAATGTTTTTACCTTAACTCTCTGGTAGGCTTCAGATGAGGCTGGTTAGGCATTAAAACATTATGAAAGATTTAAGAAAAATCAATAAACTGTATATATTATATAACGTGCCATCAAATACCAAGTTCAAGGTAGTGAACATGGGTTGACAACCATATAGTAGGTATTGGCTTAAGGGTACAAGATGAGATGAGGCCATCTTGTGTTGACTCATATAATTATATTATGTCTTTAAGAAGCTAAAACCTAGAATTATAGGCTCCTCAATTACTTGATTGTGTTGTACTTATTTATTTGTCTAGTATTGTGAATCTTGATGTGTATGATCCACACAAGAGTGAACCGTCAGGATATTTATGTAGAGACATGCATTTGTTGGACCATGCATTGATCGATGTATGAGCTACTACAATGGATTAGTCAGAAATCACCTAGTTCATGAACGTGATGTTTCCTAGACTACCATGGACATGATATGGTAATAGATAGTAGGTCAAGTCATTGGACCATGCCAATGGAGGAGGCTAGAGCTACTGTTGTAATTTTGGATTAGCCAACACTCACTAGGTTCATGAAGGTGAAGTATTGCTAAGAGCTATCTGGGATTTGATATGGTAATGGTTGCATGGGTAGTTGCCATACCATGTAGGTAGTAGTAACCAAAGCTAATTATTGTATCAAAAGGGTTCACTGGCAGTCATCTAGCATGGGAGTGATCAATGTCTCTCCTGGTGTTACTCGGGATTGTGGAGAAGATAGCTGACAATATCTCTCAGGTCATTATGGGGTATATGTTGGAAGATAATTCTTCTTGGTTGGACAGACTTGTCGCTAGTGGCCTATAGATGATTCAGTCTGAATGCAGTAGGCTAGGTTGGTTCATTGCTTGTGGAAATCCTTGGGATTGAGGAAAAACTCATGGTGTAGTATGGGATGCACCAGATCCTCTTCTTGGTTATCTGACGATATATTTGATCCTAAGGGTTTGTGGATGGACCCATAGTGTAGTATGGGATGCACTAAATCTTCTACCCCATATCAATCAGTGCGAATGACTAGAGGAAAGTATGGGACCCATGGTGTAGTGCGCAGTGCACCGACATTTCTTTTCTATCTAGCAGGCACTATGGATAGGAGATAGTTGGCCATTGAGGATGACTCAACCATGTTGTACTTGTAACGACTTATATGAGCTAGTCACAATGATCTATGATGGTTGTATATGAGTCGATTAATATAAGCTTATGTTGCATGTATAAGAACCAGTCACTTATTTGTAATGCTTTTAAATGAGTCAATCTCTATTAACTTGTGGTGTATGTATATGAGATAGTCACTACCATCATTGTAATGCATGTCTGAGCCAATCACTACTTTTATGTGATGTATATATAAGCCACTCGCCATGTATGTGATGTATTATAGAAATAGGACCATATTGGGTACTTGTGATGTGTATGGAATATATCCTTGAGTATTGTTAGTCCTCCCTGTGAGATTTTGCCAAGATCAAGGGAACAATGAAAAGTATAAGAGAGAGACAAAAGAATGACAAGAACAAACTGTATTCTCATCAATATGCAAATGATCAACTGGATTCACCAATACAATGAATATGGGCCTGTTTATATAGGCAAGGGCATATGGATATACGAGCACACAATCATGGCATGTGGCTCAATGAGAAACAAGGGTAGGTAGGAGAAATAATATAATATTCCACAAGAGGTGGATGATCCACCGAATGTGGAGTGTAACAGCAAAATAAGACCACAAAAGGTGGAATTTCTCCTACAAGCTATATCCCTATGTGCACACTTCCCTAAGTGTCTCAAATCCAAACTACGAAGAGATGCATTATCCTAAGTTAACTTAAGTAAAGTGTAATAATATCCATAATGAATATTTATTTACACCAACACCCCCCCTTAAGTGCAACTTGGGGAATGAAGACTCAAGTCAACAATGCAAGATAGGTCTCGGCTGCTAGGCCATGATAGGTACCCATGTACAATATGCAAATGCAAGCAAAACTATGCAATGCAAACTCTCACAAATGGAGAAAGGGAGAAAACTCAGTGGGAAAAAAGTCCCCCCCAAAAGGAGAGATGAATGTACAAAAGACTCTGAAAGAAGAAGGACAAAACTTTAAAGAGGAAAAAGTGCCCCCATAAGAGAGGAAGGAGAAGTCAGCTGACCCCCTCTAATGAGACATCACGCACCCCCAAGAGAGATCACAACTGCTGGAACTTACTCTTGGTGAAAGGTTTGGTGAATATGTCTACAACCTACTCCGTTGTAGGACAATACTGCAAATCAAAGACCTGCTCCTGAATCAGCTCTTGGATGTAGTGCATATGGATCTCGATGTGTTTGGTCTGCTGGTGCTGGACCGGGTTCTTCAAGATTGCAATAGCACTCTGATTGTCACAATGTAGAACTAACGGTCCTGGAGTGATGAACCCAAACTCTATGAGAATCTGCTAAAGCCAAATGGTCTCAGTCGCTACGTTAACAGCTCCTCAATACTCAGCCTCAGTCGAAGAGACAGCAATAGCATGTTGCTTCTTGCTCTGCCAACAAATGGGACCTAAACCAAGGTGAAAACTGTAACCTAAAGTAGACTTACGATCATCAAGATCACCAACCCAATCAAAGTCTGTGTAACCAACCAAGTGAAGTCCTTTGCCTACTGCATAGTGAATCCCATAGTGATGTGTATCCTGGATGTAATGAAGGATGCGTTTGGTCTCTTTCCAATGAAGCTGATGTGGTTGCTACAAGAAGCGGGAAACCATGCCAACTACAAATGAAATATCAGGGCGTGTGTAAGTCAAGTAGATGAGACTACCCACACATTGACGGTACAACGTGGCACCAACTGGTGGAGAAGAATAATGAGCCTCAAGCTTGACTCCTAAAAGAAAAGGAGTTGGTGTAGGCTTACAATCAGCCATATGAAAGCATGCAAGTATATCAAGAGCATACTTGGGTTGCGATAGTGTAATCCCAAAAGGTGACTATGAAATCTCTATCCTGAGAAAGTAATGCAAAAGACCCAAGTCAGTCATAGCAAATCTATCATGCAAAGTAGATTTGACCCTGCTAATGATGGATGTGGTGCTCCTTGTAATGATCAAATCATCAACATAGAGTACAAGTATCAAGTGAGAGTCATCTTGTCACAAAATGTAGATATTCAGATCGGAATGACACCTGGTGTACCCTGCTGAGAGAAGAAAGGAATCTATCTTGGCGTACCAAGCCCTAGGGGCCTACTTAAGGCCACACAGAGATTTCCTTACTTTGCAGACCAAGGAATTATCTTGGATGAAACCCTGTGGCTGCTCCATATAAATATCCTCATCAAGATCACATTGAAGAAAAACACTCTTCACATCCATCTGATGTATAGCCCAACCATGAGTAGTAGCAATATCAAGTGTCAAGTGAATGGAGTTCATCTTGGCTATGGGTGCAAAGATCTCAGTATAGTCAACACCTAGAGCCTGAGAGAAACCTTTCGCAACAAGCCGAGCCTTATACTAGTCCACACTACCATCCGCTACAAACTTGGTTTGATAGATCCACTTACATCAAACCATCTTTCTCCCCTTAGGGAGATGGACCAAATCCCATGTGTTGTTCCTCATCAAGGAACTATACTCTTCCTCCATAGCTTGGTCCCACTCAGGAACCCCTGATGCTTCCCGAAATGTCTATGGATTGGAAGCGGTAACAATGAATCCATGTGGAAGATCCTGATACTGTGATCAAGTCCTCCATGCATCTGAAGGATCCCCAACAAGAGAACTTGCTGACTCAAGTGTATGTCAAGCCCAACAAGGTCTAGGTGGAGGTGGAGAATGAGGCTCCTCAACTGCAAGTGGATCCTGCAGAGGTGTAACCCTAAGAGTCAGAGTTAAAGGAGTCTCATCATCTGAATCACTAGCATCACTATCCATAACAGAGGAAGGTGGAGGAGGTAGAGAGGCTAAGCTACAAGAGCTTTCCTCAAAGTGAACACTCCTCTCAATAAACACCTCATGTGTCTCAGGATCCATCAATCTATATGCCTTAACACCCTCAGGATATCCAACAAATATGCAAGGCTGACTTTGAGGTTCCAATTCTTTGCGTTTCTACGGAGGTATGCGAGCCGATGCTGGACACCCAAAGACTCTGAAATGTCTCACAATCGGTTTCCTACCAGCCCAAGCCTCAAAAGGCGTAATACCTTGCAAAGCTTTGTGAGGAACCCGATTCTGGATGTGTGTGGCACAACTGATAGCCTCTACCCAAAAGGCAAGATCAAGAGAATGTGCATGTATCATATAGCTAGCCATTTCTTTGAGAGTTATATTCTTGCACTCTGCAACTCCATTCTACTGTGGAGTGTATGCAACAGAATTTTGAAGATCAATCCCCTCAAATGTACAAAAATCCTCAAGTCTTTTGTTCACATATTCCCTTCCATTATCTCTACAAAGAATATTGACCACTTTCCCAGATTGCTTCTCCACAAGAGTCTTGAAGTCTTGAAATCTATCAAATAATTCACTCTTATGAATGGGAAAGTAGACCCAAGTGAAGTAGGAGTAGCCATCAATGAAGGTGAGGACATAGTGGGCCTTACTAAATGAAGGTGCTGGAAATGGACCTGCTACATCAATGTGAACAAGTTGAATAACTTCCAAAGCTCTCCAAACTTTCCCCTTATCAAACTTATCCTCAGGATGCTTGCCCATGGAACAACCTAAACATACACCCTCTTAAAAACTAATTTGAGGTAGATGTATGACCATGTCTTTAGTGTTGAGCTGCTGAATATAGAGGTAGTTGAGGTGACCAAACAACCCATGCCATAGCTTACTTTCTAAATGAATATAGCCTTGAGTTGTCATTGACTTGTCCCATTGCTACCAAAGCATCATCATCGAGTTCCTTTACCACAACTGAATCTGGTGTAAAGTCAACCTTTTTCCCATTCCCATAGTGAGTGATTTGGTAGATAGAAAGAAGGTTGGTAGACAAGTTAGGAACATAAAGAACATTCTCAAATGTTCCATCATCCATGTCAACTAAACCTTTCCCTTGAACCTCTACTTGTGTATCATCACCTATGTAAATGTGAGGTACCTTAGATGGCTCCAATGAAGAAAACCACTACTTTGTAGGACGCGTGTGATAAAAGGCACCCGAGTCAAGTATCCACTGCTGTGAAGAACCTGTTGTAGCCTCAAATGCTTGCCCTTTTCCCTTAGACTATGAGGAAGAGGAAGGAGATGAATCCTTCTTTGTGTAGGCAGATGGCAAGTTGATGTTATTTTTCTTAAGAAGATTTGTCAACTCATCAACTTGCTTGGTGTGGCATCGATTCTCATCATGACCATACTTCTTGCAATATGCACAAGTTGGTTTATCCTGCTTAGGTCGAATCCCCTTCTTCGAAGAGGATGAAAAATCATTTTGTGATGGAGAGGATGATTGCCCTTTTTCCTGTTGTGGTTTTGACTTAGATTTTTTCTTCTTCTTGTTGGAATCTTTGTTTTGACTCTCTTGACTCCCTTGATTAGCCACCAAAGCCTTGCACTTTGAAGCCTTGAGAAGCCCCATGTTCAATAACTTACATTGCTCCAATATCAACATTTTTGTGAAAGCATCAAATGAAGGCATAATGTACGAACTCCCCATTGTCAAATGATGATTTTGGAAGCTAGACACAAATGTTGCATATTCTAGTGCAAGCTTTTCCAACAAGTTGAATATCAATTGAGCATCCTTTTTGTCAATTCCACAATCCTTAAGCTTTTCTCTTAGCTCATTTGCTTTGGTGACATAATATTGGATTGTATCAAAACTCTTGGGATCCAAGTTGGTGAGCTCATTGTCAATCTTGTAACCTCTGATTTCATCAACTTGACCATACAATTTCTGAAACATATCCCAAGCCTCTTTGATTGTTGTACACTTCTCAATGTGAAAAATGAGGTCATCTGATAGATACTTACGTAAATTTCCAAGAGCCATGCAATTATTAGTGAGCCATTCTAACTGATCATTAGGATCAGCCTTAGGATCAGGTGGTGCTGCTATTTTTCCATCAATGTAATGCATGAGACCTTTTTCTATTAATTTGCTCCATACTTTAATTTTCCATGATGCATAATTATGTGGAGTTAAAGTTGGAAATTTATGAGGACTCATTACAACAAAAAAGAAAGAGCATAAGGAAAGAGAGGCACAATCACACAAGACACCCCCCCAAATTCACTCAATCAAAGAACCCCCCCCCCAAAATGATGATTTGACACTTTATACTTAGTGCGTGTACAGTGGGCCACTAGCAAAAAATGGCAAAGTGGACTTATGATTTCAAATTTACAACTACCTCAATAAGGCCAAGGGAGACTCAAACTAATAATGCAAGAGATCTAAACTAAGATCCAAGCAAATTACAAGTACCGAGTAGGCCAAATAAGACCATTATTTGAAAGTATAATTTCCATTCAAAATATCTTAAATCTGATCATAGATTATGAAAGTAGACAAAAAAAAATGCACTTTAAAAAAAAATGGCACTTGAAAAGGAGGTCGTATGAGCATAAACGAAGCCTTTGAAGTTGCAAAATTGAGGATTAGACAGTTACAGCTGAGAGAATCAAAAAATTCCGAAAAACCTATGCACCAAAATCAGAAAATAACTACACCACTGTGAAGAGCATGAACAATTAGCCCAAATAAAAAAAAATTGCCTCCAAAAAGGAGTAAAATTGAGCAAGATATGGGCCTCCAAAGTTGACCCAAAAATCCAAACTGCTCAACAAAGAGGGGTCTAAATTTTTTTCAAAAAATACTGACTAGGCGCTGACTAAGTGACTGACTGTGCGCTACTGACTGGGCACTGACTATGCACTGTTGACTGGGCAGAAGGTATGGACCCACAAAATTTTTTTATTTTCTTTTCAAAAAAATCTATTTCAAAACTAGAAAAAAAAAATTTAGAATTTTTTATTTTTTTTCAGATCCAAAAATTTCGTACCATACCGCTCGAATTTGGCAATAATTTCCTCCAACACCCAAAATTCGATTTTCACCAAAATAGGTCGAGTTATATTTGATTTTTATGAAAATGGCCTCTTGGATGCAATGGTGAAGTCGAAAATGTTCTAAGATACCTCCAAAAAATGTTGTCCCTCAAATATAAAAATAGAAGCCTTTAAAGATGTCTCCCAAAACCAATCAATGAAGCCCCAATATCTCTGATACCATGTGAGATTTTGCCAAGATCAAGGGCACAATGAAAAGTATAAGAGAGAGACAAAAGAATGACAAGAACAAACTGTATTCTCATCAATATGCAAATGATCAATTGGATTCACCAATACAATGAATATGGGCCTACTTATATAGGCAAGACCATATGGATATATGAGCACACAATCATGAGATGTGGCTCAATGAGAAACAAGGGTAGGTAGGAAAAATAATATAATATTCCACAAGAGGTGGATGATCCATCGAATGTGGAGTGTAACAGCAAAATAAGACAACAAAAGGCAGAATTTCTTCTACAAGCTATATCCCTATGTGCACACTTCCCTAAGTATCTCAAATCCAAACTACGAAGAGATGCATTATCCTAAGTTAAGTAAAGTGTAATAATATCCATAATGAATATTTATTTACACCAACACTCCCTTCTTTTCTTCGCATTTCAATTTGGAGGTCCCCCTTTAATGTTTATTTTCCCTTTTTGGTCTTGTATTTCCTCCCTTTGAACTAAAGTCATTGAACTTTTCCTTAGTTCAAAGTTCAAGTTCAAAGCGCACTTTAAAGATAGTTGTCTTCGCGGCTTTGTTTCATGGTAATGGCGAGCGCTTTGTTGAAAATTTGTATTGAACTTGAACCTTTGAACCTTTTTGGTTCAAGGTTCAAGGTTCAAAGTTGTTTCCACGTCAGTTTTGTCTTTGTTCATTCATTGTCCTTTTGTTTTGTCATGGAGACTATTTTATGTTTTGTTCTATGTCATTCCTCAAAGTTGAACTTGAACCTTTAAACCTTTTGATTCTTGGTTCAAGGTTCAAAGTTTAAATTCTTAGTCTGAGGCTTCATTTAGAAATAGTGTGTGTATCATGGAGGGAAAATGACAGCGGGAAAAGAGAATATGCCAGGAAGTTCGAAATAATAGCTTCTAATTATGGGAAACAATCATGGTAATTCGTGTGTTATGTGATGGAGTGACCCAAAATTAAATGCATGCTAGCTATACATCAAATCAAGTGTCAATTCACATGAGCTCACTTAACTAGTACAGCTAGCTAAGATTTGAATGTGATTTTATCCATTTTTGTTGCAAAAGCTAGCAATATTTCTAGTACCTTCTTAGTAGTTGTGAAAGCAAGGAAAGTCAGAGGTATTGTATCTACATTGAGAAGGTTTCCGAGAATTTGCTGTCGAGATCAAGTTAGTTTCAATTGTTCCTTCTTCTTCTATATTTACTTGTTCTAGAAGCTAACTATTGTTCGTTCCCTTTTTTGCATAGAAGAATTCATTTTATTCCTAAAATTATTTGATAAATATGAGAGGGGCCATCATGAGGCCAACTCTGCCGAAATTGGGGCACACTTCTTGTTTAGTTAGCTCGCTTCCAAAGATGGATGACACTTCATTAGCACAAGAAGACCTCTCTGATTTTATTGAGAGAGCTAAGAACCCAGCCCAAAATTTTATGATGGATATAATTGTAAGAAGTGGTTTGGTTGAGGCTGTTGCATTTCCCATTGTTGCACCATGTCCAGAGCTAGTTTTAGGATGTATGAATCGGTATGATGCAAAACACAGGTGTATTAGGGACATTAATGGTGAGGTGCTATTGAAAATTGTTAGGGAGATTGTAATGGCACCTATGGGCATTCCTCATAAAGTGTCGTATGAAGATTGGACCATTGGCACTTCATACTCCTTTTATGAGAAGAAGAGAACCTACAAAAGTGTAATTTCAAGGAACTGGTTATTGAAAATTCAAAAAGGAGGTTCCAGGTTACCAAGGACACTCACTAGAGAGCATTTCATAATAGAGGTATGGGATATTGTTGTTATGTTGAATGGATTGAAAGGAAATTCTCATTCCTTTTATTGGAAAGATTGGATGTATTTCTACATCCAAGTCATGTTGAATGGAAGTGCATACCTAGATTGGGGACAAGTTGTTGTAGAGACATTGCATGAGAGTTTAAATAAATTTGTGGGGATGAGTGGTTTCTATATGTCCTCATACCTATTTTATATGCTTGCTTGCACCCAAGATTGGAATGGCTTACACCATGAACCTTGGATTGATGGAATAAGGGTATATGAATGCTATCCTCACCTACAAGAGCAGAGATATGTAGAAAACTTCATGAGATGGAAAGACATTTTTGCAGGAAGATTGATTCATGAGTTGCAGGGTAATACAAACAGGAGATTGTCGATAGAATCAATGGAATTTATTGGTATTTATGGTAGTTTCTTTATCCAGTTCGCTTAGTTCACCTATATTAGAGTTAGCAGCCTTCAGGGTGAACCTTTCAGGTTACTCATGTATGCTCTAGATAGCTATATTTTAATTGAAGTCAGTCGATAGATAGCTTATATTGATAAAAAAAGTGGAGGAATGTATGTGGTTGTGTATCTAGTAGAGTTGGGATACTATAGTTGTAGGTCCATTTCAGATGCTTTAAACCTTGAACTTAAATTCAATAAGTTCAATCTGCAATTGTATGTTGCTAGACATAAATTTGATAGCCGAAGGTTTTCTATAGAGAACTTAAATGTTGATGATGGTTTTTGTCATGAACCTTAGCTAGAAGATTACTGGGAGAACTGTGGTGATGAATTTGAAGTCTTAAGAAGATTGTGGTCAAAGTTCACAGTTCAACAAATTATGACAATGGGTTTTTTCATGAATATCTTTGATGTACAAGAAGACGAAGGCAAGGAAGTTGTTGATCCTGAGTTCAATGAGAAGATATAGGGGTGGCCTATTCGAGAGGTTTATTGCGATAGGAAATGGGATGACAACATTCAGGCTAGAACTTTCAATGTGATTAGAAGAGAAAGATAGCCGAAAGACCGTCGTTTTGGACAACAGCCCATATCTGCACCTAATAGTAGAAAAGTTGGTCAAACTCATGCAACTTATCAAGCATCTCTTTCTCATTTTGACATTTCTATTGATATTGCAGGTAATGAGAAACAGAGGACGAAGAAAACAAAATTTCAAATTTAAAAGAATCTTCTCTAGGTTCTGCCCCTGCTTGTGTCACCATATCTCATAGTAGCAAAAGCAGTTAGAAACTCCTTACAAGTTAACTTGTAGTAGGTTTGGATTTTGAAGAAGAAACTCAAGGGGTAATGGATGCTCACATGTAGGACAAGCTCATTACAGGTGCTACTGATAAGGGAAAGGAAATCCAAGAACCTAAGGATTCTGTGAAGACCATGGCAGTTGTCACTACTAACCATAAATCACCACCACCTAGGGAAACATCTACTGTTCCCAAATAGTTAAGTGCTTCACTTATCAAGAAAAGGAATGTAATTCCCATCTCAATCCCAATGGAGGACATGGTCATTAAATGTCTGGGAAGAACATCAAAGTCCAAGAGACTTAAGACTGAAGCAATGATAGATGTGGATGACTAAACAAGAAATTTGGTTGTAGAGGTGGCTAGACCCCTAATAGATAAAGATGCAAAGAATATCAGTGAGAAGGATTTTGTTTTTGAGAAGATTGACTTAGGGGTGACCTCTCACGTTGTGTATGCTAAGCACTTGGAGACTTCCACTAAAAGAATTCTCACTAGACCTTGGAAAGATGAAAAGGATAAAAATGAAATGAAGCATATCATAATGCAAATGGCCCAATACATCAATGCTATACAAGATCCTAATCCTCAACTGCTTTCTCAAGTTCCTTTATCATTTGATCCAAGATCCCCAATGAACCAGAGACTTCTTGATCAGGGTCAAAGAAGCTGAATGGTTGCAGATGTCTTCAGTGAGTGGCTCGAATCAATTTCCTAGCAAGGTACTAGCTACATTTATGATCTAGTCAAGGTGTTTGAAAATGCAGAGTCTGTAGGTAAGAAGTTGGAAATATAAATAGTTGCTTGGAAAAAGAGAAAAGAAAGTGGGTGGCTGTATTGAAGCAAATGAGGGATACACAGAGGTATGGAGTAATGAATTTCCTAGCAGAAAAGATGGTACATGGTCTTGATGACAATGTACTTTTCATATGAAAAGAAAATATTGAGTGGATAAATTCAATTATTGGGCTAGGACATGAGGAATTCATAAAGCTTTTGAAGGAGTTAAAAGAACTGACTAATACTATGTAGAAAGGCATGACGTGTATAGATCTTCAACTCCTAAAAGAAGATAAGAAGACTCTTGAGGACTCATCTGATATGATTCAATCTTTCAAAGATTGAGTGCAGCAAATCCAAGAAACAAAATCCTTGACAATAGGGGATTTCTCAAAAATTGCAAGAATAGAATCCATGTTAGTGGTTTTCTTTGATCATCTTGAGATGCATAAGGGTAAGGTTGTGCAGGTGAGCTAAAAGAAAGAAGTGTGGAAGTAGTGAATTCTACATATCAGTCTTCCATATTATTAGCTTATTCTCAACTTCTCCTTAGCTCACTTGGAATGGCGAAATATTTGAATCACCCCTTCATCACAAGACAAACAGGTCGAGGCCACATCATTTGCAGGAGCCAAATTGCATCACTGTTGCTTGTGGTTTATGCCACTTTTCCTATTTAGTTGTTGCTTTTTCAGTTTTAAGGATAAACTTCTTTAACTCTCATGAAGAGTTAATATTTTTACTTTGGTTCAATTGTAACAAACTATCATAGCCTGGTGGCTATATATACTTGATTAAAATCCTAATAAAAGGTCCAAAAATTTTTGGGTTAAGATAGAACATAAAGCTTTATATTTTATTTTTTTGCAATACTATGTGCTCTAAAAAGAAAGACAATTTGGTTTGTGAATAAAATTACAACATTTTTCGTCTTATAAATCTATGTATTTATGAATTGAAGTGTGAATCTCTATGAGGATTTGATTCAATTGTGAAATTTGTTATCTTTGTAATGTAGTGTATATGAGTGTGTAAAAGGAAAACTTTTGAATTTGTCTATCTTGTTGATTAGGAGAATGAAAGTCTGTGAGCTTTTAGAAGAAAAGTGTGCTTAAAATATTACAATGTTCATTTTGTGTTGGCATTTCAATGCTTAAATGCCTTTAATTATTTCTGGTAACAAGTGTGCATGAGAATTGTCATAATTTAAGCGGACTGAAAATCATTCCTCGGGAGTCGTACCCATATACAAAGGTTAACTGTTTAAGCCGTTATCCAACTATTGGTGTGTTTTCGTCTTTTGTTTATGGGTATGCAGAAGTCAAAAAATTAGAATGTGTAAAAGGAAAATCTATTAACCAACAAGTATAAATGATTGAGATAGTATTTGAGTGTAGGAGCTTTGTTATGGCTCTTGTGTATATGTCTAAGTCGAACACTAATGTTCGTATGCTCCTAAATATGGAACCAACACTGGATGGCAATGCGTAGCTCTTCTTGCAATGAGGCTAAGTTAATAGGTTTGCTTAATTAATTGTTAGGATGAGAGAGAGATAAAGATCTCATCAAGAGGAGACAGTTATCTTGTGGATGCACACTAAGAGCCTCTGACTTTCCACGAGAGGATAAGTAGGTTGGGTCATTAGGCATGAACCTTCTAGGCTAAGGTTTTCGTCTAGGGATGACCCTAATCGTGGAAGGATAATACTCCTGTCATAAGTGTATAAATATATTGTATCATTGAGTTGTCGCCACCGTGAAGATTGAAGGACTTTAGATACCAACAATTTTGATTGATAAGGAGGTAGCTTGGTCGATGAAATTATTAATCGATGTTAACTGTATTGGAAAAAAAAAATTAGGTCATGGCCAAGGGGTGGATCTTACACTATTGGAATTGGAATCAACAAATAGTTCGAGTTAATTTCTATTACAATAGGGATTATGGTATAATTTGTACTCTTAGTAGCTATTGTGTGAAAATTTAGTTCCTTACTGAAATGTTATGCCTTGTTATTTAAATAGATTTATTTAGGAATTTATCCTATCCAATTAAATTTAAAATTGTAAAGAATTCCAAGTGTATTGAATTAAATATTTCAAATGGAGCAGTAAAATGAATCAAAGCATTACAACAAAACATATACCTAAATTAGTTACATTCTCTAATACCAATATTTATCATAACACTAGATATGATCTATCCAATAGAGTTGTCCTAGAGAATTTGGCCCTTGTCATTCGACAATGTTCCTAAAATATTTTTAAATGTAACTTATCCTTAATAATTAGAGTAAATCTAAGCTAATAAATTAGATAAATAGAGTAAATGTTTCATTAAATCAAATAAAAGAGTTATAGATTAGACATGCACATCATAGGATTACTCCAAGGTAATAAATTCAACCAACAAAGGAATAACTAAACCTACACAAATTTGGGAATAGAATACACTTCAAATTCTTTAAGCATTCAAACTTTGAAAATAAGAAAAATCATGTTCCACAAAATATTGCTTCACATATTTCTTTTTAAACTCAAAACCCAAATACTTATTTCCTTTACATATAATATCCTAAATTAATACTTATTCTTGAATTATAAATTTCTATAATTTCTATTTATCATTTTATCTACAATGATTTCTCTATAATTATATGTATG